>NC_084735.1:52379267-52754267 GCF_033978785.1 Entelurus aequoreus
CTCCGTAGCCCTTTCCATCCTCGTGGAGTTGTACAATTTTGTCTCTGGTGTCTTTGGACAGCTCTTTGCTCTTAGCCATTCTGAATGTTTGGGTCTTACTGATTGTATGGAGTGGACAAGTGTCTTTATGCAGCTAACGACCTCACACAAGTGCATCTGATTCAGGATAATACAGTGGAGTGGAGGAGGACTTTTAAAGGCGGACTAACAGGTCTTTGAGGGTCAGAATTGTAGCTAAAAGACAGGTGTTCAAATACGTATTTTCAGCTGTATCACACGAATAAATTGTTAAAAAATCATAGATTGTGATTTCTGGATTTTTTTTTAAGGTTATCTCTCATACAGTGGACATGCACCTACCGTGAAAATTTCAGATTGCATTCTACTGCAGTTGTTTTATTGAGTTTACAACCCCCTGGTGCTGTATTGTATTGTTGTTGTTCATACGTTTGTTTGTAAATGTTGAACATTATAAATAAAGATTTATAAAAATAAAAAAAACAATAACAAAAAACACAGAACCAGCATGGAAGATTCAACTTGTATGAAGTCCAAACAATTCCTAATGTCAAGGAACTGGTACTGAAAATAAGTTTTACCTGTTTGGTAATGCTCACCTGTATATTATGTTTCCTAATGTGTGTCTAAAACAAATATACCAATCCATAACATAGACAACATGGGGGCAATGTTGCATGCATAAATCCTATTAGGAGCTGAGATAATTGAGGAGCTTCCCTGAATGGAAATAAAGTATGTTTGACAAGCCTACCTGAAGTTCAGTTAAAGTGACTGCTTTGTCTCCCAGCTGCAGAAATATGTTGTCCCCAGGAGACAGAGGACTTCGTCGGCGTGGAGGCGCAGAGTTGGGCGAAGCTGAGCAAATGAAGCTCAAGCTTGTGTCGCTCTTCGGTGCTGACAGTCTGCTGCGAATCAGCACTGAATAGCATTTGTGGAAGCGCACCCACAAATACATGTAACACAATGTTATAAACATCCTAAGAGCCTACTCAAAAAGTGCCATGGCTTAGTTAAGCGCCACGGCACGAAACTAAACACTTAAAAGGCAACAGCGCATTTTGCTACCGCTTCCACTTCATTTTCTTCTTCGTTTTTTTCATCTCGTATTTTAAAAGGTGGTTGGTGCGCATTACCGCCACCTCCGGTAAGGAGGGTGGATCGGGATTAAACCTCAATTTACTGGTTGTGTAATGGGGGCACAGCCCTTATCTCACACCTTCTGTATTGATTGATTGATTGAGACTGTTATTAGTAAATTGCACAGTACAGTACATATTCCGTACAATTGACCACTAAATGGTAACACCCGAATACGTTTTTCAACTTGTTTAAATCGGGGTCCACTTAAACTCTCCTATAGTGTGCCTTTATTCCCAAGCACGGTCCGTGTACCTTCCGTTCATTCTATTTCCAAATCTGAAACGCAAATCAAAAAATAAAATTAGGGCCGTGTTTCGATTTTGATTATATATGGCAGATTTTAAAACAAACAAAAAAGGGGGGGGGGGGGGAGGATTTTGTGCTGTTTTCCTTTAATGGATTTTAATTGTTCCAGATAAACACAAACATCGAAAAACATGTTCTTCCAAAATGCAAAAATGCGTGTTTATCTGTGTGATGACAAATTGAACCAGAAGCAGTATTGTAGCTTTGACCCTTGGTCCGTGTACCTTTCGTTCCTTTTATTTACTTTCTGCTCCGCTGCTCCCAGTCTGTGGAACGCTCTCCCTGACCACCTGAGGGCACCTCAGACTGTGGATGCTTTTAAAAAAGGCTTAAAAACCCCTCCATCCATCCATTTTCTACCGCTTATTCCCTTTGGGGTCGCGGGGGCGCTCTTTTTAAAAAAGCCTTTTTATAGATTTTTATAGATATGCATGCTGGTTCTAGCTGTTGGGCTGTTTCTGGTTTTATATTTTATGTGTTTTTATTATCTTTTATTATTATTATTATTATTACTATATATTTATTTTTTTTACACTGTGGCACACTTTGAGGTTGTTTGCTCAACGTAAAGTGCTTTTTACAAATAAAATCTATTATTATTATTATTATTATTATTATTATTATTATTATTATTATTATTATTTCGAATTCTTAAATGCAAATCAAAAAAACAAATTTCGGAACATTTTTCCTATTTTAATTTCTGAAACAAAAGTTGGACAACTTTTTAATGACACTTTTTTTTAAACAACAATACTACTCCTGCTAAACAAAGGTGTTACCGTTATGCTAAAAACATACTAAACGCAAAGGAAAAGCTAAAATACTGCTTCCGGTTCTATTTGTCATCACACAGATAAACACGCATTTTTTACAGTTTGGATGAACATTTTTTTCGATTTTTGTGTTTATCTGGAAAAATTTAAATCCATCAAAAGAAAACATGACAAAATCCAATTTTATGGCAATATTTTAATGAAAATCAACCATTTTGTGTTGGTTTTCAAATCTGCCATATATAATAAAAATCGAAAAACGGCCCTAATTTTATTTTTTGATTTGCGTTTCAGAATTAGAAATAGAATGAACGGAAAATTTAAACCTTCCCGTTCCAATGTTTCCTTAATTTCAATGTGTATGAGAAAATGGTCCGTGAATGTTTGTTTTTTTTAAATTTTCTGAAATGAAAAACAAAAAACGACTGTTTTTTTAATTTTGTTTTAAAATACAACAGATAAAATTGAAAAAGAAGGTGTTTTTTTTTTTTTTTTTTTTAAATAAACGTCAAATCCCCAGTAAAAACAGACCAAAACGGATGGTTTTTCATAGTCTGACACCGGAAGTCTTCATTTTCAAAGTCAAAGCGGGAATAATACAGTAGCCGTGTGTCTGGATATGTATTTGGAGCCACACACAACGAGGTCTGACGTCTGCATATACATATATCTATATGCACATATAATACGAAAGTGGAAGCAGAAAGTTATTCGATTGCACATCATAGCACAGAATTTCTTACAGGACCGTTTGCGGTTAGGTATTTTAAATCGCAACTTCCGGTTCCGGTGTCGGAATACGAAAACAAATCAACCTTTGTCTGCTTTTCCTTTTTAGGTTCTGTTAATATGTGCGTGTAGATATTTCTGCAGAAGTCATGGAACTTTGTGCCATGTCTAAAGTATTTTCTTCACATGTTAGCCAGTAGCCAGAGTAATTATCTCATTTTTTTAAACACAATCAGGATTCCTCCGAAGACGCGCCATTCATAACACCATAAGACTGTCATGGACATTATTGAATACAGGGATTTAATTACACGCACATCTGCTCTTCTTGAACTTTTATAAAACGCTTTACTTTCACACTGGATTTAATTTGTATTAAGTTTCGGGAGATAATTAGAGGACTTTATGATAATAATAATAGTTGGGTCTTACTAGTAAGTTTCCTAATCAAGGTGGGCATTCCTCAAGGATGTCTGTTATCACAGGAGATAATACTCAATTAGCAGATGAAACAACTCTTTTTTTTCCCTTTTTTTTTCTCAAAAAAGGAAGAACACTTTCCAACTATTATTGAAAATATTTAAGAATTATCTCATGTATACAGGACTTTGCTTAGACCTTAAAATGTGAATTGTTTCCTATCCATAAATGTGTGAATACAAATATTTGCAATGTCCCTTGAAGTCTGAGGTGAAATATTTAGGTATTAACCTACCAAAAAAACAAACAAATTAAGTCTCAGAAAAGAAACATAGAAAATAAAATTAAAGAATGCCAAACTAAACTAAATGTATGCAGGTAACAAAGAGATTTGTCAATATGTGGACGTATTTCCTTAACCAAAAATATGGATAAATATTGTTTGTGGTTTAAAAGTAAGTTTCTTTCACCTTGACTGGTAATGGAAGATATACATATAATGGCTGTATTTTTAAAATTGTGTCTTCATCAGATTTACTAAAAATGTCATTATTGTTTTGTGTGCCTGGATTGAAATGTACTGTAACACTTGATCTAACAAAATAGTGCATTTATGAAATGTGTAAGATTAGTTATGGAAGTAATATTTTTATTTTTAAGCAGAAATAAGATTTGTTTTGGCAATGCTTTGTGCAATTGTTTAAATTCAGAAAGTGGTGGATGGAAGGGAAATATGTTATTCATAATTAAGCAAGTTGCTTTGTGCATCCATAATATCTACAACCCAACAAATAGTCTTGTTGGGTTGTGCATCCTGAGTCTTTAAAAGGCGGAGATAATTACTACGGTACCGTGGGCCTGTGACGCTGGCTAGCATTTAAAGAAAATACTGTAGACATGGCACAAAGTTCCTAGACTTCTACAGAAATATTTGCACACATATCAACAGAAAATGAAATTGAAAAGCAAACCAAAATTGATGTGTTTTCATATTCCGAAACCGGAACCGGAAAATGGAATTTTGAAGAGAGGATCGCGGACTGGCCTGTAAGAAAATCTGTGCTATGATGTGTGATTGAATCATAGTACACTTTTTACCTCCACTTTCATATTATATGTGCAGTATACATATACAGTATCATATATGGAAACGTCAGACCTCGTTGTGCCATGTCTAAAATATTTTCTGTGTTGTGCTCCAAAGAGATTTTAGCTTTTACTTTAAAATAAAAACCCTTCCGGTGTCAGACTATGAAAAAACATTCGTTTTGGTCTGTTTTTCCATTTTGGTTTACTGTGGATATTAATTTTTCTTTTCAAAACCAAAAAAGAAAAATGCTTTGTTTTTCAATTTTCTTTTTTCTATTTTAAAACGAAATTCAAATAAAGTAGTTGTTTTTTGTTTTCCATATCTCTTTATGAAAAGAAAATTTAAATACCTAAAGATTTCGTCATATCCATTTTTCTTCTTCGTGGCTTAATTCACTCGATGGTCAACCAGCTTGAGCGTAAAATTAAAACAAGTGAGAGTGAATGTAGAGTTTGACCAGAAAATGCCAGATTGCAGTTCTGTTCCTGGGTGTTCCAGTCGTTCAAATAGAGAGATAGGAAAGAGCTTTCATAGAGTCCCGAAAGAAGTGGTTCATAATGGTAATAAAGTCAGGGACAAAATGAAAGTGAGTCGAAGGAAATGGCTCTTAAAAATATCACTTTCATCATCTTGTGGAATACAGTCGGACCGCTTGTGTCTGCAGCCATCACTTTGTAAAATGTTTGTTTGAACATTTGATTTGTTTGAGAAACTTTCTGTGATGCAATCAAGTTTATTATCTACTATGTTAGTAGTGTTTAATAACAGAACTAAACGTAAGAAAAGGACAAGAGATCACATTAGTTTTTTTTGTAGTTGCTATGCCTAAAAATAACTCGGACGAATTGGTTGTGCAAATAAACTAACGTTATGTTAAGTCCTACTAATAAATATTTTAAATGTTGGTCCTTTGCACCGTATTTTCATTATCCATTTTCATAACATAAACTAAAAGCTTAGTTGTTGTTGTGCAGGAAAGCCAAGTGCTTTACGGATGACCACATTATAGCGTCTTTGGTGATATTTGTTAGCATCAAGAAAATATCTTTAATAATTGTAATAAACTAGATGAATAAATATCTCGTAGGCTCAACAGCAAATACTGAATCTTGATATTGCTAGCAAACATTGCTGAACAACAGGGACATCCATAGCCAAAATATGAGAAAAAATATGAACTTCACACCATAAAAATAACTGCAGACATGAATTGCAAATGACAGACTAATATTTGTGGGAAGAAATAAACTGCAAAAATATATCCAAAGTACTATTATTCACTTAGCATGTTACAAAAAGAAAGATCCGTTAGTACGTAATGAGTGATACATGCAGAGGAGGCAGCCACCACAGTTGACATACTTCACACAAATGCCATAATTAGTTATTTTTTTGGTCGCTCTGTGTATTTTTTTATGTTTGTTGCGCCGTCGGGTGCGTTTTAGACAGACTGCTTAGGTCACTAAACACTGCATGAATGCAGCAGCAGAATGCATAAAATATTTCATGAAATAAAAGCATGTTTTATTGTGAGTTGATAAGCTGGAGAATGTTTAGAACTATATATACCCATATTATTTAGGTTTATTTTGTCAGAAAAACTAACGTCAAAAGGACAGCAATAACCCAGCCTCACACGTCCTTGGTAGCAAAAATGGCGCCTGTTGTTTAGTTGGCCATTCTCTCTTTATACACGACTCTATACACACCATGCTGCTATTATGAAAACACTTTCCAGCGCAAATGTCGTAATTCATTGATAGACACCTTATGTGACTTGTTACGTGCTATTGATATGAAAATAAACTCCCTAAACTATTCTTAAGCCCCCCCTAAATAAATAAAAAGTGCAGACAAATTCAATATAAAAATGCAGCAATATGATCTTAAATAAATAGTAATATAACCTGTCATTATTCACTATGATCAAAAATTGTGGTTTCCTAAGGTCCTCTACGCACAGCAAATCTATGCCGTACACAAAATCAAATCCAATCTGAACTCTAAACAAAATAAACACATCATTTGTTCTGTAGGATTTTGACAGGTGTCAACGGATAAAACAACGTTCAATTGTTCTAACGTCTGTCACTTTACTGAGCAAAACGGTTTGTTGTTGAGTTTGAGTTGAGTTGAGTTTGAGTTTATTTCGAACATGCATGCATACAACATGATGCATCACAATTTCCAGTTTCTGTATTCAACATGTTCGAAAAGGAGTAGGAAGAATCATTGTTGTTGGCCGTAAACGACACCAAACACATTAGTGAAAAAACGTCTATCTAGCAAAACTGGCCGTTTTCTGCCATACAAATAAGGCCAAAACCAACTCTTTTGTCTGTCATATCAACAGCAGCCGCTCTCTCTCACTTTCGGCACTCACTCACTGATGTGTTTGTAGCCACGCAACCCCACACAAACTGTAAGTGGGCTGAATCACTTACATTCCAAAATATTCTAAAGAAAATAACTACTGTCATTTGATTATGTAACTTATGAGGTCAGGTTTGGACAGGTGTACTGCTGGTGAGGCCGCAGTGTGCATGTTGATGTTGCTTACATGACTGGAAATCTGAAAAAGGTTATTTCCACCAGGACCTTCTCTGTTTTCTGGTCAACTCTGTAAGGAGCAGAAATGTGTTGAATTTCAAATTTTGCATTTTTGAAAACGCTACCGTGAATTCCTTAGGATCCGTGCATGTGTTTGTACAATACTGAAAGAAAAAAATGCTCGATTGGATGACCATGATTGTTGTTTACAGCTTAAAATAGAACTCACTGATTACAGAAAGTGCAAAAAAGGTGGGATGGAGATTCATTTTACTCAGCAGTTAAGGTTGTGGTTTCTCTCAGCTCACTCCTGTTACTCAGACAGTGCCCTTTGTCTGGAACCAGGGTTTGGTCTGGGACCAATATTTGCATGCTGAGGGCCACTTGAATGCAAACCTGCCCAGATTTTCAGTAGCTAGCATGCAAAACCGGTAGAGGACCAGTTGGTACAAACAGAGCCAACACAGGTGCACTGCGGTCCAAACAAAAAAAACCTAACCCCACCCCCTTTCTCCGGAACTGTCTACATTCCCAGAGAGTGCTGTGATTTTGATTGGATGCTGCACTTGCAGGTTGTCTAAGGTGGGAAACACTCCTGAAGTTTCAGGATTAAAAAATAAATAAATCAGGTCCTCAGAGTGAAGAAAAGTCTGAGACTATTTCAAACATGCCAAAATCTTTCTTGGTGAAGAAGAAACGAGGTACTTTGAGGGAATGGAGAGAGTCGCCGCCGACTGAGTGGGAAGAAACAAACACAGCTGGTAAGATTGTCATGTCTTCTAAAGTGTAGAATATCAATTGATACCGGGGGTAGTATCAGCATTGGATGGATACTTTGTACTCTTCTTATTTTTTTTGTTGTCGTTCAATGATATTGTACATGTATATAAAGTGGTATCTTGTTTATTTTTATTAATAATCCATTTCAAAAACCAAATTGCAGAGAAACTGACAAAATGTTTCCCATAACAAATAATGTAAACCCAATTACTCTAAACTCCCAAAACATTATGTATCAGAATTGGGTCTGTCAAAAAAATGTATAAAATATTTAATCGCGATTAATGAAACTTTGTCCATATTTAACTCGTAATTAGTCACAGATAGATATTCGTTTTTGATCGTTAATAAGTGAACTTGAGACATTTTAAAGGTTTTTTTTGCAATTTGTTTGTTTAAACAGCTTAACACAAAATGGACACCAACACTCTTTTGCAGACACATGTTTTAAGCATCCAGGAGAAGATAGAGGAGATGTGAATGCCCAGGAACTTAACCCTGTCCACACTCTCCACCATCTCCCCCAGTACACAGAGATAAGTGTGTTCAGTCGTCCTAGACCTCCTGTAGTCCACTATGACTTGATCTTGGTTCTGCTGGTGTTTAGGACAAGGTCGTGGCTCGAGTGCCACTGTGTTAGGTGCTGTACCTCCTCTCTGTAGTGGGTCTCATCATTATTGGATGTGAGACTCACTATAGTGGTGTTGTCTGCAAATTTCCCAACCATATTTTTGGAGTGGATGGCAGAACAATTGTGCGTGAAGAGGGTGAAGAGTGCAGGACAGTGCGTTCCTTATTGTCACTTTTTACGTTTCCGTCTGGGAAGTATTGAGGGTAATTCTTCTTAGGACAATTTGTAATGAATATTTACAGTCATAATAAATACAAAAGCACAAATGCTGAGTCAGCAATGCATGAGATTCTTTGTTTAAGCACATTTTAAGCACATGATACGTGGGCATATGGACTAGTTTGTCACACGCAATGTTTAGGTCTACATATACCAAGACTGCATGCCAAAATTTTGGCTAAGTTTTTGGCAAAAACTCGTCCATACAAAAAGTGGGGCCTACTGTACATAAAACGAGGTACAACTTTAAGACTATCAGTATCAATAGCCGCAATACTAGCCCTGGATGTACTTGGTATCGGACTATGGGACAGGATACTTTTCACTTCCGATATGATACCAATATTGGAGCATTGAGCATTAGCCAATAACAATATTGATTCGATCGGAATCACTAATCACATTTTTTTTTAAATATTATATTTTATAATCATATTTATTATCGATTTTATATTATTATCAGAAGTCTGATGATGATGATTTGATACTTGTTTATATTGACAAATGTGGTGTTTTCAATTAAGGACACTTCTGTACGGCTAGTTTGTGTGTTATAGTGTGCTTAGCTGTTGTGTAGCTGCTAGCTCTTAGTGGCCTATAGCCTCCCATGTTTCCTTTTTGCATATGACTTCACTAAAAGTGAGTACTAGGTGTGTCGCAATAAAACACTAACTACATTACCTATTTATGATCAACTACAGTATGTGGAATGAACTTATGCTATCTTTAAGTAGAAGTGGAGTAGTAATTGTTTTTTGGCCACACCTACTCTGGTGGTAACAATAATTCATTAATTTGAGCTCATGACGCAGTGAGTTAAATAATGCGGACATGTTTTTTAATAGATACTTTCTTATACTCTTCTAAAATAAACAACTGTAGTTATTTTACCCTTGTTTATATTGACATTTTGTATGTGCTGTTTTAGACTGCAATATTGTTCAATTAGGGACATTTTTTACATATGTCTAGCTTGTGTGCTTAGCTGTTTTGTTGCCTTGGAGCCTATACCCTATCGTGTTCAGCTTTTGTAAATAATTTCACTAAAATACGGGAAAAACTTACATTTGAGATTGTAAATACAAGCTAACGTTAGTTTTTTTGTACACAAAGTTATTTTATATAAAATATATTTGTTTCATCCCCATAGATAGTAGTGAGCAACTATCTTGGAGTTTGGATGCTCAACAAAGTGCCACTGTGGTTCAGCAACAATCAGTCTTTGTGATTCCGATGACAATGCCAAGACTTTTGGCTGCATCTGGAAGAATGGTTGCAGACCAAATGCACGGCTGGTCCACAAGAACGCTTCAAAACTCCTTCCCCCATCCCGCGGCTGCAGAACTCGCCAGCAAAGCAAAGGTGACTTGAAGTTCTCATGAAATTGCCTTTAAACTACTTATTAATAAGGAGTTTGCTTTCATCAAACCAGCCCGGCTCCGGTAACTTTGTGTGCACGGTGTGCCACAAGATGTTCCCCCTGCAACGCATACTGACTCGCCACATGAAGTGCCATAGTTTGGTGAAGAGACACCTTTGTCCTTTTTGTGGGAAAGGATTTAATGATACTTTCGACCTGAAGAGACATATGCGAACACACACAGGTGAGGACTGCAACACAAAGCTGTTTGCATACACAAAAATGCTGGGTCATTATTGATAACCCAATTTATGAGTTGCGAGTGTTGGGTTAAATTTTGGAGTCATTTTTATGAAGAGAAATCCATTTATTGGTATATAAGGGTATTATTTGAACTCAATTTCTGGGTTTTCAAAACTATGAACCATTTGTTAGGGTAAAAGGTATTTTTTTACGAAAAAGTTTTTTTTTTAAGGGAATTTTATTAAAGATTAATCTCATTAACATTATTTACAATCACACATCTTATGTACATGAAAATATTTCAGCATGCTGTATAGAACTATGACCATACACAGCAATTATTGTCAAATAAATGTCACTCGTATCTTGCTTTTGAGAATATTTTAATGGAATTAAATTCATTTTGATCAGTAGTTGGGAAGGAGTAGGACACACCAGCAGTAAAATGTATTATTTTTAACCAACTATTGGGTCAAGGAGTGCTAAATTGCGCAACCCAATAGTTGGGTTTGGAAAAACCCAACATTGTCGTGAGCATAACTTAGCTTTTGTGTTAAATACATTTAACGGTAATAGTTGGGTTATGAATCAATCAACATTGAGTTATCATAACTCAACTTTTTGGTTAAATAATTCAACGCAAAGGTTGGGTTGAAAAAATGTACCCAAAATGTTGAGTTAAAATAACTCAAATAAGGGGTTCGTCCTTTTCTGAACCAGCAGTTGGGTTAAAATTGGGTTATATTTTAACCCAATATGTTTTCTTGTTGACTTGAAAAAATTGACATACCCACACCTAATATACGTATAAAATACACCTATAATTTTTTTTCGTTGACCGTCATATATTACATTTTAAGTTAAAATCATGATTTAATATGTTAGTAATAACTAATTAACAAATGATTCAGAATTAATTATTAAAATCTTTAATATAGGAAAAAAGCCCAATAGCGGTATTTTCCTAAATTGTTGTTCCAAAAAAATTGATGTAGCTTGTTTTATGTTAATTGATTAAATAAACAAAATAAAAACAGTTAAATTGTTGTATTTTACACCCTTTTAAAGCACTATAATGGTTACATGGTTTTAAAATTAGCTTTAACAGCAAAAAATAAGCTTATGGAATTGAGCTAGTTTAACTGAAATACCACCATTTTGGGGCAGCGATATCCTGGGATAGTTTACAACCACTCCAAAATGTTTTACAGTATATGGCTTGTTTTATATCAACTGTTTGAGTAAATATCGTAAAATCAGTTGAATCTTAATATTTGACACCCTATTAAAGTTGTGACGTACAGCATGGTAAGGAGACAACACCACGAGGAGGATCAGGTTAACAGTTTTATTGCAACCTTTGATGAGTGTGTGGGAGGTGTATGCTACTCTAAGTGTTTGGTGCAAGACGATGTGTAGAATTAATAATGTAAATGTTACCAGGGTTTGTTGTAAGTGCGTGTTGGATGAATCCTTCGTCAGTCCAGAGGGGCGAGGCAAAGAGGTAGTCCGTGGGCAGGCAAGCGGTTGGGGGCTGTAGAGAAGCAACGAGGTTGATTCTAAATATTATTCAAAGGAATTGAGAAAGCTTGACTTCTCCCTGGCTGCAGGTATACGCCCCTACAAGTGTGAGCTTTGCGAAAAGGCCTTCACACAACGATGCTCACTGGAGTCCCACCTGAGGAAGATTCACGGCATCTATCAACAGTATGCCTATCGACAGAGGCGTTCCAAAATCTTTGTGTGTGAAGATTGTGGTTACACCGCAGTTTGTCCTGATGAGTACTTTCTCCATGTGAGACAATGCCACCCTGGCAGCCCCGCCCTCCGCAGATACTTTCGCCACAAAGCACAAAACAATTGCAATTTTGCATCTGATGATGGTAAGGCCAGCCCATATTTGATGTACCCAACTCCTGCATTTTACATGTAAGGTCTCTTTTGGTTTTGATGGTTACCATTAGTTGAGTTTTGCTAAATGTGTAAGTTTACCCCCTTAAAAAGACATGAACAGTGTATAATTTCTATAGTAGGTTTACGGTACTGTTTGATGGTTTTTATTGTAGCTCTATCAAAATTCACTTTGAACATGGCAATACACTTTAAAGTAAAAATAAAAAATAGCATGTGTCCAAAGTGTGAAAACAAAATCATACAGTAGTGGGGCGTATGAAAACTGAGGTACCACTGCATCCATCCATCCAGCCATCCATTTTCTACCGCTTGTCCCTTTGGGAGTCTCGGGGGGTGCTGGAGTCTATCTCAGCATATTAAAAAATATATGTACTGTATTCAATCAATCAATTAATCAAAGATTATTTATATAGCTCTTAATCACAAGTGTCTCAAAGGGCTGCACAAGCCATAACAACATTCTCAGATCCCACATCAGCGCAAGAAAAAACTAAACCCAATGGGATACAATGAGAAACCTTGGAGGGGACCGCAGACCGCCCCCCATCGCACCCCTAGGCAACCGGCACAATGGACGTCGAGTGCCCTTCTTTTCATTTTCTACCGCTTGTCCCTTTTGGGGTCACGGGGTCGCTGGAGCCTATCTCAGCTACAATCGGGCGGAAGGCGGGGTACACCCTGGACAAGTCACCACCTCATCACAGTGGACGTTGAGTGGATCTAGTTAACAGTGTGAGAGTCCAGTCCATAGTGGGGCCAGCAGGGGATCATCTTGAGTGGAGACAAGTCAGCACCGCAGAGACGTCACCAACTGATGCACAGATGAGTGGTCCACCCCGGGTCTCGACTTTGAACAGCTAGCGCATCATCTGTGGTCACCTAATAACCTCTCCACGCAGGAGAGGGGGGCAGAGCAGAAAAGAGACGGCAGATCAACTGGTCTAAAAAGGGGTCTATATAAAGGCTAGAGTATACAAATGAGTTTTAAGATGGGACTTAAATGCTTCTACTGAGGTAGCATCTCTAACTGTTACCGGGAGGGCATTCCAGAGTACTGGAGCCCGAATAGAAAACACTCTATAGCCCGCAGACTGTTTTTGGGCTCTGGGAATCACTAATGAGCTGTAGTTCTTAGAACGCAGATTTCTTGCCGGGACATATGGTACAATACAATCAGCAAGATAGGATGGAGCTAGACCAGGGGTCGGCAACCTTTACCACTCAAAGAGCCATTTTGGCAAGTTTCACAAATTAAAGAAAATAATGGGAGCCACAAAAAAAAATTTTAAATTTAAAATGAAAAACACCGCATAGAAAGCTTAAATGCTTTGTGCTATGTTAACCAGGGGTCTCAGACACACGCAGATTCATATATATACATCAAGCCCTAACTCTTCCGCTCAACCAACGCACTGAGGGGCGGGGGGGGTTGATGTGTGGGGGGATTTGGTGGTAGCGGGGCTGTATAATCTAGACCGGAAGAGTTAGGGCTGCATGGGATTCTGGGTATTGGTTGTGTTGTGTTTATGTTGTGTTACGGTGGGATGTTCTCCAGAAATGTGTTTTTCATTCTTTTTTGGTGTGGGTTCACAGTGTGGCGCATATTTGTAACGTAACAGTGTTAAAGTTGTTTGATACGGCTACCGTCAGTGTAAGCTGTGTGGCTGATGACTAAGTATGCTTTGCTGTCTCCTATGTGTGCAAGTAAAAGCTACATTCAACATGTGGCTGGGCTAGCATGTATTCAGCTGAGCCGCATCAGAGTGGTCAAAGAGCCGCATGCGGCTCCGGAGCCGCGGGTTGCCGACCCCTGAGCTAGACCGTTTACTATTTTATAAATAAGTAGTAAAATCTTAAGGTCGCATCTTCAGTGCACAGGAGGCCATACTTGCCAACCCTCCCGGATTTCCAGGAGACTCCCGAAATTCAGGGCCTCTCCCGAAAACCTCCCGGGACAAATTTTCTCTCGAAAATCTCCCGAAATTCAGGCCGAGCTGGAGGCCACGCCCCCTCCAGCTCCATGCGGACCTGACCTGTTTTCCCGTCCGCTTTCCCACAATATAAACAGCGTGCCTGCCCAATCACGTTATAACTGTAGAATGATCGAGGGCGAGTTCTTGGTTTCTTATGTGGGTTTATTGTTAGGCAGTTTCATTAACGTCCTCCCAGCGCGGTAACAACACACAACAACAGCAGTCACGTTTTCATCTACCGTAAAGCAGTTCGTCTGCCATAAACAGCAATGTTGTGACACTCTTAAACAGGACAATACTGCCATCTACTGTACATGCATATGCGACAATAACATTTACGGCTTTTAGAGAGTGCAGTGCACAACTGCGCACACAACAAGGAGACAAAGCAGAAGAACGAGGAACATACAGCCATGGCGACGCCGACGACGAATAAGATGAAGAAATACGCTTGTAAGTTCCAAGCCGCAGCTGCGATTGGACCTGGATAGCCTCCGGGAAGAAGTAGTGGACTACCAAGTGCTTGGCAGTGAATATCTTCCCCAGGAAGCAAAGATTGACCGGTTTTGGGCCATGCTAGGGAGAGACGGAAGATTCTAGATTCTAGTGCATTTGATGAAAGCACTTTTGTGCGTGCCACACAGCAATGCATCATCAGAGAGGGTGTTCAGCATGGTTAGAAAAATAGTGACAGAGAATAGAACAAGGATGGACAATTCAACCCTTAACTCAACAATGAGTAGCTGAGTGTTATGTGTATGTATATGTGTAAATAGATGAACACTGAAATTCAAGTATTTCTTTTATATATATATATATATATATATATATATAAAATAAAATAAATATATACAGTATACACTACCGCTCAAAAGTTTGGGGTCACCCAAACAATTTTGTGGAATAGCCTTCATTTCTAAGAACAAGAATAGACTGTCGAGTTTCAGATGAAAGTTCTCTTTTTCTGGCCATTTTGAGCGTTTAATTGACCCCACAAATGTGATGCTCCAGAAACTCAATCTGCTCAAAGGAAGGTCCGTTTTGTAGCTTCTGTAACGAGCTAAACTGTTTTCAGATGTGTGAACATGATTGCACAAAGGTTTTCTAATCATCAATTAGCCTTCTGAGCCAATGAGCAAACACATTGTACCATTAGAACACTGGAGTGATAGTTTCTGGAAATGGGCCTCTATACACCTATGTAGATATTGTACCAAAAAACAGATATTTGCAGCTAGAATAGTCATTTACCACATTAGCAATGTATAGAGTGTATTTCTTTAAAGTTAAGACTAGTTTAAAGTTATCTTCATTGAAAAGTACAGTGCTTTTCCTTCAAAAATAAGGACATTTCAATGTGACCCCAAACTTTTGAACGGTAGTGTATATAGCTAGAATTCACTGAAAGTCAAGTATTTCTTATATCTATATATATATATATATATATATATATATATATATAGATATATGAAATACTTGACTTGGGGAATTCTAGCTGTAAATATACTCCTCCCCTCTTAACCACGCCCACAACCACGCCCCCGCCCCCAACCAAGCCCCCCGCCCCACCCCTCGAAATTGGAGGTCTCAAGGTTGGCAAGTATGGGAAGCCAGTGCAGGTGAGCCAGTATAGGCAGAATATGATCAAACTTTCTTGTTCTCGTCAAAAGTCTACCAGCCGTTTTTTTGTACCAACTGTAATCTTTTAATGCTAGACATAGGGAGGCCCGAAAATAAAACGTTACAGTAATCGAGACGAGATGTAACGAACGCATTAATAATGATCTCAGCGTCGCTGGTGGACAAAATGGTACACGTTTTAGCGATATTACAGAGATGAAAGAAGGCTGTTTTAGAAACACTCTTAATGTGTGACTTAATGTGTATTACATGGTTGAAAACGGGGGTCTCAAAGTCAATTTACTTGGTGGCTGGTAGAGATAGTCAACTTGAGAATCATGTTTTAACCATGTGACTAAATGTGTTCTCTACTTCTACCAGCAGCTATAGTGACCCTAAGCCAGGGGTGGGCAATTTTTTTTTACCTGGGGCCGCATGAGCAACCCGAGCACTGCTGGAGGGCCACACCGACAATATTTCAATTAAATTTTGCTTAAATTATTTTTGATATTCCGTAAGATAAAAAATAATATTTTCATTTAACCTAACTTATCTTTATACAAAAACAGATGGCTTTTGATGGTTTTATTTTTAACACTTTCTTACACAACACTTCCGTATGTGTAATACAATGCAAAAATTTCAATTTCTGTCACTTTATCCTGCCGCCTCTTTGTTGTGAACGTAGCATGCCTGTAAGGTGATTGGCGAAGAAGGAGGAAGCGTTGCTGTTGCGGAAAAGAGGAGTGAGGATATATGTGCGTGTGGAAAGAACGAGATAAGTTGAGCTGTGTTAGTATAGGTTGCTTAATAAAAGTTTAAAAAGAGCGTCAGACTTGGTGTGCACTTCTTCTGGACGCTACAATTGATGTCAGAAGTGGGATGAAATGCCTCCCAGTTCGCCTTGCCATCAAACCTGGGAGTCTTCATTGAGGGCGGAATTCCCCCATGGCAAGCAGCGTGCGCTGCACCTGTAGACACTGCCTCTCTCCTTCCTTTCTCTCTCTCTCTCTCTCTCTCTCTCTCTCTCTCTGCGGCGAGCTCCTCACGTGGCACGTACCTCTCGATGATGTAGCAGGCTGAGCACACAAATAAGCAGCGTAGTATGCGCAAAGTTTTACTTCTGCCACCAATTGTAGCGTCC
This sequence comes from Entelurus aequoreus, assembly GCF_033978785.1. NCBI lineage: Eukaryota > Metazoa > Chordata > Actinopteri > Syngnathiformes > Syngnathidae > Entelurus > Entelurus aequoreus. The sequence goes on from NC_084735.1 coordinate 52,396,184, forward strand.
AGAAGAAGTGCACACCAAGTCTGACGCTCTTTTTAAACTTATATTGAGCAACTTATACTAACACAACTCAACTTATCTCGTTCCTTTCACACTCACGTTTATCCTCACTCCTCATTCACGCAACTCAAGAAGACAACATCAACTTCAGCAGGTCGTTACACTATATTCTTTAAACACAGCAACATGTGTACCACAAATTAAGCACACGGCTTTACCTTTACTTGGCAGTCCATGTCTTGTTGAAAACACGCCATTCGTCATCACCTTTTCTTTTTTTAGCGTCTCGGGGATAACCAGGCGGACCGGGCATCACTTGTCGCTGTGCGCCTTCACTAACAGGACATACGCCCATAAATAAAACTTTTTTCAAAATAAAAGCAGCACAGTCGTATTGCACGCACGACATATATGTTTTTTTAAATTTATTTTGTAATTTGTGATTGCCGCTGCGCGCACGAGCATACGTCCACACGGAAGTCATACAAATAACGCTTTTCAAAACAAAAGCAGCACCGTTGTATTGCACACTCGAAATAGATAGTTTTTTAAATTTATTTTGTAATTTATGATTGGCCTCACGCGGGCCGGACAGGGACGTACAAAGGGCCGGATGCGGCCCGCGGGCAGCAGAATGCCCAGGTCTGCCCTAAGCTATAGTAGGCCTTAGGTCATTATACAGTAGATGTAACATTTAATGTACAAATGTCATATTTTGACACTGTTGAGTTCCCCAAGAAATGGTAGCGTGTTGCTCAATTTAATTTTTATAATACCACCTTAACATTTGACAACCAAACAATTAAACAAGGCGACTCTGTAAAGAATCTGGGTATTATCTTCGACCCAACTCTCCAGTTTGAGTCACACATTAAGAGTGTTACTAAAACGGCCTTCTTTCATCTCCGAAATATCGCTAAAATGTGTTCCATTTTAAAGATTTTGTCCACAAGCGATGCTGAGATCATTATCCATGCGTTCGTTACATCTTGTCTCGATTACTGTAACGTTTTATTTTCGGGCCTCCCTATGTCTAGCATTAAAAGATTACAGTTGGTACAAAATGCGGCTGCTAGACTTTTGACAAAAACAAGAAAGTTTGATCATGTTACGCCTATACTGGCTCACTTGCACTGGCTTCCTGTGCACCTAAGATGCGACTTTAAGGTTCTACTACTTACGTATAAAATACTACATGGTCAAGCTCCTGCCTATCTTGCCGATTGTATTGTACCATATGTCCCGGCAAGAAATCTGCGTTCAAAGAACTCCGGCTTATTAGTGATTCCCAGAGCCCAAAAAAAGTCTGCGGGCTATAGGGCTCCAATACTATGGAATGCCCTACCGGTAAAAGTTAGAGATGCTACCTCAGTAGAAGCATTTAAGTCTCATCTTAAAACTCATTTGTATACTCTAGCCTTTAAATAGACTCCCTTTTTAGACCAGTTGATCTGCCGTTTCTTTTCTTTTCTTTTCTACTCTGCTCCCAACCCGGGTTGGACCGCTAGCCTGTCCATCGGATGGGGACATCTCTACGCTGCTGACCCATCTCCGCTCGGGATGGTTCCTGCTGGCCCCACTATGGACTGGACTTTCGCTGATGTGTTGGACTTTCACAATATTATGTCAGACCCACTCGACATCCATTGCTTTCGGTCTCCCCTAGAAGGGGGGGGGGGGGGGGGGGGGGTTACCCACATATGCGGTCCTCTCCAAGGTTTCTCATAGTCATTCACATTGACGTCCCACTGGGGAGAGTTTTCCTTGCCCGTATGTGGGCTCTGTACCGAGGATGTCGTTGTGACTTGTACAGCCCTTTGAGACACTTGTGATTTAGGGCTATATAAATAAACATTTATTGATTGATTGATTGAATTTGTTGTGCTGTAATTTTGATGTTTGCACCGTTATTGTAGTTATTACTTTTTCTACTTGGGATTTAGGATTGATTCCCTCTCGAAAATTGTGATGTCGCAATCGCGGCAATTTATACAAATTCAATCAATCCCCGCTAACTTTGTCCACTGCCCGCAACTTCCCCGCATATTTTTCCCAATCAGCGCCATTTTCACTAATCGAATTGATCTCTGAACTTGTTTGTTTCTTGTCTGGACGAAGCAGGACCAGCAACGTGTAACAATATATAAACTCTTTATTGCTCAAACGGCACAACTGTCGTCCTCCAGCATAGCTTAGACCAGAGGAGTGCAAACCAAAATGTTCAAAGACCCATACTGGACCAAAAATACAAAAAACAAATATGTCAGGAGGGCCGCAAAAAATCAAAAGCCTTACATAAATCTTGTAATGAAAGCAACACATTATGTACATTTCTATATTAGCTATATTTGACTCTTATCTATGAGGTGTGTGATGTATTTGGATTTGATGTTGTTCATGTTTGACAATATCTGCTTGCACGGGTATTTGTTTTGTTTGCAACAGCCTGACACCACGCTGTGCTGGGCAATGTATTATTTGGTATAGTAATTAATAGGGGCGCAAATCTGACGCAAATCTTTGTTGACAGAAATGTTTAAATTTAACATTTATTCTACACATGTTTACAACATTGGCAAACATTAGTAAAAGAGAGGCTTCTCAGAGGGTGAGATAACACCTGGAAAATACTGGCTTAGAATGGCCAAAGGTATAGATGTGTGTGTGTCCATGTTAAAGGAAACGGAAATGGATTTGGCAAGCTGGGTAATGTTTGCTGTGGTCTGGAACAACATGGCGCACAAACAACAATCACAAATGCAGCCCTTATTATGTACAGACAACGTGCCATGAGACATGCAAATATAAATTAAATAGACAGACGACATAAGTAAAGGAAATTAAATGAGCTCAAATATACCTACAAACGAGGCATAATGATGCTAGCCTAAATAGCATGTTAGCATCGATTAGCTTGCAGTCATGCACTGACCAAATATCATACTTGCCAACCCTCCCGAATTTTCCGGGAGACTCCCGAAATTCAGCACCTTTCCCGATAACCTCCCGGGACAAATATTCTCCCGATTTTCAACCGTAGCTGGAGGCCACGCCCCCTACAGCTCCATGCGGACCTGAGTGAGGACAGCCTTTTTTCACGTCCGCTTTCCCACGATATAAACAACGTGCCTGCCCAATCACGTTATTCCATATGAGGCGTCCGGCATACCGCCGATGAGCATGGTGCAAATGGAGAAGATCATCTCTGCGTCCGTGTTGGCGCACACGTTGCCAAAGTCGACGCTGGTCAGGCTGCTGAGGGTGAAGTAGAGGGCGGCGATGTACGAGCTGCGCACTGACGGGCCGCCGACCGTATTGTTGACGTAGGGCATCTCCAGTCGTTTGCCCAGCTCATGGAGCCACCCTTGGGGAAGAGACGGGAGGACAACAGGGTGACAAGAACTAAATCATCCAGACTAGAGATAAATTGTATTATTATGTTTATCTTACCTAAAAATAAATATATTTATTAATTTAAAAAAATTAAAAAAAATACATTTTTACTATATTTTGCTAAAAACATCAACATTAATTGTATTTTTATTTGTACTCCTTATAGAATTATACATTAAAATAAACATATTTGAAATAATTAATTTTAAATGATCATAATAATTCATTTAAAATGACCATATTTAATTATTAAAATAATTGCTTGTTTATCAACAACTTTAACATTTTATTCATTATATATATATATATATATATATATATATATATATATATATATATATATATATATATATATATATATATATATATATATATATATATATTGAATACTTGACTTGGTGAATTCTAGCTGTAAATATACTCCTCCCCTCTTCACCACGCCCCCAACCGCGCCCCCACCCCCCACATGCCGAAATCGGAGGTCTCAAGGTTGGCAAGTATGCCAAATATGCCTGATTAGCACTCAACACAAGTCAATAACAAGTCAAAAAAGCATGTCAACACATGTCAATAACATCAACAAAGCTCACCTTTGTGCATTAATGCACACCATTAAACGTTTGGTCACAGTAGTTGCTGATAACTTCCACAACTTTGAATGTACATTGTGGAGGGGAAAAAGTCCTCCTCTCTTTCCAACACCACATGAAATTGGTTATTAGAGCCATTTACTTTTTCTGTCCGTCAAACTCATGACGTCGCTAGAGGGGTTGGCTCAAGGCCAAGTGCCAGTCTACTTAGGGAGGGGCTGGGAGCTTGCTCAGATGTTGCTGAGTGGAGGCGCAACAGTTTTTGACTGTGTCAGGCTATGATTTGTTTGCTCACGTTTATTTTCCATTTTTGTTACAAAGTGAGTATAATTTACATGACTGTCTGTTAATAAATATTTTGGTTAAACACGGAAATCATTCTGGACATCGATTATTAGCCGGCTGCACACGTCGGAACTAGCTTCATTTATATTCGGCAACCATGTAGCAGTAGAGTATAGGACTTTACCGCTACACTTAGTCAAAAACTGCCTCATCGAAACGCGAGTTGTTTATTGGGAAGCAACAAGCTTCGAGGCTTGTTTTGGAAGAGGAATGCACGGGCCGCTGTCAGCGTTTGCTTGGCGACCGGCGGCGGAGGAAACGGATCGGCGAAGCGGCGGAGACCATCTGCAATCAAGCTCTGCATCGACAGCTACGAGTCCCACTGGAGAGCTACAGAGTCGCTCATTGGGGACAGCAGCAGCAGCAGCAGCAGATCATCCGACCGAGCCAAGCCGCTCGCGTGCCTGCCGTGCGTGGAGGAGAACGCGGAGCAGCGTTGATCCCGTCCTACACCTGTGTGGTATGTTTTAGCGGCGCGCCGACATAAACAAAAACAAAACGGCCATTGTTAAAATGTGCGCACACAAATATTGAACAATCCAATGCATTGGTGAATATTTGACTTGACTTGCGCGCGGGTTAAAAAAAACTTTGACTTTTCCAAATGGAGGAGGAGGGAGCACAAATGTGCGCTGACGAACATAAACAGCCACAGGAGGACAATATGGCTGAACGTGACAATGTTGGGCAAGGGGTTGAAGGGAAAAAAAGTGTGGTAAAAATGACACCCAAGGCTCTAGGTCACAAAATTGAAAGTTTGCAGGGGGAAAGAAAATCAATGTTGCAAAGACTCTCAACGCTGAAAGAGGGCGTCATTGCCATGTTAAATGACGAAACACGTTCACATGAGCTAAAGGAGGAATTTAGCAGGTTTATGGGTTTTTATCATGAAACCAAAAAAAGTGCACAAAACTTTGTTGTCTCTGTTGCCAGATGATGAGTGTACTAAACATGAGATATGGTACAAAGCAAAAATTTTGAATTTTGATGGTTTTATTGACAAGGTTGACAGGTTGATGTATTCTCAAAATTATGATGATGACAATGATGATGATGATGAGGTTGAAAATGATGGTTCTGCTGTTGATGGTTTTGAAAATGAAAGTGTACAACCCCACGACAGCATTTCAAATGTTCAATCCAATGTCTTATCAAAGCTCAATAATTCCACAACCTCAAACAAAAGCAAAAGCTCTTCCACTTCTTCTGCTCGCATAATAACAGAGGCAGATAAGGCAGCACTTATTGCCCGTGCTATTGCTTTAAAAGACGTTCATGCATTGGAGGCGCAGGCAGCAGCTCTAAAGAGGAGACAAGATGAGCAGGCAGCAGCTCTAAAGAGGGAACAGGAGGAACAAGCAGAGGCCATAAGGAGGAAAAAGGAGCAAATGGAGTTGGATGCTCAAATAGCAGCCCACAATGCTAAATTGTCTGTCCTCCATGAAGCCAGTGTTTCTGGCAGGAGCAAAAAATCTGATGGAATGGAGTCCTATTATAGGCAAGGGACAAAACTGAAGAAGGTGCCTGAACAACAACTTCAGCAGTCTGTTAAAGCTGCTCCTTCAGAGCTTCACACAGCCAAGAATGCCCCAAACAAGGTTCATTTACACCCTCAACCAAACAAACCACTTCGCTCATCAACTTTGGATCCTGTGGTAAACCAATCAAGGCAACATTTACCTCAAGCAGCTCAATCATTTCAAGGCAAATAAGACAGTACCAGGTGAATTCCACACTGTGTTACAAAGGCAAAATGAAATGATTCCACTCCTGGTTCAAGCACAAACCTCCCAATTACTTCCACACAGACAAATTCTGGTTTTTGAAGGTGACCCATTGCAGTTTCAGGCTTTTATAAAAGCATTTGAGCATTGTGTGGAGGCAAAAACCAATGATTGTGGTGACTGCTTATATTATCTGGAGCAGTTTACCAAAGGACAGCCGAGAGATTTGGTGCGCAGTTGCCTCCATATGCCTACAGAGAGAGGCTATACTACAGCAAAACGCCTACTAAGGGAACACTTTGGAAATCCTTCAAAAATAACAGCAGCCTACCTGGACAAAATCATGGTTTGGCCAAACATCAAGTCTGAGGTTGTAAAAAATCTCCAAGCTTATGCACTCTACTTGCGAGAATGCTCCAATGCAATGGAAGAGCTGCAATACTTGGATGAGCTCAATATGCCAGCTAGCATGAAGATGCTCATACAAAAGCTTCCTTACAAATTAAGGGACCAGTGGAGAGGAAAAGCAGCTGACATTGTTGACACACAAAAGCGACGTGCTTGTTTCATAGACATTGTGAAATTTATTGAACAGCAGGTCAGAATTGCTTCAGATCCTGTCTTTGGCGACATTCAGGACATTCCTCTGAATAAAACAATAACCAAACCCAAGCCTATACATCAAAGCAAATCACAGTTCAGAAGGAACAGTTTCGCAACTCATGTGGCAGTTACCACTGAACCAAAACCGGATCCACACCTGAATAAGTTTGTGAACACCTCCAAGACAAACTCTATTTCCTGTCTTTACTGTAAAAGTGAACATGCATTGGAGCACTGTCAGATACTGGGAAAGAAGGCACACGGGGAAAAGCTTGACTTTTTAAAAGAGAAAGGCATGTGTTTTGGTTGCCTGTGCACAGGGCACCTGAGCAAGAGTTGCAACAGGCGCATCACTTGCTCTTACTGCAACAAGACGCATCCCGAAGTGCTACATATTGACAGGAGGCATCTGGAAAATGGAGAAAATAGCCAACTACCAAAGGTAAAAGCAGAGATTTGCACTACATCATCAACTTGTGGTCATACAGGGGCTGGCAATTATGAAATATTACCTATCCTGCCCGTTCAAGTGAAGTGCTCAAAGGGCAGCAAGATAATCCAGACATATGCTTTCCTAGATCCAGGAAGCACAGGGACCTTCTGTTCTGAACAGCTAGTGAACAGGCTGAACACAAAAGGCCAAAGAACAAAAATCCACTTGCGCACCATGGGGCACAGTAAGGCGGTCCCGAGCAGCGTTGTAAATGGCCTGGAAATCTCTGAGCTTACTGGTAGTAAGTTTTTTGAGCTTCCTGATGTGTTCACTCAAAGGCAGATGCCTGTGTACACTAACAATCTGATTAGTGAAGCAGAACTCGATAAGTGGCCTTACCTCCAAGGCCTCAAAATCCCTCGAATAATTGCTAACGTGGACCTGTTAATTGGTACCAATGCCTCCAAGTTAATGGAACCATGGGAGGTGATTAACAGCCACGGAGACGGACCCTATGCTGTCAGAACCCTATTGGGGTGGGTAATTAATGGGCCATTACAAGGCAATGACACGCATAATGGGAGCCCCACAGTTACTGTTAATCGCACAATCGTTAACAGGTTGGAGGAACTGCTTATGAATCAGTACATGCATGATTTCAATGAGCAGGGTCCTAAAGATCAAGAGGAGTTGTCAAGAGAGGAAAGGAAGTACATGGAACTTGTGGAGAGCTCTGTTCAGCTCCAAGACGGACATTACCAAATGAAGTTGCCCTTCAAATCAAAAAATACTTCCTTGCCAAATAACATCTGTGTTGCTAAGCAACGTATCCGTGGCCTGGAAAGGAGACTGCAGAGGAATGCAGATTTCCACAGCGAGTACACAAGCTTCCTCACTGACGTAATTAATAAAGGCTATGCGGAACAAGTGCCACAACACCAGCTAGAACCACGTGAAGGAGGTGTGTGGTATATACCGCACCATGGTGTATACCACCCTAGGAAGGGCAAGCTGCGGGTGGTGTTTGACTGTGGAGCAGAGTTTAAAGGGGTCTCACTCAACAGTCAACTCCTACAAGGCCCTAACCTAACCAACTCCTTAGTAGGAGTCCTTCTACGGTTCAGACAGGAATTTGTGGCAGTAATGGCAGACATAGAGGCCATGTTCCACCAAGTCAAGGTGGCAGAAGAGCACAGGGATTTTTTGAGATTCCTGTGGTGGCCTGAAGGGGACTTGAAGCAAGATCTTGTGGAACATCGAAGTTGGTAGAGTGGCTGTGCCAGCAATCGGAGTGTTGCTGGTTACTGGGGTTCAATTCCCACCTTCTACCTTCCTAGTCACGTCCGTTGTGTCCTTGGGCAAGACACTTCACCCTTTGCCTCTGATGGCTGCTGGTTAGCGCCTTGCATGGCAGCTCCCGCCATCAGTGTGTGAATGTTTGTGTGAATGGGTAAATGTGGAAATACTGTCAAAGCGCTTTGAGTACCTTGAAGGTAGAAAAGCGCTATACAAGTATAACCCATTTATCATTTATTTATTTATAACATCGTATGACTGTTCATTTGTTCGGAGCAGTTTCGTCACCCAGCTGCTCATGCTTTGCTCTTAGAAAGACCGCTAACGACAACAAGCACAGCTTTCCAGTAGAGGTTATCGACACCATTAACAGGAACTTCTACATGGATGACCTGCTAAAAAGCCTTCCCTCTGATGAGGTTGCCGTCTGCTTGATCTCTGAGCTCAGGTCTGTCTGCCAAAAGGGAGGTTTCAATCTCACAAAATGGATCAGTAATAGCCGGAAGGTGCTTCAAAGCATCCCAGAAGAACACAAATAAAAAACCCTGCATGAATTAGATCTGGAGAGAGACAAGTTGCCAATGGAGAGAGCTTTAGGTCTTCAGTGGTGCATTGAGACAGACACCTTTACCTTCAAGTTAAGTATCAAGGAGAAGCCCTGCACAAAGCGCGGCATGCTGTCCATAATCAGTTCTGTCTATGATCCGTTAGGATTCCTAGCACCACTCATACTCCCTGCTAAGCTATTGTTGCAGGAGTTATGCAGACAGAAGTGTGATTGGGATGACCCGATACCTCAAGCCTTCCAGCACAAGTGGAACAAATGGCTAGCAGACCTTGAGAAAATGGCAGATTTCTAGATCCATCGTTGTATTCAGCCCAAGAACTTCGGAGGTATTGCAACGGCCCAATTGCATCATTTCTCAGATGCTAGTGAAGATGCCTATGGTACTGTCACATACCTCAAAATGGAAAACACACAGAAAGTAGTTCATGTTGCTTTCTTGTTTGGAAAGGCCCGAGTGGCTCCGCTGAAGCCTGTCACCATACCTCGCCTGGAACTCACAGCGGCCGTCATCGCTGTTAGAATGGACAAAATGCTCCAAGCAGAGCTGCAGCTTCCTCTGGAAAAATCTGTATTTTGGACAGATAGCACATCAGTTATAAAGTACATAAAAAACGAAGATAAGAGGTTCAAGACATTTGTTGCAAACAGGGTGACAACAATAAGGGACCACACAGATGTGTCACAGTGGAGATACATCCCCACAACAAAAAACCCTGCCGACGATGCTTCAAGAGGATTGAAGGCAGAAGATCTGGTCAAACATAGATGGATTGGAAGCCCAATGTTTCTATGGGAGCCTAAGGAAAACTGGCCAGAAGGGCCCATAGACATCAATGTCTCTGCTGAGGACCCAGAAGTTAAACGCAATCTCATAGTGAATGCAACTGTTGTTAACGATGTGAACGCTACTCATCAACTAATAACTTATTTCTCTGACTGGCAAAGATTGAAGGTTGGAGTTGCCTGGATCCTTAAGCTAAAAAAGGTCTTGCTAAACATGAGTAGGAAAAGAAGACAGCTACAGTCTACACATACTGTTGGTAATGGATCACTAGTATTGGATGCGCATAAAGAAATGCAGGCTGTGAGAGCTTCACTGGGAAGCCAGAAGTTGTCTCTTGATGATCTCTCAGAAGCAGAGATATCAATAATTTATTTTTGTCAGCAAGAAAGATTCCACAGCGAAATCACTTCGTTAACCTCTGGGAAACCAGTACAAAAGAGCAGCTCCATCTACAAGCTCGATCCAATTCTAGATGGGGGTCTTCTGAGAGTTGGGGGTCGACTAAACAAAGCAGCTATGCCCGAAGATGTAAGGCATCCCCTCATCTTATCTGAAGACCAACACATCTCCAACCTTATTCTCCGGCATTTCCACCAACTTCTTGGTCATGGAGGAAGGAATCATATACTTTCAACTGTAAGGAAAAGGTTTTGGATCACAAACGCCAATTCTAAGTGCATATTCTGCAGACAATACAGAGGAAAGACTGGTGAACAAAAAATGGCGGACCTGCCCACAGAGAGAGTCACTCCAGATCTCCCCCCGTTCACAAATGTGGGCGTGGACTATTTTGGGCCCATCAATGTGAAAAGAGGGCGCAGCATCGTAAAGCGTTATGGAGTAATATTCACTTGCATGGCAAGTAGAGCTGTTCATCTGGAAGTGGCTTACTCCCTCGATACAAGCTCATGCATTAATGCTATCAGAAGATTAGTCTGTAGAAGAGGACAAGTTTCCCACATGAGATCCGACAACGGTACCAACTTTGTGGGAACAGAAAGGGAGCTAAGAGAGGCCTTGGCTTCCTTTGATCAAGCCCTTATCGAAAGATCTCTAGCACAAAAGGGAATAAAATGGAGTTTCAACCCACCGGCTGCTTTTCATTATGGTGGCATATGGGAGCGCATCATCAGAATGATCAGAAAGATCTTAAGTGCCGTGCTTCGCCAACAAACACTGGACGATGAAGGTTTTCAAACTGTGTTGTGCGAAGTTGAAGCTATGCTAAATGATCGCCCGATCACAAGACCATCGGATGACCCAAATGACCTTGAGGCTCTGACGCCAAATCACTTACTCCTTATGAAAGGGAAACCAGTTCTTCCACCAGGTCTGTTTACAAAGATGGATCTGTATGCAAAAAGAAGATGGAGGCAGAGTCAATATATCTCTGACCTTTTTTGGAAAAGGTGGATTCACGAGTATTTACCGTTGCTACAAGAGTGACAAAAGTGGACAAATGAAAAAAGATGTTTCACACCAGGAGATATTGTTACAGTAGTGGATGCTTCAGCACCAAGAGGAAGTCGGATCCTTGGAAGAATACTGGAAACCTTTCCTGATAGGAAAGGCCTTGTACGTTCAGTTCGTCTGCAAACCAAAACGAGCATAATAGAAAGACCCGTAACAAAGATATGCCTTCTATGTGAAGGTATGGAGTAAAATAACTGCATTATTGCAAAAGGGAACATGAAAACCTAAAAAGGAGGGTTTGTTTTGGTATTAGGGCTCTATTTTTATTTTATGTATTTTAATTGAATTGCTCTGTTCATCACGCCAGTAGCAATTAGGGGCTGGTGTATTAGAGCCATTTACTTTTTCTGTCCGTCAAACTCATGACGTCGCTAGAGGGGTTGGCTCAAGGCCAAGTGCCAGTCTACTTAGGGAGGGGCTGGGAGCTTGCTCAGGTGTTGCTGAGTGGAGGCGCAACAGTTTTTGACTGTGTCAGGCTATGATTTGTTTGCTCACGTTTATTTTCCATTTTTGTTACAAAGTGAGTATAATTTACATGACTGTCTGTTAATAAATATTTTGGTTAAACACGGAAATCATTCTGGACATCGATTATTAGCCGGCTGCACACGTCGGAACTAGCTTCATTTATATTCGGCAACCATGTAGCAGTAGAGTATAGGACTTTACCGCTACATTGGTTGTTTTTTAGCTTTTTATTTGTCCAGCTTCCATTCTCGTTTTTATACCCTTTACAAGAAATACATTGGAGTTAACTCCGTAGCTCGCTAGCTTGTATGCACTAGTTTTCTGAGACTTGTATTTTGTTAGCACGGGCAGGATGGAGCAGCACTTTCATTGTGAAAACAGGAACACTTTTGACAGCCGGTACGGAGAGAGAGTCTGTTGAGAAAAAAAAAATGCTTCTCGCTTTCCTGACGGTCGTTTTTTTCCCTTCACACTAAGCTCGCAGCAGCCAGCGCACAAGATACTCAGCTGCCATGTGTGTCAATCAAGCGACGAAAGTGACGTCGTGGTGAAGATTGATGATCTGTAGTTTTTAGGTCTACTTTTTTTTGTTTTAATGCCTCACGATCGAGTTACACACCCTCCCCAATCGACCGGTAGCTTGCGATCGATCTAATGGGCACCAATGTAAACAAACTGCTGCGTCACAGGCCACACAACTATGGTGCGTTTACGGACCGCCGAAATTAGTAGGACAAAACGGCGCTTGCCAAATACTCTAGTCAGTGAAGCATAAACCCAAACATATTAAACAGCGGGCTTTCTAACAATTAGGAAGATTTGTGTCATGTTTGTCCTCCTACAGAAACCATATTAAAACAAAAAATATATATTTTCCCCCATCTTTTTCCATTTTTTTCAATTTTGGAAAGAGGTCCGTGGAGCCACTATAGGGCTCTAGAGCCGTGGTTTGCCAACCCCTGGCTTAGACCTATTTACAGTTCCTGTCTACAGTGCTAAGCCGTCTGGGTAATGTAGTATATAAACATTTAGCAACATACCAGCGTCTTGACCTCTTAGTTTACAGAAAATTGTCGATTTATTTAAAGGGCCCCTCTCATGCTGATAATATTGGTGTTTACAGGTAAAATTACCCCCAAAATAGACATAGTAGTGAATTTAGGCTAATTGTTTCCTAACTAATTTACGCACATTTTGGAATGCCCACTTTTATCTTCAAAATGGGCGGGCCTGCATCAGCCTTAATCGTGTATAGAGAGAGTAGGGTCAACCTGATTTCAAGCATACGACGTCCAATGTTATCCAAAATCACAAAAGTCTGATTGTCCAGAGTTCTACCCCCATCCTCCAATCATTTGTGGCAGCTTAAACGGCTGACAGCATCTTCCAATTTGTTGATACATCAGAGCACAATTACTCCAATCAGCAGATGTCACGTTATCATGATTGGAATAGGTAGATATCTTCAACGTCCTCCACTGAAAGGGTCGCCAGGCGTGCGGCACTCCTCTTCTCCCAAGAGTCCGTCGTGTGTCCAGCAACAACCGTTCCGTCAAGACAGGCACCTTTCCCCCGAATCCGAGATATTGTCAAAACAAGAAAATAATGAGTTAAGCCGCTGGTATTCTAGTTTGCGTCCTCTTCCACTAATGTTTTCTTGAGAAATTGCTGAAAGAGCTTGGAGAAACACAGACTATGGTGTCTATACAAGAGGAAATGGAAGAACAGGAAAAGTCCGGAAATGGCAATTCTTCTATAAGGGATGCAGCTTTAGTGACGTGACCCAAAGATGCAGCAGACGGGAGAGAGATGGTGAGTATATTTTTTAATACAACAAATGAAAACGCACTCACAAGAGAGTCGGTGAACACTAATAGTGGAGAGAAACAAAAGAAGGCGAGTGCAACTGCACAAGGACTTCTTTTGAGTAAAGCATCAAGCATTAGGCAAAGCAAAGCATTAAAGGCCTACTGAAATGAATTTTTTAAATTTAAACGGGGATAGCAGATCCATTCTATGTGTCATACTTGATCATTTCGCGATATTGCCATATTTTTGCTGAAAGGATTTAGTAGAGAACATCGACGATAAAAATCGCAACTTTTGGTCGCTGATAAAAAAAGCCTTGCCTGTACCGGAAGTAGCGTGACGTCACAGGTTGAAAGGCTCCTCACATTTCCACATTGTTTACAATGCAGCGAGAGCGATTCGGACCTAGAAAGCGACGATTACCCCATTAATTTGAGCGACGATGAAAGATTCGTAGATGAGGAACGTGAGAGTGAAGGACTAGAGTGCAGTGCAGGACGTATCTTTTTTCGCTCTGACCATAACTTAGGTACAAGGGTTCATTGGATTCCACACTTTCTCCTTTTTCTATTGTGGATCACGGATTTGTATTTTAAACCACCTCGGATACTATATCCTCTTGAAAATGAGAGTCGAGAACGCGAAATGGACATTCACAGTGACTTTTATCTCCACGACAATACATCGGTGAAGTTCTTTAGCTACGGAGCTAACGTGATAGCAATGTGCTTAAATGCAGATAGAAACAAAAGAAATAAACCCCTGACTGGAAGGATAGACAGAAAATCAACAATACTATTAAACCATGGACATGTAACTACACGGTTGATGCTTTCCAGCCTGGCGAAGCTTAACAATGCTGTTGCTAACGACGCCATTGAAGCTAACTTAGCAACAGGACCTCACAGAGCTATGCTAAAAACATTAGCTATCCACCTACGCCAGCCCTCATCCGCTCATCAACACCCGTGCTCACCTGCGTTCCAGCGATCGACGGAGCGACGAAAGACTTCACCCGATCATAGATGCGGTCGGCGGCCCGGAGACGGAGGAAGTCAAGGTGAGGTCGGCGGCTAGCGCGTCTGCAATCCATCTCAAAGTCCTCCTGGCTGTGTTGCTGTAGTCCGCCGCTAATACACCGATCCCACCTACAACTTTCTTCTTTGCAGTCTTCATTGTTCATTAAACAAATTGCAAAAGATTCACCAACACAGATGTCCAGAATACTGTGGAATTTTGAGATGAAAACAGAGCTTTTTGTATTGGATTCAATGGGGTCCGAATACTTCCGTTTCAACGAATGACGTCACGCGCATACGTCATCATACATAGACGTTTTCAACCAGAAATTTAGCGGGAAATTTAAAATTGCACTTTATAAGTTAACCCGGCCGTATTGGCATGTGTTGCAATGTTAAGATTGCATCATTGATATATAAACTATCAGACTGCGTGGTCGGTAGTATTGGGTTTCAGTAGGCCTTTAACAGAGCAACAGGTATTGGCGGAGCAGAGCACTGATCCAACAGTGTCAGCAAGTCAGCACCGGAATGAAATAGGAGACTGATTCCCGGTTGCCAATCAATGCCGTGTGTGGGAGCCAGCACTCAACAAAACTACTACAAAATAAGAGTACTGGACAGGAACTTAAACACCACACAAACGGGAAAAAAAACATGCAAGTACAAAACATTCACAAGGGTATGACACTATGTTTCTTTTTTGCTCATGATGTTAACCATATCAGTTTTGAAGAAATCATTGACCGGGGCGACAAAAACATACAATTAAGTGATCAAAATAATAGTTTTACACGCCTTTATCCACACAGTCTATGCAGGGCATATGGGCTCCAGTTTTGTAGATGACGTCACACCAAGAGGGGGCGACATATTGAATCAATGGAAAGGGGGTGTTCCGAGTACAGTTAGCTATCTACTCATTACTCAAAAACGTATTATGGGAAATGACTGCCAGATTCATTTTCACAAGCAAAAAATGCATGGAAAGAACTTGTTAGTGAAATTTGGTTATCTGGGCTTTATGGGTGATTCAACCTTTATTTATCCAGGTAAGACAATTACTGTAAGAACATATTTTTTATGTGCAATGCTGACCTAACAAAGAGTCAGCATTTTCATGTTAGAAATGTTGAAGTATGATGATAATCTGTCATTGTATCTCATTTACCAACATAAATGTGCGCTTTTGATCGCTCTCAACAGTTCACAAATGAGGTAAGCTTGGGTAAAAGTGTTTAAACATAAATTAATGTTTAAAATGGACAAACTAGTTTTAGTTGACAGTTCAAGTGGAAAATAAACATGAAGAATGTCTGGAACTTTTCGACGACAGAGCAGACAGCGAACACTAAGGTACCCTTTGGTAGTGTTTCTGTCTGTATTTAAAAATAATTATTACTGTTAATAGTTATAATATTTTAAAACAGCACAGTAATTTCACATTGTTTTTTGTTGCCATTTTGTGTCTACTGTCTGTGTGGTATAAAACGAGTAAAACATTAATGACGTTTTTAATTTCCAATGTTTGTTGAAACCCTGTGCAAAAAACATTTGTAGAAAATTCATAAAAATCACAAATTGATTCAATGTAATTTAAAAAAAGCCTTAAAACAGTACAACCTTTGCCAAAACTTTCTGAAAACGATGCCGCAAATTCAGGCTTTTTCGGTCGCAACAATCACAAAAAAAAGCCCAAAAACTCGATTGCAATAAAATATTTATTAATTATATAACAATTACTTTAAACTATGACGTTAAATAGAGGGCCCCAAAATATGGGCGTGAGGCTCGCGAGTTTGTGGCTCTGGTTTAACCAGAAAAAAAAAGAACACGATTACTTGTGTAAATTAATATTTTTATTAATGCTATTACTTATGTATTTATTTATTTTTTAAAGATCCATGCATCTCTCCACCCACAAACTGTGACGCAGCGATTGAAGAAAAATGCCTCCATGGTTGTAAGGATAGGGATCAGCTTACAAAGACTAACATTCTTGTAAAAGGAGCATAAAACACGGAGTAGCCGAGCCAATCACAAGATTCCGCGGTGTGGTTGAGTTCTCCTGCAGTGTGTATTTGCCCAGCGGATACATTCCCTCCTGACTTTCTACCAAGAATGTCAGCGCATGTCTAAAATGTTTCTTGCAAAACGATCTGGAGATTTGGTAAGGGATCAAATACCTATTTACCTCGATTAAATGAATGTATACCCTTTATATGAAGGGGTCATATAATGCAAAACCCACTTTTCTTTTGTATTTGGGTTCCCCATAATTCCCAAAGATTTTCATTAAAACCACATTTTTAAATCCCCGAGTGGTCGTTGCAGTCCAAACAAACATACACTGCCTATGGTGTGACCCGATGACTAAAAATGCTCTGTTATTGTTTGTATTAAGAAGCACTGGTCACTACACAAACTTCCAGCCTCGCCTGAATGAGTAAGAAGAGCCTGCTTAACTTTTGTGTGAACAATATTGGTACACGTGTCATTATAAATAAGTATCAAGTGATTGTAGTTGCATATTACTTACACATACAAAGTATTCAAGGCAGAAGTGTATTACAAAGTATTCAGTAACAAACGTGTCTGCATCTATCAACTTACTGCAACATGAAGTTAAAGTTAAAGTACCAATGATTGCCACACACACACACACTAGGTGTGGTGAAATGATCCTCTGCATTTGACCCATCACTCTTGATCACCCCCTGGGAGGTGAGGGGAGCAGTGAGCAGCAGCGTTGGCTGTGCCCGGGAATCGTTTTGGTGATTTAACCCCTAATTCCAACCCTTGATGCTGAGTGCCAAGCAGGGAGGTAATGGGTTCCATTTTTCAGTCTTTGGTATGACTGGGCCGGGTTTGAACTCACGACCTACCGATCTCAGGGCGGACACTCTAACCACAAGGAGCTTAACTTAATGAATTATTGTGGCCACTAGGTTTCACCAAAAAACAATTACCAATCTACTCCAACTTAAAGGCAGCATACGTTCATTCCAGATGGTTAATAACAAATAGGTTAGTGTTTTTCATACCTACCACTGTTCTCTGTTTCTCTCCCCTCCCTGAAAGATTTACACAACTACCGTTGCCTCAACAGAGCAAAAACCATCACCAAAGACAGCACACACCCTGGCTTCCACCTGTTCGACCTGCTACCATCGGGCAGGCGCTACAGGTGCATCAGAGCCAGAACAAACAGGCTCAGAGACAGCTTCTTTCCCAGAGCTGTCACCACTTTGAACTCTAACTTATAATAAATAATTCACCCCTATACAATATTCTACCCTACTGTGCAATATTACTCTTCGAGTGCAATACAGTACATCCGACACTGATTGTTATTTATTACTCCGGTACTCTTGTCTTGTTCTGTATATTGTACTGTATTTTGAATTTGTATAGTGTTTTGTATATTGTACAAGATTGCTTATTATTTTTATTGGATAGTAGTCTGTTTATTTCAATTCTTAGTTTTATCTTTATTACCTCTTGTGTAATTTATTTTTATCCCATATTTGTTCCCACTACCGCACCTTAAATTGGAGTCCTTAATCTCGTTATATGCAAATATAATGACAATAAAGTCCATTCTATTCTATTCTATGTTTAAGTCATTTCACTTAAGCGAACCTTTTAAAAATAATAAAAGTATGTATGATTCCTGCTGATATCGGATTGTATATTGGTTTATAGCAGGGGTGTCAAACATACGGCCCGCGGGCCGAAACAGGCCCACGAACACGGTTCACCCGGCCCGGGGGATGAGTTTGCTAAGTATAAAAATGAGCTGAAATTTTGAATGAAAGAAACTGCTGTTCTAAACATGTCCACTGGATGTCACTATAGCAATTATTTGTATATTTGTAGATGATGCTACATACTGTATGTACAGAATAAACCACATGATGTTAGTTCAACAGTTGAGGAAAATGAGTAAACTACATAAATAACATCCTGTAATTTGATTTTGATGTTATTTTCTTTATCTTGATAGATTAAAAATAACACCAATTAGAGGCTTTTAAAACTTTGCCAGACTCAATTCCACCTATTTGACCGATGAACATGATCACATCATTTATTCAGAACGTATAAATAATGACCAACGAAGATAGAATACTATTAACCGCAACATGTAAGTGTAAAAAAAACAAAAACATTATGATTTGTACATTTTCAGAATATTTTTAAACAAAGAAAACAATCTGAAGTTGTTGTTATTTTTAGGTTATCATGCCATGATTTTATCAGTTTGGCCCACTTGGGAGTAGATTTTGCTCCACGTGGCCCCTAAACTAAAATGAGTTTGACACCCCTGGTTTATAGCCAATACTCAAGGCTCCAAAGTCGGTATCAAAATAGGAAGTGAAAAAGTTTTATCAGGAAAACGCTCTAATATAAGTATAAGTATTAGACTTAGACAAAGGAGTTACTGTGATGTGCTGCCACTCTTTCAGGCGCGTCAAAATATATCATATATTGTTTATTAAAATCTCACTTCTGTCTACTAGATGAAACCAAACCAATTAGAGCACTGTGTTCAATATCGTGGCCACTGATTGGTTCAGCTTCAGGCAGCATTATTGGATTAAATGGAGTGTAAAGGTGATTTAAGGTTGCGCAATATACGAAATAGGATATGAATAATATACATTTGAAAATACAATAAAATAGTCAGTATTGTCATTACACTGGAGATGCAACAACATTTGGGGGGGGGGGGAAGACTTCAGAGCTTTATCGTCATACCATGATAATGCAAGTTGATGACACATAGCGGCAAGTAAACTGTGTTCTTACGAGTAACATGATCACTGGAGGATTAGAGGACAAGAAATAGCTAAACGTGCTACGCTATATATAAACAAAGTCTGTAAGTATTGTATACATACAAAAGTACAATATATATCTCATTATATCTTATTGAATTACCGTATATTACATAATGAATACAATCAAACATTAGAAATGGTGTGTATATTTATGATTTATATATGCATAAATACGCATTCAGTATATGTGTGTGGTGTGTAGTTGCACAGTATATGTATCATTATCAATATATATTTTACCATGAATTGATTAACGTGGATCCCGACTTAAACAAGTTGAAAAACTTATTTGGGTGTTACCATTTAGTGGTCAATTGTACGGAATATGTTATTATTATTATCGGCGGCCACTCGAACGAGTATGACGATCCTTCTGGTAGGGGTGTATCCCTTTATGGAGGATGCCTGTGCGTGACTTTGTTTTACGTGGGGAGACTGGTGCACAGACAGTCACCACACGATCCTTGACAGAAACGGATCAGGGTCCATTGGCATGGAGTCCAAGACGACTGGGGACCCTTTTCTGCTGCAGCCATCTTCCGCCATCGCAGCCGTTGTGGTAGTTCTTAAATCTACCGTCTTCCGCCTGCTCCGCCGTTGAGGTCTTCACCGTATCCCTGGTTAGGGGGCAGTCAGGTACTAGGCCTTTGCCAAGGGCCACCTGGGGTAACAGTGGGGTGTAACGGTACGTGTATTAGTATTGAACCGTTTCGGTACGGGGGTTTCGGTTCGGTTCGAAGGTGTACCGACGAGTACACATGCTAGCAGCGACCGGGCTAGGACAACATGTAAAAGCCAGAGCTGGAAGACACTCCTGCCTCGTTAAGATCTCCCGTTTGGGAACACTTTGGCTGCGCCGCGCAGCCTGCGCGATACAACTATGGAGGACGGAGGTTTCACCCTTCCCTCTACCCGGCAGTGGGTCTCCACAGCTCCGGACTCCAGGGTAAATGACGAGTCCGGCGATTAGTTGCAAATCGTGGCTTTATTGAGGTCTTGCACACAGCCAATCCAACAAAACACTAGCCACTCCCCGCCCTCACGCTACCACTCCCTCACCTCGCTTGCCCACACACTCACGTCACATGCTGTCACATATTAAAGGGCCACACACACACATACGCTACTCTCATAACCAGGGGTCCCCAAACCTTTTGACCCGGGGGCCGCATTGGGTTAAAAACATTTAGCCAGGGGCCGGGCAATCTATATCTATATATATATATATATATATATATATATATATATATATATATATATATATATATATATATATATATATATATATATATATATATATATATATATATATATCAGTGGCGTGCGGTGAGGTTAATGCCTGGTGAGGCACTGCATCATCACAGTCAGATTTACAAACATATGAACCCTAAAGGAGCTTTTTGTTTTATTAGGTCCATCAGTGTTAAATATTATAAACTTATCACTTTCCTCTGGTACTGTTCCCCTAGCATTCAAAAAAGCGGTTATTCATCCTCTACTCAAAAGACCTAACCTCGATCCTGACCTCATGGTGAACTACCGGCCGGTCTCCCACCTTCCGTTTATCTCGAAAATCCTCGAAAAAATTGTTGCACAGCAGCTAAATGAACACTTAGCGTCTAACAATCTCTGTGAACCTTTTCAATCCGGTTTCAGGGCAAATCACTCTACGGAGACAGCCCTCGCAAAAATGACTAATGATCTATTGCTAACGATGGATTCTGATGCGTCATCTATGTTGCTGCTTCTTGATCTTAGCGCCGCTTTCGATACTGTTGATCATAATATTTTATTAGAGCGTATCAAAACGCGTATTGGGATGTCAGACTTAGCCTTGTCTTGGTTTAACTCTTATCTTACTGACAGGATGCAGTGTGTCTCCCATAACAATGTGACCTCGGACTATGTTAAGGTAACGTGCGGAGTTCCCCAGGGTTCGGTTCTTGGCCCTGCACTCTTTAGTATTTACATGCTGCCGCTAGGTGACATCATACGCAAATACGGTGTTAGCTTTCACTGTTATGCTGATGACACCCAACTCTACATGCCCCTAAAGTTGACCAACACGCCGGATTGTAGTCAGCTGGAGGCGTGTCTTAATGAAATCAAACAATGGATGTCCGCTAACTTTTTGCAACTCAACGCTAAGAAAACGGAAATGCTGATTATCGGTCCTGCACAACACCGACATCTATTTAATAATATCACCTTAACATTTGACAACCAAACAATTAAACAAGGCGACTCGGTAAAGAGTCTGGGTATTATCTTCGACCCAACTCTCTCGTTTGAGTCACACATTAAGAGTGTTACTAAAACGGCCTTCTTTCATCTCCGCAATATCGCTAAAATTCGTTCCATTTTGTCCACAAACGATGCTGAGATCATTATCCATGCGTTCGTTACATCTCGTCTCGATTACTGTAACGTTTTATTTTCGGGCCTCCCTATGTCTAGCATTAAAAGATTACAGATGGTACAAAATGCGGCTGCTAGACTTTTGACAAAAACAAGAAAGTTTGATCATATTACGCCTATACTGGCTCACTTGCACTGGCTTCCTGTGCACCTAAGATGCGACTTTAAGGTTTTACTACTTACGTATAAAATACTACACGGTCAAGCTCCTGCCTATCTTGCCGATTGTATTGTACCATATGTCCCGGCAAGAAATCTGCGTTCAAAGAACTCCGGCTTATTAGTGATTCCCAGAGCCCAAAAAAAGTCTGCGGGCTATAGAGCGTTTTCTATTCGGGCTCCAATATTATGGAATGCCCTCCCGGTAAAAGTTAGAGATGCTACCTCAGTAGAAGCATTTAAGTCTCATCTCAAAACTCATTTGTATACTCTAGCCTTTAAATAGACTCCCTTTTTAGACCAGTTGATCTGCCGTTTCCTTTCTTTTCTTTTCTACTCTGCTCCGGGGTGGACCGCTCGCCTGTTCATCGGATGGGGACATCTCTACGCTGCTAACCCGTCGTCGCTCGGGATGGTTCCTGCTGGCCCCACCATGGACTGGACTTTCACTGATGTGTTGAACTTTCACAATATTATGTCAGACCCACTCGACATCCATTGCTTTCGGTCTCCCCTAGAGGGGGGGGGGGGGGGGTTAACCACATATGCGGTCCTCTCCAAGGTTTCTCATAGTCATTCACATTGACGTCCCACTGGGGTGAGTTTTCCTTGCCCGTATGTGGGCTCTGTACCGAGGATGTCGTTGTGGCTTGTACAGCCCTTTGAGACACTTGTGATTTAGGGCAATATAAATAAACATTGATTGATTGATTGATTGAAATAGTATCTTATTCACCATGTGATTGGCAGCAGTTAACGGGTTATGTTTAAAAGCTCATACCAGCATTCTTTACACAACTGTAGCACACAAAAAAGCACATTTAATAAAAAAAACATTATTATGGTCTTACCTTTCTTGTTGGACATCCACACAGCCAGCCTTTGCGTGTGTACCACGCCGTTTGAAAAGAACGGGTCTTCTGTCCCGAAATCAAAAGCAAACCTTTTAGCTCCGGCGTTGGTCTACCTTTAATTATTACCTCCTGCTTCGATTGAAAGTCCAGTTTATAAAACTGTTTTATTTTACATATGTAATCCTCCATGTTTTTAATAAAAGTCCAGGCGAGAGGAAATAAACAATCGCTGCACTAATTGACTTGCAAACTTTTTTTTTTTTTTTTTTTTCTTCTGCGGCGAGGAATGATCTCTGGGATCACTACCGCCCTCTACCACCAGGAGGCCGGATTACTGCGAGCCTCAGACAGTACGTTTTTTGCAGCAGTTTTATGAATGCTCAGCACAAGAAATACGTTACACACATACAATTGTTGACAAAATACACTGTACATTATATACCTCAGCTAACTAAACTATGCCATAGTTTAGTTAGCTGATATAATTCATATAGCAATACAGTCTCACTGCACAGCAGCTCAGCAGTTAGCCGAGTCATTGTGCACAATCCATGTTGAGGCACAAATCAGTGACGTGCCTCAACTGGCTGCTGATCACCGCACCGTCTCTTCTCAGTATTTGAACGGCAAATGTGAAAATAAAAATAAAAATAATCTAAAACTGGTGAAGTTAAATGGAAAAAAAACTTTAGTATAATCAATGGATACATATAACAATTTAATTAATTTTTTTTCTTTTTACATTTTTTTTCTTTCCATGATGGCAGGTGAGGCCCCGCCTCCCCTGCCTCTAGTGACTGCACGCCACTGATATATATATATACATACATATACACACATATATATACAGTATACACACACACACACACACACACATATATATATATATACACACACATACATATATATATATATGTATAAAATATCATTGCAGATTAGACAAATTGCCTTTTCCTTACATTGAACAAAAAAAGTCATATGTCCCCTGATGTTTAAAAACTCTGTACTGAGTCTATTTTATGTTGCCGTCATTTTTTTCCCTCTTGCACTAATTGACTAATTGCACTTGCCGCGCGCTCGCCCGACGCGAGCGTGATGTCGACACGTTATCGATGGAAAATGCATTTTTAGACAATATGATTTGCCTGAGCAACTAGGAGACCCCAAGAGTAACAAGCGGTAGAAAATGGATTGATGGATGGGCTAGAAAGGACAGATTAAAAAAATAATTATTAATAATTTCTTTTTTAAATCAATATTTTTATTTTTTTTACTCGGGACTACCCGCGGGCCGGATTTTGGACGCTGGCGGGCCGTATCTGGCCCGCGGGCCGTAGTTTGGGGACCCCTGCTCATAACACATGCTAACCCATTTGAAGTGTCACCACCACATTCAAGCAGCCTCTCCTCAGGCAGGGCTAAAGCAATGACAAATGTTTTTATAGCAGCAGATATAAGTCCATATTGCATTAAAAAATAGATTTTGACCCACTTCTATGGTGGAAGAACAATGAGCCCATACATCCTCTTACTGCCAATTTAGCCAGGCTGTTTAATGTTGCACTTTTTATATATAGAAGACAAGTTTTGTCATTTTATTTAATCTGAGCAATAACTTGAGGCAGTTGAATGTTGATTAACGTGGACCCCAATTTAAACAGGTTGAAAAACTTATTGGAGTGTTACCATTTAGTGGTCAATTGTACAAAATATGTACTGTACTGTGCAATCTACTAATAAAAGTCTCAATCAATCAATCAAAAAAAGCACCTTATATGTAGAAAGGTTTTGTTAAGAAACCATTCTGAGCCTTATCTTATTTAGTTTTTATTTTATATATGTTGACCACATTAACCCTGGCAATGCCATTGTTTACAAATTTGGTAAATAAATAACCAAAAAATGTATATTTTGTTGTTTTCTTACTGTACCGAAAATGAACCGAACAAAACAACTTGCACTGAGCCTAGTCTATAAAATCCGCTACACCTCCCTGATACCGAAGTACATGTCAAACTACTTCCTTAACGTAAATGACCGCCATAACCACAACACCAGGGGGAGCTCCACTAACCACGTTAAACCCAGATTCCGATCTAACAAAGGTCTTAACTCGTTCTCTTTTTATGCCACATCAATGTGGAATGCGCTCCCAACAGGTGTAAAAGAAAGGGCATCTCTATCCTCCTTCAAAACCGCAATAAATGTACACCTCCAGGCAACTTCAACCCTAAACTAACACCCTCCCCGGATTGTAAATAATCAAATGTAAATAATCAAATGTAGATACTTTTTCTTATGCTTTCTGATCTCTCTCTCTCTATGTCCACTACTTGCTGTACATATCCTACCAAGTCAGACCTACACTGTTCCAATGTCCATTTCTCTGTTCTCAATTGTTGATGACTGAAGTGATGATAACAACCAAACCTAAACCCCCCTCCACATCCCACACCCCGGATTGTAAATAATGTAAATAATTCAATGTATATACTCTGATGATTATCTGATTCTTGTGTGATGACTGTATTATGATGATAGTATATATCTGATAGTATGTATCTGTATCATGAATCAATTTAAGTGGACCCCGACTTAAACAATTTGAAAAACTTATTCGGGTGTTACCATTTAGTGGTCAATTGTACGGAATACATACTTCACTGTGCAATCTACTAATAAAAGTTTCAATCAATCAAAAACCTCTAAACCAGTGGTTCTTAACCTTGTTGGAGGTACCGAACCCCACCAGTTTCATATGCGCATTCACCGAACCCTTCTTTAGTGAAAAATAAAATGTTTTTTTTTTCAAATTCGAGAAAAAGTCATGTTTTTTTTACTGGTGCACAAAATGAACCGTGCATGAACATCACCTTGTTCAAAGAACAAAACCAACACAGTGCATGAACTCACAACAAATTACACACCTTACACACATTACCATGAATTGATTAACGTGGACCCCGACTTAAACAAGTTGAAAAACTTATTCGGGTGTTACCATTTAGTGGTCAATTGTACGGAATATGTACTGTACTGTGTAAACTGTACTGTTTCATATAATGTATTCTCTTCCTTTGCAATCTGCTAGTAAACATTTCAATCGATCAATCAAAAAACCTGCAAATCAGATGTAAAATTACAGGGAACATTGCTTGGGGGTATCCATAATACGCCGATAGGGAGAACTTTTTATTTACACGATAAATCGGATGTGTCTTTACCTCCGTGGCGGAGGCTCTGCCGAACCCCTGGGGCCGACTCACTGAACCCCTGGGGTTTGATCCAACCCAGGTTAAAGGCCTACTGAAACCCACTACTACCGACCACGCAGTCTGATAGTTTATATATCAATGATTAAATCTTAACATTGCGACACATACCAATACGGCCGGGTTAATTTATAAAGTGCAATTTTAAATTTCCTGCGAAACTTCCCGTTGAAAACGTCTATGTATGATGACTATTGTGCGTGACGTCAATGGTTGAAACGGAAGTATACGGACACATTGTATCTCAATACAAACAGCTCTGTTTTCATCGCAAAATTCCACAGTATTCTGGACATCTGTGTTGGTGAATCTTTTGCAATTTGTTTAATGAACAATGGAGACTGCAAAGAAGAAAGCTGTAGGTGGGATCGGTGTATTAGCGGCTGGCTGCAGCAACACAACCAGGAGGACTTTGAGAATAGCGGACGCGCTATCCGACGCTAGCCGCCGACCGCATCCATGATCGGGTGAAGTCCTTCGTCGCGCCGTCGATCGCTGGAACGCAGGTGAGCACGGGTGTTGATGAGCAGATGAGGGCTGGCGTAGGTGGAGAGATAATGTTTTTATCCTAGCTATGACGAGGTCCCGTAGCTAAGTTAGCTTCAATGGCGTCGTTAGCAACAGCATTGCTAGGCTTCGACAGGCGGCACAGCATTAACCGTGTAGTTACAGGTCCAGTGTTTGGTTCGGTGTCTCCTGATAGTAGTATTGTTCATCTGCTGTCTATCCTTCCAGTCAGGGGCTTATTTCTTTTGTTTCTATCTGCATTTAAGCACGATGCTATCACGTTAGCTCCGTAGCTAAAGTGCTTCACCGATGTATTGTCGTGGAGATAAAAGTCACTGTGAATGTCCATTTCGCGTTCTCGACTCTCATTTTCAAGAGGATATAGTATCCGAGGTGGTTTAAAATACAAATCCGTGATCCACAATAGAAAAAGGAGAGAGTGTGGAATCCAATGAGCTCTTTTACCTAAGTTACGGTCAGAGCGAAAAAAAGATACGTCCTGCACTGCACTCTAGTCCTTCACTCTCACGTTCCTCATCTACGAATCATTCATCCTCGCTCAAATTAATGGGGTAATCGTCGCTTTCTCGGTCCAAATCGCTCTCGCTGCATTGTAAACAATGGGGAAATGAGAGGAGCCCTTCAGCCTGTGACGTCACGCTACTTCCGGTACAGGCAAGGCTTTTTTTTTTTTTATCAGCGATCAAAAGTTGCGAACTTTATCGTTGATGTTCTCTACTAAATCCTTTCAGCAAAAATATGGCAATATCGCGAAATGATCAAGTATGACACATAGAATGGATCTGCTATCCCCGTTTAAATAAAAAAAAAATAATTTCAGTAGGCCCAGGACATACGGAATATGTACTGTACTGTGCAATCTACTAATAAAAGTTTCAATCATTCAATCAATGCAAATACAATAATTATTATAGGATTTCAATGACATAATTCTACAAACTGAGGTGGTTCGGTTGAGCCGGCAAAGATTGACATGCGCGCGACCTTGTCATCCACTGGGTTTGCAGTAAAGGGGCGGTGCCGCTTTAACACGCGGCGCGCGCTCCCGCGGACGTCAAAAAGGCTGGCGGCGGTGACGCTGATGTGTTTGGTGCCACGACGGCACGGACAGACTCGGCTGACAGGTAAACCCGCGTCGCATGATTGTGTGCAACATCGGGGAAGCTAACGGCGGCTACACCGACCGCTACACGAGCAGCGACGCCGCTCCTCTGTAGCCTTTGGCGGTCATTGAACAGTCCGTGCCTCACTACCCATATATTCCAATTGATGTATTCATATCGATACAGCTGGCCGATAGCATGTTCTTTTTGAGGGAATGTGGACGAGCACATTCGCGAAGGTTCGAGTAGAACACGTTCTTTTATAAAGCCCACTGCAAAAATTGTCGATACTTCAAATCTTTTTCTAGCATCTGCGAGTGTGGTGTCACTGATACAGATGACCCAGTCAGCTCAGGGGCCAAAGTGTGACAATTATGTGGTTATGCTGCCCTTGGGGCGGTATAACTCGGTTGGTGGAGTAACCGTGCCAGCAACTTGAGGGTTCCAGGTTCGATCCCCGCTTCCGCCATCCTAGTGACTGCCGTTGTGTCCTTGGGCAAGACACTTTACCCACCTGATCCCAGTGCCACCCACATTGGTTTAAATGTAACTTGGATATTGGGTTGCACTATGTAAAAGCGCTTTGAGTCACTAGAGAAAAGCGCTATATAAATATAATTCACTTAATTGTTTTCATTTATTTATTTATTTCAGGCAATGACATAAAAGAAAAAGTACAAGGTAGACAGCGCATGATAATATAAATTAATATAATGCAAAAGGTTATGTACAATATGTAAGCATGAGGATCCAGTTTTGCCTGAAAGGGAGTGAGAAGAAGATAACTTATTTAATCCTTGGAGTTAGACTTAGACACACTTTAAGTGTTTATCTTTCTTCAGCCAGTCCTGAGGTACATGTCCAAAAAACAAAGTTTTACTTTCGAAGGGTATTTCACATTTGAAAATATCCTGTAGAGCTTGGTGTATCTCTTTCCAATAGTCCTTTATGGTGGAGCAGTCCCAGAAAACATGGTAGTGATTTGCATCTGAATTCCCACAATTTCTCCAACAGGCAGGGGAGTTGTTATCACAGTGAGACTTCTGAGAAGGTGTAATAAAAAATCTGATCAAACTTTTCCAGCCAAACTCCCTCCACTTGGGTGAGCTGGTACAAGTCCATTGATATTTCCATATTATTGTCCATTCTTCCTCAGATATAGTTATCCCTCCTTCCTTCTCCCATTTTGTTTTAATATATGAAGTTGAATATGATTTCATATTCAACAGACCCTTATACAAGCATGAAACAGTTCTATCAATAATTTCTAAATTGTAGGCTTTTGTAAACAGTTCAATCAAACATATACTCGTCTTTGTGACACTTTTCACCTTCATATTAACAAAATGCCGCAACTGAAAATATCGATAGAAGTTTTGGTTTTCTAATATATATGTCCTTTTAATAGTTTTAAAACTAAGCATTTTTTTTATCTTTCGTTACACTACATAAAGCTGTTATACCCTTAGATACCCAGTCCTTACATCTTGAGTCTAATGTATTAGGTGTAAACTCTGTATCATAGGCACACCATTTAAGAACTGCAATATCACTCTCGAGTTTGTATTCCTTTATAATCATTTTCCACACTTTAAGGGTCCATTTCACCCTTGGGTTATTAATGTTATTTATCATCCATCCATTTTCTACCGCTGGTATTTGTATATAATATATACAATATATAACAATTATCCACCCCCGGTTCTCCATTCAGTGATTAATACATTGAGCTTTACTGTTACTTTGTTCAAGGATTGTAATACAAATGTTGTATCATGGTGGCATTACCACAGGTAACAATAATCATTACACTGTAACAATAATTTGTAGCAACAATGTAAGAAGAATGAACTATACCAACAATGTAAGAAGAATGAACTATACCAACAATGGTAATAGACAACATAGCAATAATGGTAAGGAAACATTGAGCACATGTTAACACTATGAGACAGAGCACAACAGCAAGTCGATTTAAAGACCCTCATCTCTATATTTGAACCAGACCCCATGTTTGTATAACAGTTTAAATCGATTAATGTTTTGGCATTGCTTGTGTTGTAAGTCCAGTTTGTTCCATAGGGTTACTCCACATACAGACACACAAAAACGTTTACGAGTGGTTTGAGCTCTCGGCAATGAGAAATATCCAAAGCCTCCCAAGTTATGAGCCTGCACTCGTGTTATAAAAAAAACGTTGTAGAGTAGGCGGCAATAACTTGTTAAATCTTTTATATAAGACTATTGATGTATTATACTTAAGGCTGAAACGACGCGTCGACGTAGTCGACGTCATCGGTTACGTAAATACGTCGACGCCGTTTTTGTGCGTCGACGCGTCGCATATTTACGTCACACTACCGTCATGGCGGACCGCAAAGCAGACGATCAAAGCAGACGATGCGAGCGGTGCGAGCGAGGGGGGAAAAGCATGCCAAAAGTGGTCAAAAGTGTGGGAGTATTTCAATAAACGGCCTAATAATGTTGTTGTATGCACACTGTGTCGAGCGGAAATGGCCTATCATAGCAGCACAACGGCTATGAACGAACATTTGAAAAGAAAACCATCAACTAGTCAATCGTCCGCGCGAGCATACGTTGTCATCATTACACAAAAACATGAATGTGTCATTTGTATCTGCTAGGGGTGTAACGGTACGTGTTTTGTATTGAACCGTTTCGGTACGGGGCTTTCGGTTCGGCACGGGGGTGTACCGAACGACTTTCTAAGCTAAAGCTAACTTTAGCTGCTAAAGTCTTAACAAGCTGCTTCGCTCTTCTGCCTCTGTCTCAGCACGCAGCATTGTCCCACCCACACAACCACCTGATTGGTACACACGCAGCATTGTCCCACCCACACAACCATCTGATTGGTACACACAAAGCATTATCAGCCAATCAGCAGTGTGTATTCAGAGCGCATGTAGTCAGCGCTTCAGCGTGGAGCAGATAGGTGTTTAGCAGGTGAGCATCAGGCAGCGGACTCTCCCCAAATGATAATAAACACCTCCCAGTCAACTACTAGTAACATCACTATGAGCCCGTTGACCTTCTAGAAATATAAACTGCAGCTCAGCTCACTCGCAGTCCTGGCTTGAGGTGAAGGCTAATTACCTCTCAGTTCCAGCCACATCGACCCCTTCTGAGCGCCTATTTTCAGCTGCTGGGAATATTGTAAACAAGAAAAGAACCAAACATGTACACATGCTAACCTTTCTTCATTACAACTGTTAGTCACTCACTGGAATGAGTAGAATTGGTTATTGTGTACTGTGTTGGACTGGATGTTTATTTTGCACATTTTAAAAGCAATACTTAATGTTTACAGTGCTCCAGAATATTTAGATTGGCACTTTTTTGTATTGGATGTTTATCTTTATTTTTGCACATTTTAGCAAATAAGCAATACTTTCACTTTTGTTGAAATGTTTACACTGTTGTTACAGAATATTTTGTTTTGCACTTTTTTTGTACTGGATGTTTATCTTTATTTTTGCACATTTTAAAGTAAAATAAGCAATACTTTTACTTTTGAAATGCTTATACTATTGCAGAATATTAAGATTTGCACTGGATGTTGACTTTTATATTTGCACATTAAAAAGCAAATAAGCTACTTTTAATTTTGTTAAATGTTAAAAGTTTTAAATGTTTACATTGTTACAGAATATTTAGTCATGTTGTTGTCAATGTTGACTGAGTGGCCATACTTCTTTTTTTTTGTAAATAAAAGCCATGCCTTTTGAAAAAACGGGCCTACATTTATTTTTTCATCTTCATTTTGAATAAAAAAATAATCGGTAAAAGGAAAAATAATCTATAGATTAATCGAAAAAAATAATCTATAGATTAACCGATTAATCGAAAAAATAATCTATAGATTAATCGATAGAAAAATAATCGTTAGCTGCAGCCTTAATTATACTTAACAAGATCATCAAATTTGAGCAACTTTGATTGCATAAACAGATTATGAGTATGTTCTAAATAACCAACGTTGTGAATGATCCGCGCTGCTCTTTTCTGTAATATGATCAGAGGATGAATTCTGTTGTGGTAAGTATTCCCCCATACTTCAACACAATATGTAAGGTATGGGAGTACCAAGGTGCAGTATAGAGTACGGAATACATTTTGATTAAGGTATAGTTTATTAGTCTTTATTATAACACAGAGGGTCTCATACATGTTATGTAATGATTGTGTGCGTTAAATATGCTAGAACCAATCAATAAGGTCAATATATGCAAGCTATCTAAATAAAACATCCACATCTAATAATATATTTTATTAATAATTAATATATGTTGTACAATATGCTCAGGGCCATTTAAAAACTATAGCTGTGGGCATGATCATTGAATGATTACATTTTTAATCACAATTATAATCAGATAAAAACAGGTGTAAAAATATAAATACCAGTAGAATAAGATATCAATTAAAGTACCAGTAGTATGGAAAAACAAATTGCCTCTATATTGAAGCTATTATCATATATATATATATATATATATATATATATATATATATATATATATATATATATATATATATATATATATATATATATATATATATATATATATATATATGATTTATAACACCAAAAGACTTACAAAGTAAATAGATATGGTCAAAATATTATAAATCTCACAGAGATACCTGAGCCATTTTGAGCATTAATGAAAAAGCCAGTCATGTGATCCGTGACGTAGCAGAAGGAACCACAGAGCCCTTGTTCAATATTTACCGTATTTTGATAATTGTAATAATTTCCGAGACTGATTTATTCCGCGCATTGATTTCTGTTTCCATTGCTGCGCACGTCCGACTTCTGGCCACAACTGTTTGTTCCTACTTCCGTAATCAAACACGAGTGTGTTTTCTAATCATGGCAGACTTGGTAACAACAACTATTTTTGGACAAATTAGGATTTACAACCTTATACTTTTGAAGCTAAATATACTGCTGCATATAGAAGCAAGCAATAAGAGTGAGACATTGGAGCAGATGGAAGCCGGGAGAGGGGGATGAAAGAGATTTTGACGTGTAAATATGAAATTTGGAGCCAAGCTATTTCGACAGAAATTGATTGCTTACCCAAAATGAACAGGAAACGTCAGCTGGACCAGACAAACAACTGTCCATCGAGTGAGTCACTTTAATATCGATCATGACACACGCAGCACGCCATGTGTGTTAGTACAACTACAGTACATATGCTGTCTGACAAGCTCAGCTGTGTACAAACAAAAGATGAAATGTGGGCTAATACTTAACAGATACTGTAATGATTGTTAATGTTTTTCAAACAGTACTAATTGGTGTCGTATCGTAGTGTTGTGCATTAAAACGCGTTTCGTGTTGGTGTAGAAGCTAGCTTATATCTTGCCGTAGTTAGTTTTTACGACTAATACCAAAGCACGCCGATGTGTTACGATGATAGAAAAATAGTTTCTCGGTGTTTGCTCTTACAATAACAATGTTGCTACAGCTTGGTTATTATACAGGTTACGGAACGTAAATTAAGTACTATTGAGGGTTTTTTGAATGCATTTGAATGAATTTAAAGTGATTTAGAGGTCGAATTAATTGCTCATATTAGCTGCATTGCTAGACCAATGACAACGAGCCGATTTCAATATGTTAGAAAGCGGAAAAAAACGATTTTGTCTTCTTATAATAGTGGCCAATAGTGGTTTTGCTTTCATAAATTTTTTTTTTGCACTATTTTGACTTTACTATAAATGTTGTATGTTATAAAATGCAAGAAGGAAATAATTTAAATATAAATTGATATTGCATTTGTGATCAAAACTGTAATCATTTAATGATCCTAAAAACATTTAAATGTCAGCATTGGTATGACCGATACTGCCTGCCCCTGTAATTACTTGGTGTTGGAGTGACACCCAAATTTGAAGTATCACCCAAAATTGATATTATTATTCAAACAGAAGAATATGTGCTTATTACATTTAAAAAAAATGTAGATAGAAACATGTTACAACATAAATAATCCAATATTAACAGTGAATTAGCAAGTACATTAATAATTGTTTTGAGAAAATAATACAACTGGAAATTATGCAATGTGTTAACGCAAACATCAGAAGCCAAATTGGGAGCCTTTGTAACCTGTTTTGAAGTGCTTCTATAACAATACAATAGAATGTAGTATAAACAACTACAGTAGTTTTATGAAGTAATCTAATAATAATGTACAGTATTTTTACCTTGTAAAGTGGACTTTTACAGTACCGTATTTTTCGGACTATAAGTCGCAGTTTTTTTCATAGTTTGGCCAGGGGTGCGACTTATACTCAGGAGCGACTTATGTGTGAAATTATTAACACATTACCGTAAAATATAAAATTATATTATTTAGCTCATTCACGTAAGAGACTAGACGTATAAGATTTCATGGGATTTAGCAATTAGGAGTGACAGATTGTTTGGTAAACGTATAGCATGTTCTATATGTTATAGTTATTTGAATGACTCTTACCATAATGTTACGTTAACATATCAGGCACGTTCTCAGTTGGTTATTTATGCGTCATATAATGTACACTTATTCAGCCTGTTCACTATTCTTTATTTATTTTAAATTGCCTTACAAATGTCTATTCTTGGTGTTGGGTTTTATCAAATAAATTTCCCCAAAAAATGCGACTTATACTCCAGTGCGACTTATATATGTTTTTTACCTTCTTTATTATGCATTTTCGGCCGGTGTGACTTATACTCTGGAGCGACTTATAGTCCGAAAAATACGATAACTCTATCCAGCTGCTTCTCCGTCAAACACATCATCAGCAGGTTCTCCGTCTTTTCATAGATAAATGACCACTGTTTTGATACGTAAGATGGCGTTATCGACTCATTCTGCTTCAGCATGGTGTAGAAGAGCAAAGGTAGCTACAAATTTAGCCATGAACTTCCAGTACATGCGGAAAGTATTGACAGCACTTCACTTTTCCCACATTTTGTTATGTTACAGCCTTATTCCACAATGGAATAAATACATTTTTGTCCTCAAAGGTCTACAGACAATACCCCATAAAGACAATGTGAAAAGTTGTTTTTTTAATTTAGCAAATGTATTAAAGATAGAAAACTAAAAAAATCACATGTACGTAAGTACTTAAAGCCTTTGTTTGCTCAATACATTGTTAATGCACCTTTGGCAGCAATTATAGCCTCACGTCTTTTTGAATATGATGCCACAAGCTTGGCACACCTATCTTTGGGCAGTTCCGACCATTCCGATTTGCCCATTTCGCTTTGCAGCACATATAGACAGAGGTGCTGCAGTCTTGAAGCTGTAATTGCTGCCAAAGTTACATCAACAAAGTATTAAGCAAATGCTGTGAACATTTATGTACATGTGACCATTTAGTTTTGGATTTTTAATACATTTGCTAAATCAAAAAAATGTAATACAATTTTCACATTGTCATTATAGGGTATTGTCCGCAGAATTTTGAGGACAAAAATGAATGAATTCCATTTTGGAATAAGGCTGTACCATAACAAAATGTGAAAAGAGTGAATTGTTGCGAATACTTCCTAGGTGCACTTTAGCTTAGCCAAGGATCGGTTTTGTTTTCGAAGATGTTTTTCTTTATTTCGATAAATATCGACCAGTTACTCTTCTCAGCACTGTCCTTCACACTCAATTTCTTCCTTCTCATGGTTGGAAAATCAAAGTTATCTCAATCTCTAGCCATAAGGTAATGCAGGCGTGTTAGACCGGATGTTTTGGTCGGATTTTACAGAGTTCACTGTTGCATTCGGTTCGCCAAAAAGCGGATTTGTAACCCAAATTTTTTCCTGCGACCTAAAGCATAACAATTAGCCGAGGGACTGAGAAAAACTCAAGTTAGTGTTTCAAGTTTCAAGTTATCCCAAAGGTACTGCTGTACTTCAGCCCTTAATCAGCGTGTGCAGGTTAACTATATTAGTTAATTTGTTTAGCACTAAGATGCTATTTGTGAAATGAACACAGCTGTATTTTGACAGACGCATGAGTAAAACTTTCAAAATAAGAGTGTCTGCATAAATGTGTTGAAACATGGAGAATTCTTAACAGGTATTTTAGTCCTGACGTTCCAAATGTATCCATGAAGGGCAGCCACACATAAATATGAGTGCATGGGAAACACTTCTACAACATCTGTGTGAAATAGAAGTTTATATGGAAGGGAAAAGAGGCATGTAGTCTCATTTCTGTTGTTTTTCTTTTCAGGACGGTTCTTCACTCAAGCAGCCGCTTTGCTCCGGCCAGCAGGAAGTGTCTGATGAGTACTTTTACAGCCAGCTGATGGCATCCACTTTCAACTGAAAATAGTCCAACAGCTGCTTGCGATGGAGCTGAAGGAGTGACAGGCTTAATGCTACAGGATACGATTATACAACTTTTTTTTTCTAATTTCTCTTGATCAAACATTTATTTTGATCGAGTGGAACCATGGGGGCCACAGGCTACCGCTACTACCGGGGGACAATCTTCTGTTGCATGTTCATTGGCTACATGCTCTATTTCTTCAACAGGAAGACATTCTCCTTTGTCATGCCCGCTGTGATGGATGAAATTAGCCTGGACAAAGATGACTTGGGTAAGGTCAAACATCACATTGTTTCAACAGGTTTGTGGTTGAATTGGGTTACAGGAATGAGTTGACACAGAATTAGCAAGTACATTTAGGCTAACAGCATGTTGACAGTAGACAGAGTACAGTGATTTAACCAGGGCTGCCAAGTCTCAGAAAATGACAAGTGAAACTTTGGAGGCATTATGCATTTGAAAACATTTTTTGGTCTTTGTTTAACACCGATTTGGCCTGTTTTACCCTCGGTTTATACCTTAAGACTGATGTCCTTATCTGCAACAGCTCTCCCTGCACTGTGGCCTCTTCATGCATGTCTAAATTAACCAGAAATATGAAATAAAAATCCCCTCCACTGTTTTCTGTGCTGGCACTTCTGACTCATCCTCTGCATCTGTGTTCTCAATTTGTATCTCTTCTACGTCTCCGTCACTGTCCTCGATCTCTTTTCATCTTCCAGTGCTGCCAACTCTTAAGGAAAGTAGCTATTGGCTGTCATTAAAGCTGCTAGATTAAAGATTAAGATTAAAGTACCAATGATTGTCACACACACACTAGATGTGGTGAAATTTGTCCTCTGCATTTGTCCCATCCCCTTGGGGAGCAGTGGGCAGCAGCGGCGCCGCGCCCGGGAATCATTTTGGGGATTTAACCCCCAACTCCAACCCTTTGTTGCTGAGTGCCAAGCAGGGAGGTTATGGGTCCCATTTTTATAGTCTTTGGTATGACTCGGCTGGGATTTGAACTCCAACCTAGATGTTGACAGATGACATCATGGGCTCATGTGCATAACTCAAGTTAAAGTTAAAGCACCAATGATTGTCACACACACACTAGGTGTGGCAAAATTATTCTCTGCATTTGACCCATCACCCTCGATCACCCCTTGGGAGGTGAGGTGAGCAGTGAGCAGCAGGAATAATTTTTGGTGATTTAACCCCCAATTCCAACCCTTGATGCTGAGTGCCAAGCAGGGAGGTAATGGGTCCCATTTTTATAGCCTTTGGTATGACTCGGCCAGGGTTTGAACTCACAATTGATCACAATGGACCCTTAGGAGAGAGGATTAATGTAGTGGGAAACATAAAAACGGAGTTAAAAAATGCAAATTGTGATTACAATTATAATTACATTTTCTTCTGTTGATTCTAAATTTAGTTTTTTTTTAATTTGTTCTACATTCTTAAAGTATATAAGAGTATACAATTTGATCAAAACACTGAAGAGTTGTAATATTCACAAACAAACCAAATCTATTGAGTAGCCATGACATGAACAATAGGTTTGTTTTTATTATAAATGTGACGGTGATAAAACATTACCATTTACATCTCACTCTCTAAACCAGGGGTGCCCACACTTTTTCTGCAGGCGAGCTACTTTTCAATTGACCAAGTCGAAGAAATCTACCTCATTCATATATATAATTAATATTATTATTATTTATTTATGAAAGAGACATTTTTGTTAACACGTTAAAGGTGTTTAATGATAACACAAGCATGTTTAACACACATAGATTCCTTTGTTTCATGAAGACAAGAATATAAGTTGGTGTATTACCTGATTCTGATGACTTGCATTGATTGGAATCAGACACTAGTGCTGATAACGTCCACATTTTCGAATGGAGGAGAAAAAAAGTCCTCCTTTCTGTCCAATACCACATGAAAGTGGTTAGTTTTTGGCGTCTTTTTTGTCCAGCTTCCATACTCGTTTTTATACATTTTGCAAGAAATACATTGGCGGCAAACTCCGTAGCTTGCTAACTTGTGCACGCTAGCTTTCTGAGACTCTTATTTTGTTAGCGCAGGCAGGATGAAGCAGGGCCTTTATTGAGAATACAGCAACTGTGCAGTCTGTCTTTAGAGTTTTGACAGCAGGTACGGAGTCTGTTGAAATAAAAAGTGTTTCTCGCCCTCCTCTCGGTCATGTTTTCTTAATAATGATCTCGCAGCAGCCAGCGTCATCTCAGAAGACCCTCGGGTGCCGTGAATGTCAATCAAGTGACGAAAGTGATGTCGTAATAAAGATTGATGATCACTCATTTTTAGGTCTATTTTTTTAATGCTTGGCTTGCGATCGACTGACACACCCTCCACGGTCGACCGGCAGCTCGCGATCAACGTAATGGGCACCCCTGCTCTAAACCAATTCAGTCAGAAACAGCGGCAGCTTTGCACAAAGTCGCTAGTCGCTTTGGATAAAGAAAGTCAATAAAAGGAGTTGGAAAGATTCTAGATTTAGCGACAAAGTCGCCAAGTTGACAACACTCTGCTGAGGTGTGAGTGAAAGAGAGAGACGCCAAGACCCGCCTTATATTGTTTCTGATTGGTTTATAATGTGTGGTGGTGCCTTCTGTGGTTGGCTAGATTTAGGCACAAGAATATATGAGTTTGTCTGGGATTGGTTGTTTCAGTAGGCAATCAAGAGTTACTTGAACTAAAGCAAGCCGCGAGGAGAAAAAGTTTATCATTATGAAAAAATATATATATATATAGCGTAGTGAATAAGGAAATATAATCGTGAAAAACGAGAATGGGTTAAATTGTGTGAGGCTTGGCAGCTCTCTTCAACAAAAAGAAAAACATATTTTAGAATAAAAAATATTATCCAAAATACAAATTTATGTTACAGATTTGATTCCTCTTTTGAGTAACAGGAGTGAGTTATTAGCATAGAATTAGAAAATTCCATAGCCACATAGCATTTATGCTAATAGCATGTTGACACAAGTATATTACAGTAAACAATTATAATATTTTAAGAAAACAATTGTCCTCAAAAGTAATTGAGGTAACAGGTTTGTGTTTTGATGACTCTTTTGAGTAACAGGAGGGAGTTGCATAGAATTGGAAAATACTTGCTAATAGCATGTTGACACTGAGCACATTACAGTGAACAAAAACCAAAAATAAGAAAGCAAATGAGAAAAAACTAATTTAGATAACATGTTTGTGGGCAAACAAATGATGCAGTGTTGATATAATGTTCACGGTTCATAATGGTGACCCTCCTTCTGTCTGCAGGTCTGATCACCAGCAGTCAGACCATGGCATACGCCATCAGTAAATTCATCAGCGGTGTGTTGTCGGACCAGATTAGTGCCCGCTGGCTTTTCTCCATTGGCCTCTTTGTGGTGGGAGGCATCAACGTGGTTTTCTCCTGGTCTTCTACTGTGAATATGTTCGCTGTGCTCTGGTTCGTTAACGGGCTGGGACAAGGCTGCGGCTGGCCGCCATGTGGGAAGGTCCTACGTAAGGTAATCCGATGATTGTGTCTTGCACAGATTTTCCTCCTTAAGTGTTCTTGCCATGTCTGTAACTATCCACACAGCAACACTGTATGATCCGTGTAATTGCGAGTCATCCAGAGAATGTTCATTGGGTGCAATACTAACACTTGCTGCCAGACACTGTTGATTTCAGGCCACATGAGATGCTAGACTGTAAGATATGAGACTGAGTGTTCAGTGGTGTTAGAACACACAGTTTTTACCCCCTTACAAAAATATGAACAGTCCATTATTTTGATGATAGGTTAGTATTATTTGTAAGCAAGCCCGATATAGTCTCTTACCCATATGCATATTGCCCAACGCTTCATTTCTGATACTTGGGAGCGAGGGTCATTGACTGCTGTTATTTCTTCCAATTATCAATTATCTCACCAAGTTGTCCAGTCCAGTCTTGTGCAGGTCTACAATTGTGTCCCTAAGGTCCTTTGACAGCTCTTTGGTCTTGTCTGTTGCTGTGGACAGGTTTAAATGCAAGAGAGAATTACTGTGACAGGTTTATTTTAGAAGGCTGACATTTGTAGGACAGGTATACAAGTTTATTTGGTTTTGTGATGCAACTAGTACTTCGTAAGACTCGCATTGTCAAACAGCGTCGCCCGCTTCAATGAATTGAAATCAATTGGTGCTTGGCGCCCACAAAACAGCACAATTTTAACATTACATGCCTTTTAGAAAGAAAACTAACTTTTAGATGAGAAATATTCTATGAAAAACAAAACAATAGAATGTAGTGAAAACAAGTACAGTAGTTTTATGAAGAAGTAATAATGTACAGCATTTATCTCTGAGAGTAGAATTCTATGGTATGTCCTACCAACTGTTTCGCCGTCAAACACGCCATCAGCAGCTTGTCCATATTTTCATGGATAAATATCCGCGGCTTGAGTATTCTTTTAATGTCTCTGGCCAGCGTAATCGACTCTTTTTGCTTCAGTAGGGTGCAGACTAGCCGTGCTACGCTCCAACTACTTAGCTAAGTTAGTTAGTTGCACGCTTGGTCATGTTTTCGATGATTTGTTTCTTTAATACAATGAATATCATCCACCTATTCTCTGCACTGTCCTTCACACTCACTTTCGTCCTTCCCATGATTGGACAACGTTAGATCGATCTCTAGCAATAAGCTAATAAAACGGCTGTTTTGGTCGGACTGTGACAATGGGGGAGGCTCATAAAGCTAATTTTTGCTTGTAGCCAAAGGCATAACAATTAGCCGAGAGACTGCTCGTATCCTGAAAAACTTGTAAGCTGGAGCACTTGTATTGTATGAAGGTACTATTTTACTTTCTTAAAGGCCTACTGAAATTAATTTTTATTTATTTAAATGGGGATAGCAGATCCATTCTATGTGTCATACTTGATCATTTCGCGATATTGCCATATTTTTGCTGAAAGGATTTAGTAGAGAACATCGACGATAAAGTTCGCAACTTTTGGTCGCTGATAAAAA
The DNA here is from genome assembly GCF_033978785.1 of Entelurus aequoreus. Lineage (NCBI taxonomy): Eukaryota > Metazoa > Chordata > Actinopteri > Syngnathiformes > Syngnathidae > Entelurus > Entelurus aequoreus. The sequence continues at coordinate 52,437,228 of NC_084735.1, forward strand.
AAGCCTTGCCTGTACTGGAAGTAGCGTGACGTCACAGGCTGAAGGACTTCTCACATTTCCCCATTGTTTACAATGCAGCGAGAGCGATTCGGAACGAGAAAGCGACGATTACTCCATTAATTTGAGCCAGGATGAAAGATTTGTGGATGAGGAAAGTGAGAGTGAAGGATTAGAGTGCAGTGCAGGACGTATCTTTTTTCGATCTGACCGTAACTTAGGTACAAGCTGGCTCATTGGATTCCACACTCTCTCCTTTTTCTATTGCGGATCCTGGATTTGTATTTTAAACCACCTCGGATACTATATCCCAGAGGTGGGACCAAGTCATTGCTTTGCAAGTCACAAGTAAGTCTCAAGTCTTTGCCCTCAAGTCTCGAGTCAAGTCCCGAGTCAAGACAGGCAAGTCCCGAGTCAAGTCCAAAGTCAAGACTAGAAAGTCTCAAGTCAAGTCCCAAGTCCTGCATTTTGAGTTTCGAGTCCTTTCAAGTCCTTTTAACCACAGACTAATATTTTTTACACAGATTGTGTATGCTTTTAAAACGCTGTATTTATTTATTAAAACAAGTGCATTTGAAATTGCAGGAAAAAAAATAGTGCTGACATTGCAATTCATAATAGCACTATTAACCAGTCATTTTAATAGTGTAAACAATTTTAAACGTTTAACTCATTCCTTTACAGAATAAACACATTTGCAAAAACAAACATTAACATACTATTGGTTGTATTTTATGAAAATAACATTACCACAAAGTTGAGAAGGAGCAAAGATCTTCAATATTTGTATGTGAGAATCACAAAGAAATCTTCTGGGGGAGGATGACACCCCTACAGGGGTTTGGTTTACAAACTTTCAGCCCCACCTAAAACAAAATTCACCAGCCGCCACTGATTATGATGCATTCTCATTTTAGGCAAAGTATAAGACAATACTTTCTTAACAGTATAATTGTAACCAGGAATAAGTCTTCAAGTAACAATATTCAAATACTAACATTGTTGGGTAAGACAGCATTTGGTTTTATTCTGAATCCAGTGAAACAGATTGGTGGTTTTAGCTGATATAAAGACTTTCAGGTGTTTATATATGTTTAAGTATTTGGCAGACGCTTTTATCCAAAGCGACATACATAAAAAATACATATAAAACAATCACTGAAAACATTATCATTTAAGGGAAGAATGTAATACAAAATATCAATACAAAGTGTCAAGACAGAATAAACTATCTGCTGCTGCAGCAACAGAGTTACAGTCTATAGGTCCCTAAAATATATAGATATCTAATGTATTCATACATTGTTTATGTAGGATATACGCATGTATATATAATGTAATCATATTGTTTCTTCAACTTAAAAATAGCTGACCGTTTTTTTCCCCCTTCTCTGGGATTATATTCCCAGTTTTGATCTCGGACGTCTGGTCACTTATAACGTATAAGAATATTATATTACTGTTAAGCAAACTATGAATAATAAAAACGCCAAAACATGTGTCCGTTATCATAGCTACACGTATGACAAAAAAACGCGTGAAAATGAGTGGTATTCAGTGAGGTAAGATGAATTAAATTTGCTGACAGTTCATTGCTCCTGCCAAATGAATTGCACTGAGTGGAGCGGATCACCACTTCAAGATGGCGGCTCCGCGTCTCGTCTGCGCCAGTAGGCAGTAGCGCTCAATGCTGCGTACCCTTATAAGATGTCTATGGTTATAACGTTAGCAGTGAGTTTACAGCCTCACTGATTTAACGACACAGCAAATAAAAGTCATGTTACTTAGCCAATAAACGTTATCTTACATTCAAAACTTACCCTTCTTTGTGCAACTTCAAATGTCGAACGAAGTTGGAAGTTGTTGCGTCTCCGTCTGTAATATTCGAACTGCGTGATTTGCATACGGCAATTCGTTTTTTGTTGACCAAGTCGTAGTTTTTATACCCGAACGAAACCAACTTTGGCATAATTGTTTCTCACTGCCGCATTGTTTGACAACTCTTGTTCGGTGGTTGTCCTGCAATTGGATTGGATGAGAGCTGTGTGATGAAAACAACGTAGATTTAATTTGATTGGCTGTTGTACTGACAGCACACACGCTGACAAGCAGCACACACGCTTATAGACACAGACGTATAAAATGAAAGATACGGAGTGCTCCCAAATAACTTTTTAAGGTTTGGGTTTTGGGGAAAGTAGCAAGTCATGTCAAGTCAAAAGGCTCAAGTCCAAGTGAAGTCACAAGTCATTGATGTTAAAGTCTAAGTCGAGTTGCAAGTCTCTTTACATTTTGTCAAGTCGAGTCTAAAGTCATCAAATTCATGACTCGAGTCTGACTCGAGTCCAAGTCATGTGACTCGAGTCCACACCTCTGCTATATCCTCTTGAAAATGAGAGTCGAGAACGCGAAATGGACATTCACAGTGACTTTTATCTCCATGACAATACATCGGTGAAGCACTTTAGCTACGGAGCTAACATGATAGCATCGTGCTTAAATGCAGATAGAAACAAAATAAATAAACCCCTGACTGGAAAGATAGACAGAAAATCAACAATACTATTAAACCACGGACCTGTAAATACACGGTTAATGCTTTCTAGCTTGGCGAAGCTTAACAATGCTGTTGCTAACGACGCCATTGAAGCTAACTTATCAACGGGACCTCACAGAGCTATGATAAAAACATTAGCGCTCCACCTACGCCAGCCAGCCCTCATCTGCTCATCAACACCCGTGCTCACCTGCGTTCCAGCGATCGACGGAAGGACGAAGGACTTCACCCGATCATCCGTGCAGTCGGCGGCTAGCATCGGCTAGCGCGTCCAAGTCAAAGTCCTCCTGGTTGTGTTGCTACAGCCAGCCGCTAATACACCGATCCCACCTACAACTTTCTTCTTTGCAGTCTTCATTGTTCATTAAACAAATTGCAAAAGATTCACCAACACAGATGTCCAGAATACTGTGGAATTTTGAGATGAAAACAGAGCTTTTTTCTATTGGATTCAATGGTGTCCGAATACTTCCGTTTAACTACTGACGTCACGCTCATACGTCATCATACATAGACGTTTTCAACCGGAAGTTTAGCGGGAAATTTAAAATTGCACTTTATAAGTTAACCCGGCCGTATTGGCATGTGTTGCAATGTTAAGATTTCATCATTGATATATAAACTATCAGACTGCGTGGTCGGTAGTAGTGGGTTTCAGTAGGCCTTTAAAGGAACAGGACTTAATGTGTGTTTCATTGACTCAAAACTGCTATATTAAGGTTAGAATTCTTGCTGGTTGCTAGGGTTTTAAATATTTATGTCAAACGCAAATTATTTTTTAACCTACCTTTTAAGGTTATTTTGTTTTTTTCATTTTGTCTCTCTGTTATGATAAACGTGCCCTTAAAACGATGGGCTTTTCTATCTTTGTGAGAAAGTTACGTACAATACCAGCAGAGGATCATATACTGTACTAAAAATCGGAGACGCAGTGAGAGTAAGACGCTACACTGAATGTAGCAGGTTTCAAAAGGCGGGGAATAAATAGGCTTTGGCATGTCTTCAGCATGTCGAAGAGGATCAGATTACAGGAGGTTCTATTTGTAGAACATCCCTAGTAGATCTCTACTTTAACAACCTTGGACAACACTAAGTTTTTTTTTTCTGCGAGAGAAGCAATCTTTTATTAGATCACGTCTCAAAGTGCAACCTTTGCCACAATGCCTGAGCAGCTGCTCTTCTGCAGAGTTAACAACTTTTTCACCATGTTCAGTGTGACAGATAGGACTGATAATCAATAGAACTGGGGCCGGCCAGTGGCACAAACACTCTATAGGGGGGCACATAATCATTGCCTGGGCTTTTGTAAAGATTTGGTGATGTGTTCATTTAATTTCAATCTGTCAGTTATAAAATATGAATGTCAGAAAAGTTAGCATAATTGTGCTGTGAAAGTTCAATAGTAATGTTGTTTGAATCAAATTAGGAATGTGTAACACAACCTACAAGGCTTGGCAAAAAATGCAAAATGGTTCATTCCTTCTGGGAGCGGCAAACCCAGCATACAACAATTAAAAGTTCACTCAACACAGATGCCATGACATCATCAAAGCTCACTTTTATACATTCACATACAGTGCCAACATTTGGGAACCAGGATGAAATGGTAGAAGAAAGATACAAATATAATACATCCAACATAGTTATGTTTAAATTTCACTTTTGCTTCTCATAGCACATAACTGTGTGCTATGAGAAGCACACATAATGTGTGCTTCTCTAACTTTAATCAAGGACCCTTGATTAAAGTTAGAAAAATAATGTCTCTAGTTTTTAAACACAGGGGAGGCTTAACTCTCAGTAGATGCACGAATAATACTAATTATGATAATGATGTATTATTCACTGATCATAATTATACAGTTCATGAATCAGCTAACCTCTACCTGAAGTAAAGAGAAACTTGACTTACCGGTATTTATAATCATAGTGAATAGGTTTATTTGCTCTATTGATTATAACTTTATAAACAAGGTTTGTCTATAAAAACCTGAAAGGTAGCAGAACTTGTCAGGTACAAACAATTTTATCTTTCATACTTTTATAAACAAACCTTTTTTATAAAGTGTACATTTATCATCATATTTAGGTAAACAATGACTGGTTGTGTGACTATTAAAACTCACATTCTAGCTACTTTATATCAAATTTGTTGGCACTATTTTGTAAAAAAAACAAACAAACCAACAAAGCAGAACTTTTATTTTTTTAAGAAACCCCACCGGATTATTTAGGGGGGCTTAAGTATATTTTAGGGAGCCCCCAGCCCCCTAAAAAGTCCCAATGAAGCCACTTGTTGGAACACTTGATGAAAAACATTATTGATAAATCTAAGACATAAACATGTAAATTTTGGGCTTCCCGATCATGGACTGTGTCATCTACTCGTACTCCTGGTTATCACGTTGGGAAGACTGGCACGTGCGAAGAACGTCAGATCCGATAATGTATGGATGGAAGTGTTTACATGCAAGATGTTGCTATTTTACAATCACATAATCTAGATATGTTTATCCCATATTTAAAAAGTAAAAAAACTTAGGAAAGTTTTTTCAATGCAAAATCTTGGAGAAAAAAAACTTATTGGGATTTTCACATGTTTTAAAAATCTAGTTCTAACCAAATAAAGTAAATAATTAGGTTTTTGGGGCATGTGAACATACGGTGTGTATGTAGGGTGGTGATGTTAGGGTCCCCTGATAATAAATAAGTAATATTAAAGACCACAATGGGGCTACAATTTAAACACAACCTTATCTAAAGCTACACACAAGAGGAGAAGTATTGCGGAAAGAGATTATTCTAGATTGTACCTAATGTCATGACTGTTTTTATTGACTATCTTATTGATTGTGGGACAAGCAGTAGAAAATGGATGGATGGTACTTTTTCGTCACTTATTGTTTGTCTTTGGTACACTAATGTGTATATTTTAGGCCATTGGTTCTTTGTTTTATTTTATTTTGTATCTATTTTTATATTGCTCTTTTTATCTTTGGTATGAACATTATTATGTAAACTCGAAGTTATTATTACTTTTTTTGGTTCTTTGTTGTTGCTATTTTTGTATTACATTTTATTATTTGATCATGTTGTACTGCATTTTAATCTTTTGTTTTGTGATTGTGTGATGTTTTTTCTCTGGACCCCAGGAAGAATAGTCTCCACTGCGGTGTAGACTAATGGGGATCCTTAATAAACTAAACTAAACTAAACACACCCTCGGGATACAACCATACAAACCAAAGAGTTCCTGTGATCAGCTTCTTAATTTGGTAATTTGTTAACTTTTACCATGTGATTGTTGTCAAATTAATAGTCCAAGTTGTGTGCCTATTTGTTTCTCTAGTGGTTTGAGCCGTCCCAGTTTGGAACATGGTGGTCTGTGCTGTCCTGCAGCATGAACATGGCAGGAAGTCTAGGTCCGATATTGGTCACCGTACTCCTCCACTACTATGACTGGAGGACCATTCTAACAATGTCAGGCATCTTCTGTGCTGCCTTCTCGCTTGTGACCCTATTGTTGGTGAAGAATGAACCAAAGGACGTGGGCCTTCCCAGTTTTGTGATAGTGGCCAAGAAGGGAGCAGAGCGAGGTAATTAACGACAATACTGTATATTGAGGGATAGATGGATGGCTACATCGTTAATAGATAACTGAAATCCTAAATTATGAATTAAAACCACTTTAAAATCAAATGGAAAGGATATACCTTATCTGTGTATTGAAGTACAATGGTACCTTTCGTACTGTATAACATTTTTATCATTATGAAGGAACATTTTCTCCCGGTTGGTTATAGGACAGCCACACATTGCGCCTAACAAACTGTCTTTCTTGCGTATCATTCGGCTGAATCAAGTTTCCAAACAAATAATTCCACGTTCTGGTGACTCCCTCTCTGTGCTGTTTTTAATTAAAGGGGACCTATGATAACGCCCAAATGCATGAACCTGATGATCTGACGCTTTGGCATTGTTTAACACGAGTATGCAACATTGTAACAGCATGTATAAATCAGAAAAGACGAAACTCATCATAGGTCTTCTTTAAATACGACTGCAGAAAACACCACCTGGGGCTGCAGAAAGTGCTAGCACTTTGATAAAGAAGGTGAGAAACACTAAGGCTGCACAATTATGGGCAAAATGATAACCACAATTATTTTGAACAACAATTCATTCAAGATTATTAATTTTGTTGGCCAACAAGTATTAGGTATTAGGGTATTAGGGTTGTGCCTATAAAAAGTACCGGTCAATAATAATAAAAGCTTAATTTTTGCCATTAAAGCTAATTTTAAAGCCATTAAACCATTGTATTGCTTTAATGGAGTGTCAAGTGTTATCATTCAACTGTTCTTACAATATATTTTCAATCAAGTCTTATAAAACAATTACCAGTACATGCTACAAAACATTTTGGAGTTGTCCTGTGTTTCCCATATTATTGCTTCCCCAAGATGGCCGTGTGTCAGTAAGCTAACTCATTTCCAAAGGCGTATTTTCTGCCATTAAAGCTAATTTTAAAGCCATTAAACCATTGTATTGCTTTATTGTGTCAAGTGTTATCATTCAAATGTTTTTACTATAGTTCTTCAGTTAATTATTATAAAAAAAGCTTAAAATTGCTATGGAAAGCCTAACGTGAGGTATTTGTCACAATAGCAAAAATGCTAGTAGGACATTAAATAAATGTTGCTTTTTAAATGAATAAGATGATCTTAGTACTTTTCAAGGTACATTTATCGATTCATTTGTGTTCTTTACCAGGCATCAGTGAAAGCACCCTGAGTGAGTTCCTTCTCTCGCCGTTTCTTTGGGTGCTGTCTCTGGGCTACCTGGTGGTGTTTGGGGTGAAGACAGCTGCAACTGACTGGGGGCAGCTGTTCCTCATGCAGGAGAAAGGCCAGACTGCTCTAATGGGTATGGGTTTGTGTCATTTTATGACTTATTTGACGCATTTCCAGCGGATAAGGGTGCTAACTTGTGCTTGCTCACAGGCAGTACGTACATGAGTGCCTTGGAGGTGGGAGGATTCCTTGGCAGCCTTGCTTCAGGCTTTATCTCTGACAGAGCTGTTGCACGAGTAAGTAGCAGACACATTTTTCAGGTGGAAACAATGTTTTTGTTTTGCATTACTCTTATCACAAACATGCTCTCTGACGTCCCACAGTGTGGCTTGGGCACACATGGCAACCCCCGCCATGGCTTGCTGATTGTAATGATGGCTGGTATGTACATCTCAATGTACCTCTTCAGGGTCACCATCACGCCTGAAATCCCAAAGGTAACTGCAAAAAATACTACAGTGGTACCTCAATTTAAGAGCGCCCCAAATGTAGTGTTTTGAGATAAGAGCTGTGCCTCAGCTAATTGTTATGTGTTAAGTTGCTAACAAAAAATTTTGTTACAAGCATCCCCGCCATTAGTTGCTGTAGCAAATGTTAAAGTCAACCCAATAAGGTTTGACCAAAACATCTGGTCAGAATCGCTAGCATGAGCTAAAAGCTAGAAATGGGCATAACTTTCTTTTTCCAACCATTGTAAAAAAAAAAGTGAAAGTGAAGGACCAGAGTCTTAAAAAGTCTTAGAAAAATATTAAATCCAACAATTTCAATTTAAGGTCTTACAATGTCTAAAAAGTTCTTAAAGGCCTACTGAAATGATTTTTTAAAATGTAAACGGGGATAGCAGATCTATTCTATGTGTCATACTTGATCATTTCGCGATATTGCCATATTTTTGCTGAAAGGATTTAGTAGAGAACAACGACGATAAAGACCGCAACTTTTGGTATCTGACAAAAAAAAGCCTTGCCCCTACCGGAAGTAGCGTGACGTAGTCAGTAGAACATTTCCGCAAAGTTCCCTATTGTTTACAGTGATGGCGGCCAGAAGTGAGAGCGATTCGGACCGAGAAAGCGACGATTTCCCCATTCATTTGAGTGAGGATGAAAGATTTGTGGATGAGGAAAGTGCAAGTGAAGTACTAGTGGGGAGTGGAAGCGATTCAGATAGGGAAGATGCTGTGAGAGGCGGGTGGGACCTGATATTCAGCTGGGAATGACTACAACAGTAAATAAACACAAGACATATATATACTCTATTACCCACAACACAACCAGGCTTATATTTAATATGCCACAAATTAATCCCGCATAACAAACACCTAAGTGTTTGTTATGCTAGCTCCCGTCCATATAACCCGCCAATACAATTCAAACACCTGCACAACACACACAATCACTCAGCCCAAAGGACCGTTCACCTAACTCAAGGTTCATAAAGCTTATATATTTGCCCAAAGTTACGTACGTGACACGCACGTACGGGCAAGCGATCAAATGTTTGGAAGCGCAGCTGCGTACTCACGGTAGCACGTCTGCGTCTGTGTATCCAAATCCTGGTAAGAGTCTCTGTTGTCCGAGTTCTTCGATCTTGACTGCATCTTTCGGGAATGTAAACAATGAAACACCGGCTGTGTTGTGTTGCTGACTTCCCTCGCAAAATACTCCGCTTCGCACAGACAAATTTCTTCTTTGCTTGCTCAGCTTCTTTCAACATAATGCAATGAACAAATTGCAACAGACTCACCAACACAGATGTCCAGAATACTGTGGAATTATGAGATGAAAACAGAGCTATTTTGTATTGGCTTCAATGGGGTACGGATACTTCTGTTTCACTGGCTACGTCACACGCATACGTCATCATCCAAAGGCGTTTTCAACCGGAAGTTTAGCGGGAAATTTAAAATTGCACTTTATAAGTTAACCCGTATTGGCATGTGTTGCAATGTTAAGATTTCATCATTGATATATAAACTATCATACTGCGTGGTCGGTAGTAGTAAGTTTCAGTAGGCCTTTAAATACAATTTTGAAGGGTCTTAAAAAAATCTATTAACGTTACTTTTATTTAAAACATGCAAAAACTTCAGTCTTGCTTTTAAATATTTCAATTCTTGAGGACGCTATTACGTAACTACAAAACGGAACTCAAGTAGGCTACTTGTGCTGCCCGGTCAAAATTTCTCACGCACCACCAGCTAGTGTGTGCTGTACACGCAGTGGTGTGGTCAGCTTAGCATAGCAGCGTAGAAAACCTAACGAAAGCCCACAGCAAAGCCAAATTACTTGCATAAAATGGCCAAGTGCAAGTTCAACGATTTGTGCTTCCAGAACGATCAATTTAATAACACATGCTTGAAGCCGGTGGATGGAAACATATAAAGTGTGGCGCCATCGAGGAGGGAAGCGTTAGTAAACAGTGAACGGTGAAAGTCAATGCAATGATAATGTAAAAGACTAAATTCTGGGATAAGCCTGTGTCAAAAGATGCTGAAACGCCACAAACACTTACACTACTATACAAAGATAAACGTAAAACCCCCCCAACCCCCCAAAGGAGTGTTATGTGGGTAAAGTGGTGCCATTTGTCTAAGGAGCTCAAAATAACATGTTTACTATTGAAATCATACTATTACATGCAGTAAGTACACACTTATTTATTTGTGCTTGTCATGTTTTCACAGCAATGAAACTTAAAAAACCATAATTCTCATATTATTTCCTGTTTATTCTAATAATTTCAGGTCAGCTTGTCATGCATAATCTTTTCTCCAAGTTTATACAGCAACGTAAATTAAAAGCTATAAATGTTGTCTGTTTAGTGTTTGGGTGGTTTGGTGGTTTGGGTGAGAAAAGCAAAGAGGATTTGCGAATGTCATCTTGTAATGCTTAAATAAAAACAAGTCCTTAATTGTTAGCAATATGTTTTCAGAAAGTCACAAAAACAGGTTAAAATGTATTTATACATAACATATACAAAATGAGCTGAGCAAATTTAGGCCAAAAACATGTAGAATGATTTTCTTTTTGGTTTTTTTGTTTTGTTAAACCTGCGATGTAGTGAAGCCGCAATATTTGAAGCGCGATGTAGCAAGGGACAACTGTAGTCTGTTCCGTGCAACATTTGGCCAAGACGGCATACATTAACCAAGGTAAGCTAGGGTGAACATTTTCATGGACAACAGAATCATGCGAAAAGTGGGTCGTACAAAAATAGAGGTACCGCCCTCTTGTTATTGATATGAATGTGAGTATGAAAGGTTCTGTATATGTGACCCTAATGAGGACAAGCGGTACAGAAAATGAATGATAATGTAAAGTCATCAATACAGTGTGTAATTGGGGTGCCTGAAAAATGTATTCACATATGAATCACATTTCTTTAGTATTAACAAAATTCTGCATCAATTCAAATATTTCAATAACCTATATTTAAAAATATTTTTAGGTCATCTCCTCACTAACAAGTACAGTACTGTACATGACACATGATAAACAATATTAATGATATCGGCTGTAAAACTCCCGACGGTTAGTATTACTGTTTAAATTAAAACGATCGAAAAACTGTGATTGATAACTGCACTTTGATAAACTCACGGACTGACAAGCGCCAGCTGGCTAGAATGCTCACATGAAAACAAGAGACATGAACGTCTTTCCCCATTAAGACATGACATACCCCAATCTAAACTTATGAACACATTACTGTCTGAGCAACTAAGATATTCAATTGTGCACATTGAACCTACAAGCTGTGCTCTTTTGGAACGTAGTGATCGTTCTTTACTCCGAGTAATACGAGATGGGGGTGTTTTTGCGGTACTTCAGGGACCGCTGAACAGAGTAGGACGCCACAATGCCCACCAGAAATAATAGATTATAATAATATACTTTATTTTTAAAGTGTTACAGTACAAACCAATATTTTAAACAATAAAAGCTTCTCCATTAAAACAGATAAAATAATAAGACTAAAACACTACCAGGGAAGCATAAGAAACACAAAGTTAGTGGGTTTTCTAACTAGTGTATTTATTTTCGTTATTCAAAAAAATAACTTTTAAAAGATTTCAATGTGTATATTTATTTTTGAGCACTTTCAACAATACCACGACAATACTGATAAGTGTTATATAAAATGTTACATCCCTAGCTCTACCTAATGTTGTGGTGTGTGTGTGTGTGTGTGTCTACCAAATATGGGCAACAATGTTGAGTACACAACCAACAGAATAACCTACACAGACGTCTTTTACTTCCCTCAGGAGGCTCCTCTTTGGGTCAAAGTCCTCCATCCTGTGTCTGTGCTCCTCGGTGTCTCTGAAAGAGAGGTAACTGTCGGGATTGCGCCTGTTTACCTCACCTGCTCTTGATTGGCGATCAGTGGACTCACCCGTCCCTGATCGCTAATCAAGAGGAATTATAGTCAAGTGTCACCTGCCTCTTGATGCTGTTTGATTGTAAAGAATGGTTTGTTAGCATTTCCCTGCTTCCTGGGCACTTCCACGCTGCACTAGTTGTTGCTATAAATGTACTTTTACCTGCACGCCGAGTGCTGTGTACTGCATCTGAGCGTGACAGTTACATATCTACTACATACTCAATAACTTGTTTTCCTCATTACAGATCTGGATTCTCTTTCTCGGTGCCATGTTTGGATTTTCCTCCTACGGACCAATCGCTCTGTTCGGTGTGATTGCAAGCGAATGTGCGCCCCCCAACTTTTGCGGAACCTCCCACGCTATCGTAGCTCTGATGGCTAACAGTACGAGCATCTCCGAGTGCATTAGTAGCGTCTATGCCGCATTCATACCACTGACCCAGCTTTCTTTTTATTACAGTGGGGGCTTTTGTTGCTGGTCTTCCCTTCAGCACTGTAGCCAAACAACACAGCTGGGACATGGCGTTCTGGGTTGCCGAGGTCTTAATGGCTGTCACAACCGTTTTGTTCTTCCTGGTTCGCAACATGCGCACCAAGATGGGAAGAAGAGAGAAGATGGAATAAAGTACACTGTTAATGTTGTTACTCACGGTAACGGTGCTGCGTACATCATAATGCACATAAATGCCACATCAAATCTCCTCGTGCACATTGAACTCAGGGTTGATTTATTTAATTGCTTAGAATGTGAAAACTAAGAATTTGACCGCCTGCTGATTTTGTAAGTTTACCCCCCCATACAAAAATATTTATTTACATACAGAAAGCAATACAAAATACATATAATTGATAAATACAATGGCTAAATGAACATTTAACATGGCAGACGTTACTTTCTTTATTGAATTTATTAGTGTTTGTCACCTTCTTTATCAAAATGCTGACATGGTGGCTTGTTTTGTAGTACTGAGACCGAATCACCGATGCGTGGGATTCTTTGTTTAGGCACATGATTCCGCGGAATGATAGGCAGTAAAATATGGAGGTTCATTTTTGTCCGTAAAATACAGTGTTTTAGAATACAATGTATAAAAATTCAGTGCAGAAAAAAATATTGCTTCAAAACACAAGACCCACTTCTATGGAGGTTAATGTGTGTCTTTATTACCAAAGCTTCTTTTTACAACGAATTTATGTAACTGAAGTTTTTCGCGTTTTAATTTAGGGAACTGAATATTAAAACACTGCATTTTAACAGCTGAATGTTTAAACACATGCATTTGCTCACACATTTGCATTCTGTAAAATTGTCAGCATATTTTGATGTTAATTTATGGAGGTTCATATGTGTCTTTATTACAAAAGCTTTTTTTGACACTGAATTTATAAAACACATTTTTTTGCATTTGAATTTTGTGAACGGATTTTTTTTTTTTTTTACATCAAATGATGCTGACAATTTCAACTGAATAAAAATTTGAGAGAAAAATTGTGTTTGAATATTAAGTTTGGAAAAATTCAGTGCAGAAATATTTATCGCTTCAAAACTCAAGACTCACTTCCGGTAAATCCAGACTGAAGCAATCGAGCTTGCCTTAGAACCAGCCAATAAGGTGTCACGTTTGAAGACACGTGACACATGTCGAATATTTCTGAGCTGAAATTTTACACACTGAATTTTAAAGCACAAATTTTGCTCACAAATTATAATCAATTAAATTGTCAGCATAATTTGACTTTAAAAAATCAGTGTACAAGATTCAAACACAAACAAATTCAGTTGCTAAAGTCAGTGCAATGTTTTGCCAAAAATTAACTGCTAAAAATGAATCGTAAAAAAACTGAGGTGCCAAAGTCATTACTGTTTGATACCAATGCAAAAACTTAGTTTTCAACATGTTCTTACTTCCTGTTCAACCACACAGGCACACAATATTATCTATTTTAATGCTTCCGCCAATTTCTAATACTAGTATTTTAAAAATGCTAAAGGTGTATACCAAAAACAAAAAAGACATTGACTGCAGGTTAACCTTATTTTCCGTATTGAATGTGTACTGATGGGGTGTTTGTATTTTGGAATAGTTGTCTAAAATATATTTGCACATATTTGCTCATTATGATGACAAACATGCTCATTATTATTAAGGCAATCATCACACACTGTTGTTTGTTGGCTGTATGGATTCAGATTTTTAAAAACATTGGTTTTTTGAGAGATTGACTGTCAATTATGGCTATACTGTACTATTGTATGTACTATTGTAATACTACTGTTGTAGGATACAAAGGACATAATACTGGACATTTTTTAAAACCTGTGACTTGTCAATTATTAATGGGAATCCACTCAGTGCCTATTTAGCATTGATTTAAGGTCATGTAAGATTTATGTTTTAGTCCCAATAAAAATATCAATACAAAGTGCTTTTAAAATTTTAATTGTGTATTTTTGGATACAAAAAGGCTATTGTCTACCAATTGACATCAGTGCCTAAATATTGTAGTTGTGTACTTATTCAAAATAATACCTAAAATAGCACCAATTTTAAAAGACAATCTTATTGTTCCTTATTATCTACTACACACTTGTTTCACCTTGTCTAGTAGTGGAAACGCCACTGAAACACAAGCAGAAATAGACGTATATACTACACATTGACAGAGCATCCATCTTTAAAGACTTATGATGTAATATTTGACAGTATCATAGACTTTTTTGATTTTTCTGTTCTCAGTGTTTCCCAAGAGCAAAAAGAAAAATGTACCTATTCTTTCCGCCAAATTTATTTTTGGCATCCGTCTTTAAAGATGGTTATCCCTCAGGTCTGGGACACTTGGTAGTCTTGCTAACTTCCTGTTAGCCTACAGTGCATCCGGAAAGTATTAAAGTGCTCCACTTTTTTCACATTTTGGTATATTACAGCCTCATTCCAAAATTGAATAAATTAATTTTTGTCCTCAAAATTCTACAGACAATACTTCCCGGGTGCACTGTAGCTAATATCCTGTTCACTTTCCGTTAGCTTGACTATTTGTGTTTTTCTTCTTTTATTAGTATACATACAAACATAACATAATTAAGTGGTTTGCATGAACCAAAATCTGAAGAATATCACAAAATTTGATGAATAAAAGACAGCACACATGAACATAAGACATAGGGGGAAAATAAGCATGTTATTCTATTGTAGCTTGGCTCTAACTTCCCGGTAGTCTGGTTCTTTTCCTGTTAGCCTGGCTAACTTCAGGTTTGTTCCATTAAACAGTGTTTGGAAAATTACTTTTAAAAAGTAATTAAATTACTAACAGCCTTACCCATTGATATATATATATATATATATATATATATATATATATATATA
The DNA here is from genome assembly GCF_033978785.1 of Entelurus aequoreus. Lineage (NCBI taxonomy): Eukaryota > Metazoa > Chordata > Actinopteri > Syngnathiformes > Syngnathidae > Entelurus > Entelurus aequoreus. The sequence continues at coordinate 52,452,383 of NC_084735.1, forward strand.
TATATATATATATATATATATATATATATATATATATATATATATATATATATATATATATATATATATATATATATATATATATATATATATATATAAGTGGTGACCATGACGGAAAGTATTTATTGTGTAACTTTTTTGAAAACGTTTCAGATATCTGGCGTGTCGCTAAGAGATACGTCATGATTATATGATGTAACAGCTGTGAGCGAGTATCTGGCCCGCGAATGAATTATCTATGGCACCCGGGATGATATTTGATTAGTATTAGAACCGGCCCGCAGGCCACAGCCGCCTGCTGCTGTTTTGCACGCACCAATACTCCATCAGTGTTGGCGCTAGGAATTTTCCAAATGGGGTCCTAGGGACCCCATCAAGTCATAAAAATGGGGTCCCACAGTACATTTTTGGGGTCCCACTTTTTTGTAACCGTTTTGAAAACTTTGGCCCTGCGATGAGGTGGCGACTTGTCCAGGGTGCCGTCCGAATGCAGCTGAGATGGGCTCCGGCACCCCCCGCGACCCCAAAGGGGACAAGTGGTAGAAAATGGATGGATGGTAAATGGGTTATACTTGTATAGCGCTTTTCTACCTTCAAGGTACTCAAAGCGCTTTGACACTATTTCCACATTCACACACACATGGCGAGAGCTGCCATGCAAGGCCCTAACCATGACCTATCAGGAGCAAGGGTGAAGTGTCTTGCTCAAGGACACAACGGACGTGACGAGGTTGGTAGAAGGTGGGGATTAAACCAGGAACCCTCAAGTTGCTGGCACGGCCACTCTCCCAGTTGCGCCACGCCGTCCCCACGTTTTGGAAAAAGGTTGTCATTAACGTTACTTGATTCATAAAAAAATAATACAAAAGAAAACACATTTTTTATGCATGTGTCAATTTATTCAGTTATAAACATTTATTTACGTTCTTCTTTCCTTCATGGATCTAAACTTTACCACTGCAGATATTTTTTTTCTATATTTTTATTGTAATATTTTCAGAATGTGTTTGTTCTATTTTTGGCCAAAGTAAGACAAAAAAAACAATCTGAAGTTGTCTTTATTTTTTAGTTTTAATGGCATGATTTTTATAGTCCGGCCCGCGGGTGCACAGATTTTCCTTGAAGCGGCCCCTGAACTAAAATGATTTTGACACACCTGCTTTAAACGGTGGCGCCTATTAGCTGTTAGCACAGGGTTAGCCTTAGTTGACTCCTTGACCACAAGCAATTATATAGTAATGTGTTTCTTACGACGCCCATGAATTAGGTCACTATGTTGAGTTATGACTTTCTGCCTTTTTTAATGCGTGGTTTCAAGTTTAGTGTCGAAAATTGTTAGCATTATTGAAGAGCATCTTCCTGTCTCTGACCCGCTCTCGTTTGATCAAGATTACAACCATGGTAACGCACCACATTTCAAATATAAATGAAAAAACATTTGGGCTCTGTGGCAATTGTTCATCAACTTGCGAGAGGAACGATTGCCTGATTAAATGTACTTTTCTTTTAGTTGATTTGTTTATTTGAGAAGGTTCCCCATTAGCTGATGCCGTGGCAGTCAGCTAGTCTTACTAGGGTCCACACAAAACTTCATATGTTACGAAACGGTTTAAAATATTGCAAAACACATTAAAAAAGTAAAACTAAAAGATTGTACATGAGTTCACAAAATAATTAATCGCTATCAACATATTTTTTAAATACGGTTAAAAAAAAGATTCAATTGCGTCAATCAACATGAAAATTAACACAAGTACAAAATAACACATAAAAATAACACAAATTAATTTGTCTATGAATGTTCTCATTCATCCAGGTCATTGTCATCTCAGGGCATTCAATCGATCACAACTGGACTGTTTGACGTTTTGCCGCTCACCAGGAGGGTGTGCCTGGGCAAAGGTGGTTTCGCCCTATCGTAGTGAGAAAAACAACAGTTTTGATGCAAACAAGCGATCCTAACCGTCAAAGCCAACGACAGTCATTGAAGTGTAATTCCCCCTCGTTAGCATTGAGGTATTGTGTGGCAGAACGATCGCTGTGGATCGACTACTACCAGTCCAAAATAGTTGGAATCATCCACATTAGCATTCCATTCAGTTGTAAACAAATGGCATTCTGGTCACTTTCTGTTTCTAACTCCTGTTATTTGTTGGAGGCTAAATTGCAGAGTCTTTTAGGAATGGTTGAAAGGACAGTGTTGTATGTGGGAGACAGGTGGTGTCGCAGACCACCTCCTCTGTTCAGGGATGGTTTTTCAACCTTGACATAGATGTGTCCCTCACTCCTTTTTCGTACCATCTGTCCTCCCTGTCCAGAATCTGTACAGTTTTGTTCTCAAGGGAGTGCTGGTTCTCCCTGAGGTGCAGGTGGACAGTTGAGTCTTGGCCTGAAGAGTTTGCCCGTCAATGCAGTGCCATGTGGTTGTTTTGTTTTCCCAATATATGAATCAGTGCATTCATCATTACACTGGATAGCATACACCAGATTGTTTTTGATGGTGTGAGGTGTCCGATCTTTAGGATGCACCAGTCTCTGTCTCAGGGTGTTGCCTGCTTTGAAGTGTACTGAGATGTTGTGTTGGTTAAAAACATTTCTGAGTTTCGCAGGTAAACCTGATACACATGGAGTGACAATATTTTTGCGTCGGTCACCTTTTTCCTCCTCATCCACTCTGTTCTTATTTCTGGAACTGGATGTACTTTTCACAAACGACCAGCTGGGGTAACCACAGGTTTGCCTATGCTCTTTCTCTTTGGCCTGTGGGCTGGTAGGAACATTATCAGCTCTGTGTTGTAGGGTTCTGATAGTACCCAGTAAGCATGTTGATATTTGGTAGTCAGACTATTATGATTGAAGTAATCCTGGACCTGGACATAAATATCAATCTCCATAACTTTCCTGAGGACAGGAAGAATACTTATAGGTCGACTATTTGGACCACAGAAAGGTAATTTATTGTTTTTAAGAAGTGGAATGATGTTTCCCTCATTCCGCAATGTAGGAAATACGCCACGTAGCAGACATATATTATATATATGACATAATGGAGGAAAAATGTAATCAGCAGTGATGTTTAACACCCTCCTATCAAGATTGTCTGTATATTCAGGAAGGGCTTTCAGCAGTTTAACATCACATCTACACAATTGAATTGAAATGTACAGCTTTTACCATTCATTATTTTATTTTTTATCAGGTCACAATGATTGTGATCTGTGACACAGATTCTGCCTTAAATGGTTCACAATATTGATTAAGAAAAAGTTTAAAATAGTTAGCAATGTCCTGGCGTTTTGTATGAAAAATACCTTCAGATTCCACAAATGAGGCACGTGCATTTTTCTTTCTTCACATTCAATGTATTCCAGAGTTTTATTTACCATCATGTTTAACACTATTTATTCGCTGCTGATAATATAGTTTCTTCCTCCTTTTATTTAATTCAGTTACTTGATTTCATATTTTACAGTATTTTAATTTAGGATGAGTTAGAAGAGATTGCATACTTCTAAGAGGGTTCCAAGCAACAGAATCCATGATTTATTTTGGCTCTGAAAGTACAAAAGCAGGTAAACCGGTTGAATATAATGTTAGCTTGGTAATTAATGCTGTTACTTTAGCACGCTAACCGGGGAACAGCTAGCATAGTTTGAAAATGGCACCAAGTAACAAAATCCTGAGTATATAAAAAATGTATACAATTAGCTAAAATGCGGACATAAAACGTGCTCACGGTAACATGCTAACATTCGCATGCTGACGTTAACATGTCAAAATTAGCATGCTAACAGCTAGTATACGTCCAAGATGCCGCCAAGCAACGAAATCCATGATTATTAGGTTAAAATATACAACATTAGCTACAATGGTGATATAGTAACACGCTAACATTAACACAAACTAATAGGTGAACAGCTAGCATACTTATAGGATGGCACCAAGTAACAAAATCATGAATGTTAAATTAAAATTGTATATAATTAGCTAAAATGCGGCTATAAAACGTGCTCACGGTAACATGCTAACATTCGCATGCTGACGTTAACATGTCAACATTAGTATGCTAACAGCTAGTATACGTCTAAGATACCGTCAAGTAACGGAATCCATGATTATTAGGTTAAAATATACAAAATTAGCTACAATGGTGATATACAATTATAGCAAGCTAACATTAATATAACTTAATAGGTTAGGCTGACCATATTCTGAAATCCCAAAAAGAGGACACATATATGCGTGCCAAGGCGGGCAGCACGCCAAGGCCGGGTCTAGGTGAAAATTTGCCAATGATACTCGAACTTGCTTTATAAATAATATATTTATTTAAATAAAGCATTTTTTCTCCTCTGTTGACAGCAGTGTTGGCGCTAGGAATTTTCCAAATGAGGTCCCAGGGACCCATCAAGTCATAAAAATGGGGTCCCACAGTAAATTTTTGGGGCCCCATTTTTTTTTTTAAGCGTTTTGAAAAAAAATTATAAACTTATGCATTGTCCTGTTATAGCTCACATTCTATATTGTGTTTTAGAAAAAGGTTGTCATAAATGTTACTTAATTCATTAAAAATAAAAATAAAAAAATAAAACAAATTTGTATACATATGTAAATGTATTCAGTTATAAACATTCATTCACTTTCTCATTTCCTTCATGTATCTAAACTTTACCGCTGCTGGTAGTTTTTTCTATGTTTTTATTTAATAAGTTGTAGGTGTATTTATTTCAATATAAAAGTGTTTGCTTCTGTGATGAAATGATAATGGTGTGCCAGGGCATACATACATTTGATATTTAACGCTTAAATCTCTGGAGTCTACAGCAACTTCACATCTATCCCTCATTTCAAAATGTTTCAGTTTTTTTTATGTTGTTTTTTTGTTTGTTTGTTTTCCGCCCTTTTTTGTCAAACAAAACTATGTTTTTAATGGCAAACACACAAAATATGCAAAATCTTCCACCAAAAATATTTTTCAAAGTGGAATATTTGGTGTGAAGTAATCGGAACCTTGGATAGGTCAATAATTCATAATAACATTGATTTTGATTCAATATTATGTTTTGAGCAATGACAGTTTGAAAGAAAAAAAAAACAGCTTTGTTTTATTAGTCAACATTGCAACTTTTTCTAAATTACATTTCACCTTTAAGCTTTTTTATTTCACTTGGAGAGGGGGGTCCAGACTGAGGCAAGGGAAAAAAACAACTCATAGCCTTAGCGCACAACCCTCTTACATGTGTGTAAGAGGGAAACATCAAAGAACACAAAGGACATTAAAGACATTAAAAGAGCAGAGCTGATGCAACCAGCCACTTCTACACACAGCTATGAATAAAAAGCAAAAGAAACATATACACTGTGGCGGCCTCTGCGGTGTTCCACGCCATCGTCCGCTGGGGTGGAGGGAGCACGGCCAGAGACAGGAGCAGACCCAACAAAGCAACCAAGAGATCGCTGTCAGCCAGTGTCCAGTCTGCATGGATGAGCGAGGATGCGTCCAAGGAGACTGAGGTGTCCAACACCCGCTCGTTCAGCCAAGACACTGTGAAGCCTGTGACGATGATGGACGTAAACCGAGAAGTTGGTCAACTTTGACAATCAACTTAAAACCAAAGATGGCAAGAAAGACACAAGATTATTTATCTAAACGGGAAGATATGAACATCCCATCAGTCGGCATCCCACTGAGAGCAGACATTGTACAGTAAGTTATTTATTATATTCGTAGTTTGGATTTCTTGTTGAGCCTGCTGCATGATGCTTAGTGTTTGTTGTTAAAGGGAGAAGCAAACATTGTGATGCGTCTGTGAAATTAATGTGCCACTGTATGCTTAAAATGAGCAAAATATGTAAATATGATATTATGAATGTGCCTGTTACTACATTACATATATACTTACAGCACAGTGACGTGCAGTGAGGTTCATGGCTGGTGAGGCACTGACTTCATCACAGTCAGATTTACAAATATATGAACCCTAAAGAGTATCTTATTCACCATTTGATTGGCAGCAGTTAACGAGTTATGTTTAAAAGCTCATACCAGCATTCTTCCCTGCTTGGCACTCAGGATCAAGGGTTGGAATTGGGGGTTAAATCACCAAAAATTATTCCCGGGCGCGGCGCCGCTGCTGCCCATTGATTGATTGATTGATTGATTGATTGAGACTTTTATTAGTAGGTTGCACAGTGAAGTACATATTCCGTACAATTGACCACTAAATGGTAACACCCGAATAAGTTTTTCAACTTGTTTAAGTCGGGGTCCACTTAAATTGATTCATGATACAGATATATACTATCATATATACTATCATCATAATACAGTCATCACACAAGATAATCACATTGAATTATTTACATTATTTACAATCAGGAGTGTGGAGGGGGGGTGGGGTGGGGGGGTGGGGATATGGACATCAAGTAGTGGACATAGAGAGAGAGAGAGAGAGAGAGAGAGATCAGAAGGCATAAGAAAAAGAATCTGCATTTGATTGTTTACATTTGATTATTAGCAATCCGGGGAGGGTGTTAGTTTAGGGTTGTAGCTGCCTAGAGGTGAACTTTTATAGCGGTTTTGAAGGAGGATAGAGATGCCCTTTCTTTTATACCTGTTGGGAGCGCATTCCACATTGATGTGGCATAGAAAGAGAATGAGTTAAGACCTTTGTTAGTTCGGAATCTGGGTTTAAGGTGGTTAGTGGAGCACCCCCTGGTGTTGTGGTTATGCTCCCCTCACCTCCCAGGGGGTGATCAAGGTAATGGGTCAAATGCAGAGGACACATTTCATTACACCTAGTGTGTGTGAGACCATCATTGGTACTTTAACTTAACTTTAACTTTACACATACAAACTGTAGCACACAAAAAAGCACATTTAATAAAAAAAAAAAGGTTATTATGTTCTTACCTTTACTTGTAAATTAAGTCCATGCGCCGCTGTTGTGCTGGATTAATGCACCTCCGCTGTAGAATGCACCCCCTGACGGGAGTGTTATATCAACTAAAGCCCACACTTAAAGTTTCCACGCGCAAGATTGAATCTATTTTAAAAAGTTATTTAATAAGAAGCCAAAAAGTGCAAAAACAATGTTTGTGTTGGAGGAGTTGTGAATGAATGAAATATGAAATCTGTGCTGCAGTCTGCAGGTGTACCTAATGTTGTGGCCCTGCAGTCAAGACATGTGTTCTTGACTTACATAAGGATTGTAAATGATGGGCAAAATTCCAAAAAAGTGCAGTTCCACTTCGATTTTAAATAAGAAAGTTGTGACTTTTTTTTTTTTTTTTTGCAGAACCTTATAACTATACTGTACCTCACCAGACTTGATGGATATCTTGCTTTGAGATGGTAAGTCAACTTGACCAGCAGATATTTATGTATTTAATTTTGATAACCAAAAACGCATCATTAGGATATATATTGTCGCACAGATAATACTAGACTTTATACGATATACGCAGTAGGGGTGCTCGAAAAAATTGATTCACATTCAAATCAAAAATTTTTATTTATTCCGATGCCAAATCGATTTACAATATTCGAGAAACGATTAAAATAAACCTTTTTTTTTCATACCAATCAATCAATCAATGTTTATTTACATAGCCCTAAATCACAAGTGTCTCTAAGGGCTGCACAAGCCACAACGACATCCTCGGTACAGAGCCCACATAAGGGCAAGGAAAACTCACCCCAGTGGGACGTCGATGTGAATGACTATGAGATACCTTGGAGAGGACCACATATGTGGGTACCCCCCCCCCCCCTCTAGGGGAGACCGAAAGCAATGGATGTCGAGTGGGTCTGACATAGTATTGTGAAAGTCCCGTCCATAGTGGATCTAACATAATAGTGAGAGTCCAGTCCATAGTGGATCTAACATAATAGTGAGAGTCCAGTCCATAGTGGATCTAACATAATAGTGAGAGTTCAGTCCATAGTCGATCTAACATAATAGTGAGAGTCCAGTCCATAGTGGATCTAACATAATAGTGAGAGTCCAGTCCATAGTGGATCTAACATAATAGTGAGAGTTCAGTCCATAGTCGATCTAACATAATAGTGAGAGTCCAGTCCATAGTGGGGCCAGCAGGAAACCATCCCGAACGGAGCGCAGAGATGTCCCCAACCGATGCACAGGCGAGCGGTCCACCCCGGGTCCCGACTCTGGACAGCCGCACTTCATCCATGGTCAATAATAAATATTTGATACTATTATTGATACCGTTGCTTTAATAATTTTTTAGTTTTCACTTTTTTACTGTTATATTTATTAAGTGTTATTTGTATGTCTTCTTAATTGCTGTGTAAATGTATATCCTCTGTAATGTAAAGCTGGGATTGGGTTGAAGTTACTCCATTTTCTTTCATCCGATTGATTAATATTCTGTGATTTTTGTAAAAAAAATAATTATTTAGACTAACTCGTCACAACTTGTATGTCAACAGCCAAGAGGAGCTTTTATAACCTCTACCATTTGAAAAAGGTTTTGTTGTAATTTATCTGTCAAATATATTATGAGAATCGATCCTGAATTGTATTATCGTCCCAAGAATCGGAATCCATTTGTCAGGTGACCAAAGATACCCATTTCTAATATTCTGTATTTTTCGGTTAAAATTAAAAGGACAAATACATTTAGCCAGAAAGTATTTGATTGACACACATTATTTTCAACCAGGCGCCTGACTTTGACATCTGTACCATATAAAATATGCTGGCCTTTTTTTTAAGGGACCAATTGATTACGTCCTAGGTGTCAAAGGCAAGGCCCGCGAATGAATTATCTATGGCTATCTATTAGTATTTTAACTGGCCCGCAGGCCACAGCCGCCTGCTGCTGTTTTGCACGCATCAATACTCCATTACCCACAATGCAACGGTAGCCCCCGAACTCACAGCAGCTCCGCAAGTGGGCCTCGGCTTCTTTATTTGTCAGCATAATAATAAGCAGATGTCAAGTTTCGGCAACCCCCCTCCCCAATAATGGCTAAACGGAAGGTGGAGGGTGAGAACAGGGGGTTTCAAGCCAGAGTACATGTTCACAGAGTACAAGGCAAACTTGTGTGTCTTTTGCGTGGAGAAAGGTTAGAATATAATCTAAGAAGGCACTATGAAACATCTAAGAAACAGAGACAAAAACAAGAATATGGACACGGAACAAAGGCTACAGAAGGTGGAAGAATTAAAACGAGGTCTTAAGTCCAGGCTCTGTTCTCAAAAGCCACATCACAAAGCTACGTTGTCGTTTTGATAACTGACACCATGTTTAATTGTAATATTTGAATGATGATAAATGAATGTGTTGTGGCAGTGTGCGGATTTCACCAATGCGGCAGTTTGTGGTAACAATTGGTTGCTTTTCCAAACATTTTTAATAAACTGCCAACGTTAGAATGCTAAACAGGAAGTGCTTCAAGTTTAATGGATTTGTAAAACCACTAAGACAAAGTCTAACTTAATTGTGTTCTTGAAACTGCACCAATTTTTTCCTCAGTTTGTAACTTTCGTCAAGTGTCTTGCCAAGAGGATTACTTGTAGTGTGTACATTTTCAGAATGTACTTGTTCTATTTTTGGCCAAAGTGAAACAAAGAAAATAATCCGAAATTGTCTTTATTTTTTAAGTTATTATGCCATGATTTTACCAGTCCAGCCCGCGTGAAGATATTTTCCTTCATGCGGCCCTTGAGCTAAAATGAGTTTGACACCCCAGGATTACGTGATTACTTATAGGACAAATTCCACTAGTTTTCAGTTTGGAATAGATTGTCAACAAAATCCGAGTTATGGCCTCTTTAGTGTGTATAGCCCACAATTTCACTGACGCTCAACACTACTACTCAGAATTGGTAATTACCTTATTTTTCGGAAAAAAAAAAACAGCATATCAACTACCAACCGATCTTTATTGGTCCATTGATAACAATCATGACACAAGTACATCTATGAACAAATGCAAATAAACTTGCATTGACACCTAATCCTCATGAGGATCGCTACTGCTGACATGTCAAATAAATGTACAGTTTGTCTGCTGGCATTTAAGAGACTACTTTACTTTTAAATGGGACTATTACTACAGCTAGGCTAAGGAAACCAAATGTTTGTCATTCGTACAACGTAGCATTAGCGTACAGAGAAGTTAAAAACCCTTTTCATAGCTTCTATACAAGTTTATGGCGACGCTATCACGGAACACACAAGATACACTGGATAGGGAGAGCTCCACTACTTGGGATTTTCAATTTATTGATCCAATTTCATAAGAAAAACTGCATGAGTAACATAAGGACAAAGCTTGCAAACATTCTAAAACACTGTTCTTCATTATAAACAACAAAAACAATGGCTGACTGCCTATCACCCGCCCCAGCACAGATCAAATACGGTCCCTTTAAAGCATATGGAATGTAATCCATGCAGGTAAACTCATTCAGTTCTCAACCCGGCTTCTGACACCGTAACCCACCCCACCCCCTTTCCCTAGTTCACATTTAAAACAACTGAAATAAAAACCACTGACGGTTACAATGACCCCCCCTCCCGCCCCGTCCCTCCACGTGATGAAATTCTCCCCAAATTGACTTTTTTTGTCTTTCATTAAAAAAAAAAGTGTTCTCTACAATCAAACTACTAAAAAACCTGTGTTTAGAAAATAGTTGATAAAAATATTCCCCTGAATTGTACAAGAAAAGAGGTACAGGGAGCACTGGTTGAAGATGCGCTTTGAGAGATGTTATTCTGCCTCCGCGTCTTTCCCATCTGCCGTGTCCGTGGTCGGCGCCTGCAACACACACACACATTTATTTCAGTGTCAGGCACGTGTTACAGCGAGGATTACCTTAGTGCTGCCAGATTATGTATGACACTGACCTCTTCCTCAGCTTTGGTTTCGCCATTCTCAGCGGGGGCGTCGGTCTCCTTCTCCTCGGGCTTGCCCTTCTCCACCTCCTTAGCTTTCTTGGGCTTAGCGGGCGCTTTCTGCAAGGACACGCATTGCACACACATGACTCCACATGTCTAAATTTGCATATCTGACCATGATGGTAAAGAGTATTTATTAGGGCTGTGAATCTTTGGGTGTCCCACGATTCGATTCAAAATCAATTTTTTTTTCCAATTCAACACGATTCTCGATTCAAAAACGATATTTTTCCGATTCAAAATTCATTCAACACATAGGATTTCAGCAGGATCTACCCCAGTCTGCTGACATGCAGGCAGAGTAGTAGATTTTTGTAAAAAGCTTTTATAATTGTAAAGGACAATGTTTTATCAACTGATTGCAATAATGTAAATTTGTTTTAACTATTAAATGAACCAAAAATATGACTTATTTTATCTTTGTGAAAATATTGGACACAGTGTGTTGTCAAGCTTATGAGATGCGATGCAAGTGTAAGCCACTGTGACACTATTGTTCTTTTTTTTTATAAATGTCTAATGATAATGTCAATGAGGGATTTTTAATCACTGCTATGTTGAAATTGTAAAAAATATTGATACTGTTGTTGAAAATATTCATTTTTGTTTCACTACTTTTGGTTTGTTCTGTGTCGTGTTTGTGTCTCTTCTCAATTGCTCAGTTTATTGCCATTCTGAGTGTTGCTCGGTCGGGTTTGGTTTTGGAATTAGATTGAATTGTTATGGTATTGCTGTGTATTGTTTTGTTGGATTGATTAATTTAAAAAAAATTGTTTTTAAAAAAATGAGAATCGATTCTGAAATCGCACAACGTGAGAATCGCGATTCGAATTCTAATCGATTTTTTCCCACACCCATAGTATTTATATAGCGCTTTACACACACTCATGGCAAAGTTGCCATGCAAGACGCCAACCACGACCCATCAGGAGCAAGGGGGAAGTGTCTTGCCCAAAGACACAACAGCTGTGACTAGGATGGCGGAAGCTGGAAGCCTCAAGTTGCTAGCACAGCCATCTACGCTACGCCGCCTCCATGAACAGGTTTTTACTCTGGCGCAACTTAAGAGGCCTCACCTTTGTCTTGGTTTTGGACTCTTCCTTTACAGTTGTGGTATTCTGTAGGAAAACATTTTCAATCAAAATGAACTTTATATTTTTCACATAAAAATGCATACACAAAAAAAAAGTTTGTGTACTTACACACAACCTAAGAGATCTCCTCTTGGGCTGCATCATGAGAAAGGGACAGACTGATTACTTTTCACATTACATTTTTAGTGCCATTACTGACCCCTAGTGGGGCAATACAGAATATATTAAATGAATGATGAATTCAAACCAGCATTTCAAAAATATATAATATGTATTTTTCCTGACCTCTGGTGCATCTGATTCTTCCTGTGGGGAAAAAAGAAAGAAAATCCAATTAAATAGACAGTATTTACAAGCATATAATTAAACATTAGTCATGCAACTTTAAAGTGGGCGTGTCCATATAACATTAGCACTTAAATGCATAAGTATAGCAGATATAATTTTTTTTTTAGATAAAATACAGCAACCTAAAAAATAGTCAATAATCTTCTGTTGCAGGGAACATTTTTCGCTCATAAAAGTAGATTTTTTTATGTGGGTAAAACCTAATGTATATCATTGATTTGAAATTATTAGTTACGCAAAATCAGAAGAAATGAAGGTCCTTAAGGAAGGTCCTTAAATCGTTGTCAATATTGGATCAATTTAATCTGATAGGCCCGGTTTGTTTTAATGTTACTGAGAGAAATGGATGGTTGGATTTTTTTTTTTTTTTTTTTAAATATGTACTGTCACAATTATTTTGTTTTTTTCCTTCGAATATGGGTTGTATTTAATTATTCTTTTATTTGGTTTTTCTATTCCTTATTGTCTGTTCAAAACAAAAAAGTGCATTCAAACGGAGAACTTTACCCACAGACATTACATGTCATAACAGTCGCCATCTTGGATAGGTAGCGGAAAGGGAGGGACTACCAACGTAGTGGGAGGGGCTAGACGAGATCTAGTGGTGGTAATTTAAACATTAAAACGGCCATGAATAGGATACATATCGCGCTCGTCATTTCCGGTGGGCGCGCAACGACAGTAATGGCTTTTGGTAAGCACGAATGAAAACTGTACTGCCAGAAATATTACATTTGAGACACACACAGAGTGTAAAAGATGATATATTTGCTATGGCGCATTCAGCGTTTAACAAGAGATTTGTGACATAACCATCCCGACAGAAAGGAACAACGGCGACCGGCCGCTGTACACTGGGGCTTAGCGACTATAAAGCTCATGAAGGAGGGGGCGGACTCCTCCTCCTCGCCGCCATTCTTCCATCGCTAATGTAGTGGCAAAAACCGAGTGTTCCCGCCATTAATTTGAAAAAGCTGCTCTGTATCGACAAGAAGCCCCCAGCAACACAAGCAGCGGTGACGACGGCTCGCCATTACATAACCTTCTTCCTTCCCCGCCGTCCAAACAGCTGCGTCTTCTTCACCCCGGCTAATGGCGGCCGCGCGCGCGAACAATGGCGTTAATATAAACCAAACACGGACAAAAAAAAAAACATTTTCTCCAACATCGACGACACGACTGAATTCAAACAAACGACATCTAAATACTTAGCTATGAATGAATATAAGGGTTTTAATCCCGGCCAAAGTGAAACTTCCATTTTTTTTCCTGCGTGGTGAACGATCAATATGCCGCCAACTTTCTCTGCAAAAAAACAAAACACTCACCATGCACTTAGGACACGCTGCGAATATTATTTCGCTGTTAATGCACGCAAGTAAATACTAACAAAATCTATTGGAAGATAATCACCGCGCGGCGATAAGAGCAACAATCAAAACGACGCACACCAACAAAACTCCATTTTTTTTCAGGAATACGCAGCAACAAAACAATGCACACAAGACAGCAGCTGTGTTATTAAATACATGAAATATCTCGGTGTACTCACTTTGCTCCTTCTAGGCATGGTTGATTTGTGCGTGGTGTTTATGAGAAAAAAAGGTAGAAGAAGATCAGGCAACTGAGTGAATAGAGGAGAACGATATAGTGGTATAGTAAAGCTGTACTAGTACAGTCTAATAGAGGGCAGCCACACGATATGATGTTCCATTGGAAGAAAACTAGCTCAAACCGGATTGGATTCTCCCCCTCCCTCCTTATTCAAATCTTATAGTTCCTGCATGATTGACGAGCAAAGTCCCGCCTACGCCGCCCGCTGATTGGACAACACAGTGGCCAACGACACTATTTCAAATCTGCGCTCTTGCTGTATGGCTATTTCTGACGTCAATCAAGCCCATCGCGGTAGTTGTCTCTGTGTGCAGCCATCTGCTTTTTTGCAAAAGACGAACATGTCACCAAGTCTTCTTCGAAGGTTGTCCCCCCCCTCTCAAACAATTTGTTCGACGTAATTCTTTGTGTGAGATTTTATAATTGTCGATATTTAACCGGAGGGGGTTCGTGTGTGTTGGTTGTAGATTCAGAAGGGTCTTTACTCTCGGCCAAGTCTTTTGTATTGTAGCTTGGGAAAATGGCGACAGGATAATTGTGTTGTGGTGGCCACAGTTTGCTCCTTTGTGCTGTGTGCACTCCCGACATGACTTCAGCGGCCTCGCGGTTATGCTTGATTCAAATTAGAGCGGCATTTCCAATGGCTGTTTCAAACTGCAATTTGGTTGAAAAACAGCAGCAAAACAATGTACTTCTTATTTCTCCAATGCACAAATCATGGTATAAAAAATATCACTATTGTATATTTTTAAGTATAAAATATATTTGAAATTAAATCGAAACACTATTTTATTTTAACATATTATTCAAATATTTTTTATTTAATTTAAATTAAATGTAACAAAATAAATCTAAAAATATATATTTGTAAAATAACAAAATAAAAACCATTAACTTGCCTTTCTGTGCAAGTTAAAAATTGGGCCCCCGAGGTCAGAACTGTTAAGAATATTAGGCACACACTTTTTGAACAATTGCCATCAGGCAGACGGTACAGAGCAATACAAACAACTGAAAAACAGTTTTTTCTACCACTGTCAACCAGTCAAATTCTGCTAAATTTGTTTAAGATTTTGCCAAATGGTTCTGTTCTTGTATTACTGAACTATTGTAAATGTATGCAATAAGGTAATGGTAAATATTTATGAATGTGATGTGGTATGTGTCTGACTGTTTTTATGACTATTTATTAGGGCTGTCAAAGTTAACTCGATAATATCGTGTTAACTATAAATTTCAATAACCACACTCATTTTTTTAATCGGGCGATTAACGCAAACACTTTTTGACACTACGTAGTGTAGCTTTAGTTCACTTGCTACTGATAAGTCACAAGTGAGCAGTTTTGGACAAAGGAACATATACCTTATGGAAATATCAGGTTCAAAGCCATGACAAGTTGTTCTCCCGACAAGAAAGGACTATTTTTTGCCGTGAGAAGAGGCGACATCCCTGCAGCAATCGCCTAATGCGCGTGTCGAAAGAGGTGCAGTGATAACATAACATTTAGATTGTGACTGATTGAGTAAGTAAGATGACATAACAGCTCAACATAACTGAAAGACGGTCAGCAGGATGTCGATAGGATACATTTTTTTAATTGCAAATAGTTGATCCGACATTCAAATATGTCAATGCACTTTCTCAAAACAATCGCACACTTTCCGGCTTCAAAATAAAAGTGCAACGCTATACTTCCGGTTTAGCTACATTTAGGGATTCTCCTTAATGTACGGCTTCTTATTAGCTGCCACACCTAACAAAATAAAGTAATAGGAGGAGATAAACAAATTCTGACTTTATTTTTATTTTTTATTGCCAATTTTATAATAACAACAGGCCCAAATAAGTATTTCCTCCGTGCACACACGTCTGCTTCCGTGCACACATGTCTGCACATTAACACCAGCAGGTAGTTACAGTATGAATGGCTATTTATAGTTTATTATTTGCGCACTATTTACTAATGATGCACTGAAAATTTGTCGGGAAAAAGACATACTTTTCTGGCTGGCTGAAATATTGTGTAAATTCCTTTTTAACATGTTCTGGTTGAGTCCTCAATTACAAAATGATTAGCAGGCTCAATATTACATTTTACACCCCAGGCGGCCCTACCTAAGTCGGCCGCCGCAGGACCGCCCATCACAAGGCCACGGGAACTACCCACCCCACCTGCAGGGACCGCAACGATGGAGATGGAACATCCAGCAACTGCCCTGGCGAATCCTCCCTCTGAGGGAAAAGGAAAAGGAACGAAAAAAAAAATCACAGACACACTGACACACAAGGTCACTACCCCAGCAGCTGGCCGCCTTGCAACACTGCAGAATACCCTGCAGAGCACCGAGCTGCCACAATGGACGCGGGGACTAGACCCAGCAGGCCCCAACCAAGACGGGCATTCAGAAGAGGTGGACGGCGGGACCCAGGGGCCCCAGACACGCAGCCTTGCTGCAGTAGCTTGAGATGCATATACACACACACACATATATATATAATAATAATTACATACATACACACAAATATATAAACAAACAAATCCATACACAGGCTGGCGGGGCAGCGATCCAGCCCCTGAACCCACATGCACCAAGAACCAGCCGTTCACTCCCCCCCTCCTACAGGTCCGGCCGTGCCCCCCCTTCCCCAGGAACAACCCCGGACAAGTCCGCACCCAGACAACGGCACGACACTGGGCGGGAAGGACAGCACAAGTCCGCCAGCCCCGACAACCACCACCGACGCGCTGCCACAAGCGACAACATCGACCACCCCCCCGCACCGGACCCAGCAGCCGTGGGTGCCCGCACGACACACAAACTGCAGCAGAAAAAACGGCTGCAATACCCCTGACAACCAGCACCACTCGATCAAATCTAAACAATTTAAAAAACGCGACCGACAACCACACGCCAATAGGATCATTGAGACCATCCAGCGCTAGCTCGCCAGTCAGCCCAAACGCCAGCATGCATCATCAACACCACCCCCCACTAAAAAACTCCACTCCCCAGTCCAAACCCGCACAAACACACCACTGCCCAAACAACTGAGACACCGCACCCACACCAAACAAGAGGGATTCTATTTCTATGTTAGGTGTTTCCAACCAAACCATTTAGCGAAATTTAGCTCTTAATATGGCTGCAGCTATCGATTATTTTAGTAATCGAGTAATCTATCATTTGTTTGTTCAATTAATGGAGTAATCTGATAAAACACACTTTTTTAGTTGCAGTAAGTATTTTATGGACATGTAAATTAACAAAAATGATTCCGCTTGCCATAAACTTCATTCTTTTTTACTAATTAATGCATATCATCAACACTGAAATTGCACTTTTAACATCCATCCATCCATTTTCTACAGCTTGTCCCTTTTTGGGGGGTGCGGGGGGTGCTGGAGCCTATCTCAGCTGCATGTGTGCAGTAATCAATTTGTCTTAGTTACACTCAAACGATTACTACAAGCAACATAATACAAATGAAAGCATTTTTCTAATTGATTTAATCGTTACAGCCCTAGCTACTAACATTGTGTACCATGGAATGTATAACTCCAACCTTTTTTCTTCTGTGAGCTACTTTTACCAAATGAAAATAGGCGAGAGCTAATCATTAGGCCTTTTTCCACCACAGAACTTTATGGTCTAAGTTTATTTCAAATATGCATACAATTACAACATAATCCATTACAGGTTCCAGTCTATCTTTTCAACATGTTCAAAAAAAGAGGAGGAAGAAGCAAAGCTGATTTAATCCTACCCCTTTTTCCATTTCATTGCAATTGCCAACACTTAATTTACTTCCTGTTCTCAAATTTGTACACAGTTTACTCCATGAATAATACATTTCTAAAAATAAAATAAATAGTAAAGCAAGTTGTATGTCACATAGTGAGATCAATAAGATTTCAATAAGTTTATAATGTTAATCATGATTATTCTTGTTTGTAGTTTAAACAGTCCTAAACTGGATCGTATTAGTGCTTTGTTTGACTTCTTTGCTTAACCCATTCCATAATTTAATTACACATACTTGTATACTAATGCTCTTTAATGTTGTACGTGCAAACAAATGTTTTAAGTTGTTGTTGTTCTGTGTGGTTATCGGGGCCAGTGTTCTATCGATTTCGGCAACCCACCGCTACTGACACAAACGCAAATATTTCAACTATTTAAATGCCCATTAAAAACAACAGCTCCTTTTTTTGTACACTTTTGTGGACATTGTTACTCCAAAAGTAAGTAGTCAATTTAAATTGTATTCCATTCATATCTTCATATTGCTGTTTAAACAGAAATATTAATGTCGTGCGCACAAACGCAAATATTTCAACTATTTTTCTTAAACAAAATACCCATCAAAAACAGCAGCTCCCTCATGTACAATCCTGTTGTATATCATTCATTGTATATTCTACTTGTACATTGTAGTTGTAATCTCCTTTTAAACAGGCATATTAAATTCGTAGACGCGAATATTCAATTTGTAGATAATTACAGCGTGAGGAAGTTCACGTTGACACAAACAATGGTAGCTTACAGTTTTGTTTTAGGAATATTAATTTCAGTTCAAACAAAGGTGGCGTTTGCACAGCCGAACTACGACGAATTGTGCTCGACTACCAAACATGAAGTCCTAACGCGGTAATCAAACATTCATGCAAATGGAGGACCAATAATTGGCATGTTTACCAAAATATATGTTTTTGTGTGTTTATTGTTTTAGACTTGTGAAGACATTGCAAGATGGAGCAAAGATACAGAGACATTCACAATTATCTGTTTGAGGGCAAATACCCCGACGGGCACAACAAAAATCAATGATTAAGCCTCAGGAGATATGATTGAAAATAAAGGGTGAGTATAGGCAATGGTAAATTTAAAGATAAATGGTAATGTTTTGGTAAAATTTCTATTTTCTTAAATGTACTTTTTGAATGTTGACTGCAGAAGGACAGCACCTGTATCATACCAGACGGGTGATACAGTCGAAAAGTGACTTACATGGCCTAAAGCACAAATACATTTACTGATCAAAATTAATGTTGTGCTTTTATTTCAAATGTTATGGGCTGCAGTGGATCGAGGAAATGTTGTGGATATTGCCGTGCCTTATAAACTGTACAAAACATCTTTCCGTACACTGGAAGGGACAAAGTGGCTGACTGATGATATAAGCGGTTACAATCAAATCTATTGTCAAAGAATAATAGATTTTTCCTTGAGTTAGTTTTTTTATTTTGTTTGTTTTTGCAATAAAGGTCATTGATGCTTACATGTCAATTCTTGCGAAACATTAGGCAAGTGTTGGATAAAAAAATATATAATGAATGCCTATCTTTAATCATCCCTGGATTACAGCTACGTATTACCCATGTGTTCTTTTTTCAAGCAGAAGCCCCGTCATCAAGTGAGTGCTGTGGTTGCTGGAAGTCTATTTTCTGAACGATATCAACCTCTTAAAAAAGTAATGTTTATTAGTGAGCAAATTTTGCCAACCATCAGTAGCCTGGAATATATATAACTTGGCATTTGTTTTTCAGTGGACATTTCCTGTTGAAGAGCGATGGGTTTGTCTGGTAAATGTAGGCGCTCAAAGGATCTTAGTGGTCAGTGCCTCTTATATTTTCTTTAGATCAATTTCTGGCATGTATTAATTGGGCATTTCTGCTGGCCTGATGCAACCAATTAATCTTCATAAAGTAAATATGTTAGGCTGTGATAAAAAAAT
The DNA here is from genome assembly GCF_033978785.1 of Entelurus aequoreus. Classification (NCBI taxonomy): domain Eukaryota; kingdom Metazoa; phylum Chordata; class Actinopteri; order Syngnathiformes; family Syngnathidae; genus Entelurus; species Entelurus aequoreus. Next base: position 52,472,110 of record NC_084735.1, read on the forward strand.
AACATGAATTGAGTAAAAAAATGTACAGGTTGTCAACATGTCAGCGAGGACTCTGACCATAATTGACCCAATGGGAAAATAAGACGACCACAAGCAGAAGATCCTACAAAATTGGAGGTAACCACTTGTGAAAGTTTAACTTTAAAAACCAAGGTCAATGTTAAAATGGCCTTTACAGATTTTCAAGCTTTGTCTTTTATGTGTGACCAGAATGCGTCTTGAACATTAATTAGGAACTTCTTGAAGATGAAAGGCCAAGGAGACAAGTGGAGTGCAATAACTGTTACCCACCAGAATCAGCAAGACTGCAGTTGAAAACTGTTTCATCTCCTCTTGTCAGCCAATCATATATGTAACTAAATGCCTAATATTTTATTTTGCAGTTTGCTGAAGAGTTTCTGCACCACCACAGTGTCTTAAGCACCAAAACTGATGCAGCAGCTATTTTAGAGGCTCAGTTGGAAGTAGCAAGTTCCCTCCTACAGGCCAACATGTAGTATATAGTCCCTGAACCCACTGCCGAGTCCTAAAATCCCCCCACACATCATTGCTTTTTTGCTCCTGCTTCTGCTGATTTGGTTTCGTTTTTTTAGGGTGCAGACACACTTGCATCGGTGAGACCACACTCCACGCCTCACCACGCTCACCGACCAGCTCAACCTGCCTGACTTCCACCAGATGGGCACCATGTTGTCGCTGCTGCACTTTAAAAAAGTCCCCTTGATTTGATGTTGTCCCACGTTCAATGTGTCCAATATCAGGTGATGTAGTGGGAGTTTTATTTGATGGCTAAATATGCTTGTCAAAATGTGCTTTTTCTATACCATTAATTACTTTGGAGAGTGAAAGTCTGTGCCAAAGCATCTCTGATGTATATACCATTAGCCAACAGGGGTCAGCAGAAGACCATAAATCAGATCTGGGTATAGGGCTCTCTGTTTCCTCTGCACAATAGGCATACAAACCTAATTTAATGTGGTTATTTTTAACATTATTTTACATTCTAGGAAACAAAAACAGTATGAACTTCAATTAACCTTAAATGCACGAATGATTAGACATTCATGCCTCTGGCATGTTGATCTAACATGCCAGAGGCTGTTCACCTTGGAGACTTGCTGCGGATATGGCGCGAGATTTACACCTTCTCCCCCGGATGTTCGGTGACATAAATACTGCCAAACGTAAGTGCTTTGACGAGCTTATTTATGAATAATAAAAACTTTTCAGACATTTTCTGAAAGTGTAATCAAAATCCGTCCATATTTTGTTGCTAACATACAAACCCTGGCGAAAACATGAACTCATTTATGGAGGTGATATTTACAATCCAACAATGGGAGCTTTATTTGATATCCAAATTGGCTTTTAGAAAGGTATTTATGTTGCTAACTAACAGACAAACAAGTAAAGCTGGCGAAAACATAACCTCATTGAAGAAGGTAATAATTGCAGTTCTACAGTGAGAGGTTATTTGATATCCAAAATTGGCTTTTCAAAACTTAAAGTTGCATTCTTTTTTACGTGGCTGCGTAATTCGATAGACTCCTCTATCGAATTACGCAACTGCTTGCTTTTTTGAAGAAGCTGCTAAATTTGACAGAACACCGGCTCTACGTAGGGGCAAGAGGGGGCAGAAAAAAATCCAATCATATTTAACTTTCCCTTGTAAATGGATGGGACAAATTCAGAATATTGCCAATCACACTTCTTAAATAGTGCACAATATGAGAGAGGGTGGGGGTTAGCGACAAAGGTGGGCCAATCAGATGCTTTTCATAGTGAAACGAGGAAGTTGAATTTCTCACCGGCGGCACCAAAACAAAAAGGTGATAATTTAACATGTTTTACATCGTAATATGTGACCACCTGGGAGAAAGTGAAGGGGACACATTTTATTTTTGATGCTATATGATGCCGTCAGCAGGCGAACCGTCGAATTGTGGCATCTACAGACTAAGTTAAAGCTATGTGTGTATTTGCTGCTTGGTGTTCTATCGGAATGAGCTGTTTTGTCGAAAGGAGTTATCAGTTGCTATTCCTGTTTAAACAGTGAGGAAAACCATTATGTAGGCTACCATTCTTTGCGTCAATGTGAACTTCCTCATGCTGCAAGTGTCTACATACTGACTGGTCAGAGAACACAATGAACTAAATAGAATTTAAAAAAAAACAGGAGGAACTGTTGACGCCCTGATAGCACACGCAAAGCTGATGAACTAAACGTGTGCAAAGAGCAGAATAAGTGCAATCCATTTTACGTTTCTGTCTTTATTAATATGCTGATCATCAAAACGGCCACAATATTGGAGGAGAAAATGCAAATATAATTATCACGCGCAAAGTGATTTATCAACACTCATCATCGTTTTGTGAGCACTATTTTGTGTTTTATTTAGTAACTGTGCAAACTGTCAGTTCCACAAACAGCTGCAGGATCAGTGCTTGCGCTGCACAGACAGACCAAGGACAGATAAATCATTTGTCATACATGTGTGTCAACATTTAAAGTTTCTGAACTTTTGGTGGAAAAAAAGCCTATTTTTTCAACGATTACTATAGCTTCCTTAAAATAAAGGGAATAATATTGTTTTGCCAGAACATTAACAAAATGTTGCTATCCACAACTCACTATTTTACGGAGCCCCTAGTGGCATTTAAATTACATCTGCATGACACAGGAGCTATGTTTATTATAAATCACAGGTGAAATCTATTAGGACACAGAAATGGCCTTTAAGAAACCATAATTTAGTTTTAGTTTTAAATCTGCAGTTAAGATGGGAGTCTGCGAACGCTTTGAGTTTAATCCTACATTAAGTAAAAATGCATACACCGAAAAATGTACTCAGGTGCAGAGTGTTATAGTCACATGAATATAGAAAGCAGTTTGGATGAGATTATTCAAACATATAGATAATATAATAATTACACAAATAAAAATACATTTGTTTGTTTTCTTGTTTTTTATATTAAATCATCAATAGAGAGGAGAGACAATCAGCCAGTCAAGATCAGCAACTCCTGAGATGGGTAACACAGAGCTTCTGCATCCATGACCTACTGAGGATGTTGGCAGTCATTCTCAGCAGTCAACAGGAAGGCATGGATCTGAAGATGACTGTTTAAAGCCTGTACCAAATCAAGATGCAGACCAGTTGTTAAGTGATGTCTCAGATTCCCATTTAATCCTGCCATTCAACAATCTCTTGAGGACTCTGAAGTGAAGGTTGGACCCATTGTTGGTGATGATAGTGATAATCAAGACACCACCCTTCCCTGGAATCCACATGACTTGAGCAGCATGCAGGTACAATGTAGCACTAACGTCTTACAGTACTGTAAAATTATTAGTGCCAATGTCCCTGTCGGAGTGCAGCAGCGCGAGATCGTCTGCGTATGCGAACTTGGAGGGAACTCTAAGCCAGGACATGGAGACTTTAGTGGCTTACCTCCATAACTGGAGATTGAAGCTCAGCGAATCCAAGACGGTGACACAAGCTTTCCACCTATACAATTGGGAAGCGGATCGTTAGATCAGGTTCGAGGTGCGGAAGCCGGATGGGGCTTCCCTTACCCTATGCCGGCCTCGTCCTACACCTGAAGACCCTCGCCCTGACCCTAAATACCTTGGGGTCACCCTGGACAGGTCGCTCACTTTCCGTAAACACCTCTTGGCAACACGCAAGAAACTCAACACCCGCGTCTCACTGCTGAGACGGTTGGTCGGGTCCGGTTGGGGTGCCGGGGCAAGAACTCTGCGAACAGCAGCACTTGCCCTGGTCTACTCAACTGCTGAGTACTGAGCACCTGTCTGGGCGCGCAGTGCTCACTCTAAACAACTTGATGTCCCGATCAACGAAGCCTTGCGTGTTATCACTGGATGCCTGCGCCCCACCCCTGTGGAGCTACTGCCCATCTTAGCAGGCATCCAACCCGCTGAGCTTCGTCGCCAAGGTGCTGTAGCAACTCTGGCGGGCCGGGCAAACATGGATGAGAACCACCTGCTCCATGAAAGGCTCACACTCTCCTCAGAGCCAACGCCCCGCCTCCCCTCCAGAGACCCACTGGTACCAGCCGCCCTGAAGCTCCTGCAGCAATGCAGTGACAACAACATCAGGGCGGCTCACTGGGCGAATCACAAATGGAGCACGGACCTGGAGCATACCATCTCCTCCAGACTCCGTGACTTCATACCTGACACCGGCTCAATACCAGGCCTCTCACTACCACGAGTGGCCTGGGTGAGGCTTAACCGCCTCCGAACTGGTGTCGGTCGCTTCCGCTCAAACATGTTCCAGTGGGGCTTAGCACCTAACGCGACGTGTGAGTGTGGCGCGGAGGAGCAGACTGCCGACCACGTGATCCTGCGTTGCCCGATTTATCGTGCTCCTAATGGTTTGCGTGGCCTGGCGGACCTGGATGACTGCTCGGTGACCTGGCTCACTTCTGTGTGTCCTGACATATGAACGGGAGGGCCCCCCGGGCCTGGGGTGGTAAAAGGCATAGACCCTCGGCCTCAGGTCCGGGTGCCGGAAAACAGCTGCCCATACGATGATGAGTGCCAATGTCAATTAATTTAAAGAGTTTTTCTTATTCATCCTGTCTATAAAACTATAAAATGTACAAAAACTGTAACGTTACCATCCCAAGATCTTTCACCCTAAGCTTATGTTTTTAGATTCATTTTTCATCCAAACATTCCAAAACTCATTTGCAATTTCATGCATCGTAGTATGAAATAGAAAAGCAGCAAATTTAAAACCACAACGTTATCACCATTTTTGCATGCTAATTGATACATTGATTGTCAAAATCTTTGATTCTTTACTGTTCACTAAAGGATTAATCAATCAATAATCACACCTAATTACCTTTTTAAAATATCTTTCAGCATTCTACATTCAATGATGGTCCTGTATCATCAAGCTGTCTTCCAGCATCACCAGATCCATTTGACAAAGAAATCTTTCTTTTGAAATTAAGACGAGTAAACATAGTTGATGATGTCCTTACTGTCTTCATGGATCCAAAAGTACTGAATGCTAGTCTAAGAATGGAGTTTACAAATGAGAAAGCTATGGACACTGATGGTGTGTCAAAAGAGGCGTACTCCGCATTCTGGGACCACTTATGGAACCAGTGTGAGGAGGAAGATGAACGAGTACCCAGGCTACGACCAGAATATTCTGAGAAGAAATGGCAAGATCTCGGAAGAGTGTGGTTGAAAGGATACCTGGACCACAAAATCCCACCAATCAGACTGTCACCAGCCTTTGTTCTTGCCTGTTGTAAAGGAGTTAGAGCAGTGGATGAAGAACTATTGATGATGTCATCTGCCAGATTTTTTTCAGAGAATGAGCGTGTGTCGCTTGAAAAGCACTACAGGGTACCATTGATGAAACTGTTGAGGAGGACTTACTTGATGTCTTCTCCAGAATGGGCTCATACTGCCTGCCCCCTAAAGACAATTTACGGGCTGCTATTTTAACAATGGCACACAAAGCTCTTCTTCAAGAGCCAAAGTTCATAATTGACTGTTTCCACTCCAGTGTTCATAATGCTATGCCAACGCTCATAACCAAAGACAACCTAATGGAGATCTATGAATCTAAGAGGCCAACTAACAAGAAAGTGGCCTTGATGATAAAACCATCATTTGAAAGCCTAAATCCACAAGAGCAGACTGCTCTTAACCACCTGCTACGGTATATGAGAAGCATCGACCAAAGAAAATTGGAGATCTTCTTGCGCTTCTGCACAGGATCTACTGTGCTGTGCAAAGACACAATTGAAATAACTTTTAACACATTGTGTGGTTTAAGTCGCAGGCCTGTAGCAAGCACATGTGAACAAGTTCTTGAGTTACCATGGTCTTACAGCACATACCCTGAGTTTCGCAAATAATTTGATAATGTCTTGTCTGGCGACTGCTTCACAATGGATATTGTGTAGTGAATGCAAAGCACATCCATCTTCTACGCTGAGGTTATTAGGGCATTTGTCTGAGGCAAAACTGTTTGTACAGATTTCCATTTGTTGTTCTTATTAAAACAGAAACCGTTGACATTTTTTAAATTATTTTATTTTCTTATTTTTTCTGTAAATTGTTAGTACATTGAGATGTATTTTTTTCCACAAGACAGTTTAAGTTTAATCATTTTGATAAGTCAGCAGGGTCTGTTCTCACAGGTGGATGTCCCTTTTTGTACAATTATTACATTTTCATGTGCATCTTTTATGCAATTGTTATTCTGAATAATGTTCATCATTCAGCATTTAAGTCATCATTCAACAAAGAAATTCCTGTTCAATGCAAGTACAATACATTTCAAATGATTGTTCAGTTCCTCTTTCATGTCCTGCTTAGTTTCTCTTTGTAGTCAGTGTGCATATAGTGACATATCAATCCTATTTCGGTTTTGCTGCAAAAGGTTTTTAATGTTTGTGGCATAGCACTGTTCAAGTGTAGTCAGTGTGGACATGTTGTAGCCCTGAATAATCTGAATAAAAATCCATCTCAAATTAGAGAGCAGATGTGATCTCATTCCTCAAGTGCAGGTACAAATCCAATGATTGATAAGCATCAGATGGAAGATGCAGCTGTGACTCGTCCATCAGAATGTTGCAGATGTTGTAGATGTCTGTCACATAGCACTGCTGGTCGAAATGTGTAGTTACTCTGACACAACTGTACATCAGCTCTGTCCACTGGGGTAATGCCATCACAAGTTGTGTGGAGTTCTGAGAACATGTACATGATTCGGGGGTGACCACTTGCCACCCTGTCATTCTTTGATGGTCTGATGACATGTGAATCCCACACATTGATGGTCTCGTCTAATTCATCCTGGAAAAACAGTACAGAGAGAAAGAAAAGTAAATTAATATGCAATTTGTTATTCTCATCATGTGCTCCTTAATTTAGTTGTGAAATTACTTGAAATAAATTATGTTAAATCTTGAGGTTTTTGATTAAGTTAGGAGAAAATGAGTGGAAATAGGCAAGCATAAATACATAATAAATTAATTAACATAAATGAATAAAAACAGTGTTTGCTGCCCACTATGCTTGTAACTGTGGAGGGTGGGGGGGGGGGGGGGGATCACGATTACATGAGACGTTATTTCACGTGGAGAGTTAAAGCGTGAAGTTGGTTTCTTCTGCATGTCTGTATCTGTATGGAATCGGCTTGACCATCTGAGAGATTAGAGTACACACTGATGGAGTAAGTTTCAGGGTGACTATTTTAAGACTGTTAAATCCACAATGAATATGTGAACAGCTGTCAAAAGTTCAACCCGAAACTAACTTCACCACCGTGCTGTTGTCGACTGAAGACAGAAATCATCTGATCAAGTTTATGATTGTTTCACAGCTGTAACGTTCAACATAATACAAACCCCGTTTCCTTATGAGTTGGGAAATTGTGTTAGATGTAAATATAAACGGAATACAATGATTTGCAAATCCTTTTCAACCCATTTTCAATTGAATGCACTACAAAGACAAGATATTTGATGTTCAAACTCAAACTTTATTTTTTTTTGCAAATAATAATTAACTTAGAATTTCATGGCTGCAACACGTGCCAAAGTAGTTGGGAAAGGGCATGTTCACCACTGTGTTACATGGCCTTTCCTTTTAACAACACTCAATAAACGCCTGGGAACTGAGGAAACTAATTGTTGAAGCTTTGAAAGTGGAATACTTTCCCATTCTTGTTTTATGTAGAGCTTCAGTCGTTCAACAGTCCGGGGTCTCCGCTGTCCTATTTTACGCTTCATAATGCACCACACATTTTTGATGGGAGACAGGTCTGGACTGCAGGCGGGCCAGGAAAGTACCCGCACTCTTTTTTTAACGAAGCCACGCTGTTGTAACACATGCTGAATGTGGCTTGGCATTGTCTTGCTGAAATAAGCAGGGGCGTCCATGAAAAAGACGGCGCTTAGATGGCAGCATATGTTGTTCCAAAACCTGTATGTACCTTTCAGCATTAATGGTGCCTTCACAGATGTGTAAGTTACCCATGTCTTGGCCACTAATGCACCCCCATACCATCACACATGCCAACTTTGCGTCGATAACAGTCTGGATGGTTCGCTTCCCCTTTGGTCCGGATGACATGATGTCGAATATTTCCAAAAACAATTTGAAATGTGGACTCGTCAGACCACAGAACACTTTTCCACTTTGCATGAGTCCATCTTAGATGATCTCGGACCCAGAGAAGCCGGCGGCGTTTCTGGATGTTGTTGATAAACGGCTTTCGCTTTGCATAGTAGAGCTTTAACTTACACTTACAGATGTAACGACCAACTGTATTTAGTGACAGTGGTTTTCTGAAGTGTTCCTGAGCCCATGTGGTGATATCCTTTAGAGATTGATGTCGGTTTTTGATACAGTGCCGTCTGAGGGATCGAAGGTCACGGTCATTCAATATTGGTTTCCGGCCATGCCGCTTACGTGCAGTGATTCTCTGAACCTTTTGATGATATTATGGACCGTAGATGTTGAAATCCCTAAATTTCTTGCAATTGCACTTTGAGAAACGTTGTTCTTTAACTGTTTGACTATTTGCTCACGCAGTTGTGGACAAAGGGGTGTACCTCGCCCCATACTTTCTTGTGAAAGACTGAGCATTTTTTGGGAAGCTGTTTTTATACCCAATTATGGCACCCACCTGTTACCAATTGGCCTGCACACCTGTGGGATGTTCCAAATAAGTGTTTGATGAGCATTCCTGAACTTTATCAGTATTTATTGCCACCTTTCCCAACTTCTTTGTCACGTGTTGCTGGCATCAAATTCTAAAGTTAATGATTATTTGCAAAAAAAAAAAGTTTATCAGTTTGAACATCAAATATGTTGTCTTTGTAGCATATTCAACTGAATATGGGTTGAAAATGATTTGCAAATCATTGTATTCCGTTTATATTTACATCTAACACAATTTCCCAACTCATATGGAAAAAGGGTTTGTACATCTAGAAGTCGAGTGATAAGTAAAGACAGATTATAGTTATTTATTATAGTTATTAAACGCAATCAAGAAGAGGATACGCCAAGCAACAAAAATTTAATAGCTTTAGGCTTTTGTGAAACATTTCCGATGTAACTAAAATCTTAATCTTAATCATGAACTGTAACTGTATTAATAGGCCTAAACCTGAATATTTTCTCCAGTAATGTAAGGGATTACAATTTTGTTTATTAGGCCTATTAGGCCTATTATGCCTATTAGGGCTACCAAACTCCCCGACACTGATGATGAACGAATAGGGTATCGTAGAACACCAATAACAGTAATTAAGAAGACACATGGACATGATGAGACACAAGTGCTAATATTCACACCCACTGTCTGCTCATGGAAGGATGTTAAAAGAAAAAAACGATCATTTGTGGGCCTCAATTTAGGATGAAAATGTTGTAATGCAGTAGTTTTTCCATTAGATGGCACTGTTGTACTGTTGATTCATTCCATCTGTGCAGACTGCTTGTAAAAATAGAGATGCACTTGCTATATTACCTGTGTGTGCATGCCAGTCAATAAAAACTCTGCCAAAGAACAGAAAATAGATAAAACAATGCATTGTCGCTTACCTGAATGAAGCTCATAAAGCAGAACTGAATTAGACCTCGGTCCAAGTATGTACCACCGAACAAACCACAGTCCTTTAGGTCAGTGAACATTGAGATGTAGAACTCCATTGATTCTCTTCTGAGGAAACCCCACCAACTCTCTATGCGCTGATTTCCTGTGCTTGCCCCTTCGATGTATGTAACCCCTTCGGTTAATGACACTGTTGCTGATTATTTTCTGTTTGAGTACCACCACTTGATAAAGCCTTTTCGAACAATACTCACCACAAAATAAAAGTATGAATGATTCATGCCGATATTTGACCGAATCACATAATCGGTGTCAGCCAATAAAAGTTGTATCGGGACACTGCACGCGCATTCAGTGACACTCTGGAAACAGCAACTCTCAGGCCCTCATTGATTTAAATTTGACTATATGCTACAACTTTATTCCATTCTATGGTGGATTATTTCACCAACAAAAAAAGCATCAACTTGTGTTTCATCGCACTAAAACTGAGACATATGTTCAGTAGGGATGTAACGGTATCAAAATTTCACGGTAGAATATTATCACGGTATTAAGGCCACGGTGTGACATTATTTTGGTATATGTAAAAAAAAAAGACTTAAAAATGTTATAGTGTGTAAAATTAAAGTGGCAGAAATGTTTTGGATGACCACACTTACTGTAATTGAACACAAATATAATGCTAAAATGCTCTAATCATACAAACCCCGTTTCCATATGAGTTGGGAAATCGTGTTAGATGTAAATATAAACGGAATACAATGATTTGCAAATCATTTTCAACCCTGATAAAGTTGAGGAATGCTCATCAAACACTTATTTGGAACATTCCACAGGTGAACAGGCAAATTGGGAACAGGTGGGTGCCATGATTGGGTATAAAAGTAGATTCCATGAAATGCTCAGTCATTCACAAACAAGGATGGGGCGAGGGTCACCACTTTGTTAACAAATGCGTGAGCAAATTGTTGAACAGTTTAAGAAAAACCTTTCTCAACCAGCTATTGCAAGAAATTTAGGGATTTCACCATCTACGGTCCGTAATATCATCAAAGGGTTCAGAGAATCTGGAGAAATCACTGCACGTAAGCAGCTAAGCCCGTGACCTTCGATCCCTCAGGCTGCACTGCATCAACAAGTGACATCAGTGTGTAAAGGATATCACCACATGGGCTCAGGAACACTTCAGAAACCCACTGTCAGTAACTACAGTTGGTCGCTACATCTGTAAGTGCAAGTTAAAACTCTCCTATGCAAGGCGAAAACCGTTTATCAACAACACCCAGAAACGCCGTCGGCTTCGCTGGGCCTGAGCTCATCTAAGATGGACTGATACAAAGTGGAAAAAAGTTCTGTGGTCTGACGAGTCCACATTTCAAATTGTTTTTGGAAACTGTGGACGTCGTGTCCTCCGGACCAAAGAGGAAAAGAACCATCCGGATTGTTATAGGCGCAAAGTTGAAAAGCCAGCATCAGTGATGGTATGGGGGTGTATTAGTGCCCAAGACATGGGTAACTTACACGTCTGTGAAGGCGCAATTATTGCTGAAAGGTACATACAGCTTTTGGAGCAATATATGTTGCCATCCAAGCAACGTTACCATGGACGCCCCTGCTTATTTCAGCAAGACAATGCCAAGCCACGTGTCAACGTGGCTTCATAGTAAAAGAGTGCGGGTACTAGACTGGCCTGCCTGTAGTCCAGACCTGTCTCCCATTGAAAAAGTGTGGCGCATTATGAAGCCTAAAATACCACAACGGAGACCCCCGGACTGTTGAACAACTTAAGCTGTACATCAAGCAAGAATGGGAAAGAATTCCACCTGAGAAGCTTAAAAAATGTGTCTCCTCAGTTCCCAAACGTTTACTGAGTGTTGTTAAAAGGAAAGGCCATGTAACACAGTGGTGAACATGCCCTTTACCAATTACTTTGGCACGTGTTGCAGCCATGAAATTCTAAGTTAATTATTATTTGCAAAAAAAATAAAGTTTGAGTTTGAACATCAAATATGTTGTCTTTGTAGCGTATTCAACTGAATATGGGTTGAAAAGGATTTGCAAATCATTGTATTCCGTTTATATTTACATCTAACACAATTTCCCAACTCATATGGAAACAGGGTTTGTAATACAAAGTGCAAAGAATTGTGTGGAAACAGCCACTGTTTCAAGAAAATATAAAAATAAAAACCTTACAGTTGAGTGTCTTTAAAGTGTCAATGTAAACATCAATCCATCCATTTTCTACCGCTTGTCCCTCTTGGGGTAGCGGGGGGTGATGGAGCCTATCCCAGCTGCATTCGGGTGGATGGCGGGGTACACCCTGGACAAGTCGCCACCTCATCACAGGGCCAACACAGATAGACAGACAACATTCACACTCACATTCATCCAGTGTAAAACAATAATGTTCATTTTAGTGTCTTTCAACTTCTACTTTATGAGAAGCAGAGCCCTCCATAGTGGACATTTTTTCTTCTTTATTTCTTCTTTATTCTTTCATATTTTTCTTGAAAATACTTTTCAGAGCTGGGCGCGCAGAAGATCTTGGGATATGAAAGGGTCCAATCAACCAATCAACCAAACACTCCTCATCCCACCCCCCGGATTGTAAATAATGTAAATAATTCAATTTATATACTCTGATGATTAACTTGTGTGATGACTGTATTATGATGATAGTATATATTTGTACCATGAATTGATTACGTGGACCCGACTTAAACAAGTTGAAAAACTTATTCGGGTGTTACCATTTAGTGGTCAATTGTACGGAATATGTACTGAACTGTGCAATCTACTAATAAAAGTTTCAATCAATCAATCAAACCAAAAGATCCTCGACATATACTGTACATGTGTAGCTAATGGGAGAAAAGGACCCTTTCGTCGGCCAGATTCGAAGGACACTTGGAGCTTTTTTAAATTGGGACAGCCTTCGTGCACCACGATGACATCAACACCTCACAAATGCGCACCGCGAAGGATGCGGCCGCTGAATTGAGACACAGCTAGAGTCTCTGTGTCTTACTAAGTGGATTATAGATTAGACCTATTTATGTGTGGGTGGGGCTGGAGAGTTCACACATGAGCTCAGATGGACAGTCAGTAGGTAATCAACACTCCAGTGTTCATTTGGACTATAAAGCATTGTTGTTGGTGATTATGATGATGAAATCGAGATAACTTAAAATGTTAAGTACATTTAATTTTAGGGAGTATTCACACTACTAGGCCAATCCTACTGTAACCTGACTCTCGCCAGATCCTTGTAGTTGGCTGAGCTCCACACAAGGATCTGGGACTTCTCAATAGGAGATGTATTTCAGAAGGCGGGGCCTTGTAAAAAAAATCATTGTATGTGATTGGATAAACCACTTGTCCGTTATCTTGAATGATGTGCTACTTCAACCACTCACATCCAAATCAACCCGTGACGCTGATGAGAGCGATGCTGGGAAATCCAAAACAGAACAGCCGACATATTGGATAACGACAGAGCGAAAAGTTATAGAACTTTTACTGAAACAACGCAGCAATGTCAGTAGACGATCGATGTCGTTTGTGCAAAGAAAATAACGTCTTTGGAGGATTTCGTTGTCGTTTCTTCTTCCCAGCTGCATACCTGTTACCCCCAATAATCCAGCCTCACGGATCTGATCCTCTACCAGAGCAATCAGCAGGCAGACAATTATAACGACTGGGTTCTGCACTCGTCCCATTTCCTTCACCACCAGTGGAGCGATTTGGTAAATCAAGCTCTTGCCAAACCCGGTCGGAAGAAGAGCCAAAACATCCTTGCCACCAATAAATGCCTTCAAAACCGTTCTCTGCTCATCTTTTAAAGAATGAATATTCGATAGATTCGACAAAACAGTTGCAATAGCAGAATCAATGTCAGCACACGACGCAGCGAGGGCTGCGTGCCGCCATTGTTGTTTGAAACAGTCGCTTCGGCGCTACGTCACATCTATGAAATCCCGCCCGGCGATCCTGATTGGTTCATTATTTTTTGCTATCTTGAAGGAGTTTGCATTGCCCTCAATCCCAGATCATTGTGTGGACCTCAGCAAACTACAAGGATCTGGCGAGAGTCAGGTTAGTCCTACGGTGCTTGTGCCTACGACTAGGGTTGGGTATCGAGTATCGATTGGAACCGGGACTAACTTTCCGATTCTCCCGGAATCGTTCAAAAGTTAAAATGTCGATTCCTAGTTTCGATACCCAGTCCGCCGACCGGAAAAAAAGAATATGTCCGCCGACCGGAAAAAGAAGCCGCTGTACACCAACGAAGAAGCGCCCACCGCCGGAAGTGTTAGCATAGCCGAGCGAGTCAGTCAAGCATGGATAGCGGGCGTCGGCGGTCGAAAGTGTGGCTTTACTTTACAAAAAAAAATGAAATATCGGCGAAATGTAACACGTTCGACAGGACTGTTTCGTGCTTAGGAGGGTGCACGTCGAACATGATGAAGCACCTCCGAGTTCATGGAGTACATATAAATGCGTGTGCCGTCTTCGACGCGCTGCGCCGACCGTCCTCCTCTGCCTCTTCCTCTTCCTCTTCCTCTGGCTCCGACGCCCAGCCTGGCATCTCGGGGACTGCACTGCAGTCCGAATCCGGTAAGTAAAACAATATATATGCAATAAATAATATGTTTTGCGCCAACGTTGAGGCAGCTAACAAATTAGCCCGCATATTTTTTTATAGACAATTTACAACCTGCTAGCCAGGCTTCGCCATGTGCTCGGCGTACTCCGTTCACCATAGCGGCAATGGGGAAGATGTCGGTGCCACAGACAGAAGAGTGCCACAGAAAGGTCACTGCACACATAATCAAAAGACTGCATCCCTTTTCAGAGGTGGAATCGCCAACATTTAGGTTAGTTAAGCAATAACGTTAGAGCTAAGCTAATTGATACTGGGCTAAACAGTAACAGCAACATTACATGTTTGTTTATGTTTGCAGGGATATGGTGAAAACTCTAAATCCAAAATACACACCACCTTCCAGGGACTACCTGTCTAACACATTGATCCCGGCATGGTACAAGGTAGAGAAGTGTAACATCATTACAGAGCTCAGTGAAATCAGCTGTGTAGCACTGACATGTGATGGCTGGAGTAGCATCACACAGGACCACGATCTCACCATCACAGCACACTACATAATTTATGGGAAAATGCAGCAAAAAGTGCTAAAAACAAAGGCTGTATACAAAGCACAGACAGGCTGTATTGTTGCAGAAGAAATAAGTGATGTCCTATCAGAGTTTGCTATGTCTGAGAAAATCATAGCAGTCACGGTAGATAACGCTGCAAACATGGATGTGGCCATAAAGCGCCTGCAGTTTGTGAAACTCTGCTGTTTTGCTCACACACTTAATCTAGCAGCACAGAGTCTATACTCCCTAAATTCAGTGAGTCAGTGGGTGGCCAGGGTCCGAGCCATTGTTGTGTGGATGAAGAGGTGCTTGATGGCCAAGGTAGTCCTCAAAGAGAAGCAATAACTTCTATGTAAGTCACACAAAGTTCTCTTTATTTAACTGTTGTGCACTGACACATAATGACTTTATATGTCTGATCTCTTATTATATTTATGAGCTCTGCAGAGTCATACTTTAGTATGATTCCAATTTTACAAAAGTATTGTTTGTGTCCTGGGATGAAAAGCATCTGCTAAATGACTTAAAATTGATGTTCTTGTTTTTATCAGAGCTGCCCCGACACTCACTAATACTTGATGTGAGAACACGGTGGAACTCTCTGTACCTAATGCTGGAGAGATTCACAGAGCAGTACCCTGAAATTCAAGCAACCACCTTGGATCAACGGCTGAGAAAAAATATGGAAAGGGACAGGTAGATTTAGATAGACAAGCTTAGACAAAAAATACCAGTACACACATAATATCAATCAATCAATCAATGTTTATTTATATAGCCCTAAATCACAAAAGTCTCAAAGGGCTGCACAAGCCACAACAACATCCTCGGCACAGAGCCCACACAAGGGACGTCGATGTGAATGACTATGAGAAACCTTGGAGGGGACCGCATATGTGGGTAACCCCCCCCTCTAAGTACAGTCCCTAGTGGATCCACATAACAGTGAGAGTCCAGTCCATAGTGGGGCCAGCAGGAGACCATCTCGAGCGGACACAGGTCAGTAGCGCAGAGACGTCCCCAACCGATGCACAGGCGAGCGGTCCACCCCGGGTCCCAACTCTGGACAGCCAGCATCTCGTCCATGGTCACCGGAACCGGAATAACCCGGCGAGGGGGCAAAGGAGAAAAGAAAACGTCAGATCAACTGGTCTAAAAAAAGGGGGGTCTATTTAAAGACTAGAGTATACAAATGAGTTTTAAGATGGGACTTAAATGCTTCTACTGAGGTAGCATCTCTAACTTTTACCGGGAGGGCATTCCATAGTACTGGAGCCCAAACAGAAAACGCCCTATAGCCCGCAGACTTTTTTTGGGCTCTGGGAATCACTAATAAGCCGGAGTTCTTTGAACGCAGATTTCTTGCCGGGACATATGGTACAATACAGTCAGCAAGATAGGCTGGAGCTAGACCGTGTAGTATTTTATACGTAAGTAGTAAAACCTTAAAGTCGCATTTTAAGTGCACAGGAAGCCAGTGCAGGTGAGCCAGTATAGGCGTAATATGAACAAACTTTCTTGTTCTTGTCAAAAGTCTAGCAGCCGCATTTTGTACCAACTGTAATCTTTTAATGCTAGACATAGGGAGACCCGAAAATAATATGTTACAGTAATCGAGACGAGACGTAATGAACGCATGAATAATGATCTCAGCGTCGCTAGTGGACAAAATGGAACGAATTTTAGCGATATTACGGAGATGAAAGAAGGCCGTTTTAGGAACACTCTTAATGTGTGACTCAAACGAGAGAGTTGGGTCGAGAATAATACCCAGATTCTTTACCGAGTCGGCTTGTGTAATTGTTTGGTTGTCAAATGTTAAGGTGGTATTATTAAATAGATAATACAAATTCAAAGAACAGTATTAGAGTGAATGTGCTAATGTAGGGACTCCCTACATTAGCACATTCACTCTAATACTGTTCTAATACAAAACACCTAACATATGCACTCCCTACTAGGGAGTGCATATGTTAGGTGTTTTGTTAAGGAAAAAAGAGAATATTTGTAACTTGAATCTGTGTTCTTAATTATTTTTCATACAGACCTGCTCGGCTAACTGAGGAGGACTTTACAAAAGCTGAGGACTTCATCAGCCTAATGAAGGTGCTCTACACGTCAACACTCTGCGTGTCTTCCGAAAAGAGTCCCACATGCGGACAGATTCTGCCTATCCTCAAAAAGCTTGAGGCACACCTGGCTGTAAAAGATGGAGACACAGTCTTCGTGTCAAACCTCAAAAAATAAATGATAAATAAATGATAACTGGGTTATACTTGTATAGCGCTTTTCTACCCTCAAGGTACTCAAAGCGCTTTGACAGTATTTCCACATTCACCCATTCACACACACATTCACACACTGATGGCGGGAGCTGCCATGCAAGGCGCTAACCAGCAGCCATCAGGAGCAAGGGTGAAGTGTCTTGCCCAACGACACAACGGACGTGACTAGGACGGTAGAAGGTGGGGATTGAACCCCAGTAACCAGCAACCCTCCGATTGCTGGCACGGCCACTCTACCAACTTCGCCACGCCGCCCCAAAAACAGGTTTGGGCAAACCTATCCAAGCGCTACCAGGTAAGTGACTGAGGCAGGGCACCTGGAAAGAAACTGTTGAAAAATAGAAATCTCCTGTGGCTTGTTAAAACATTTAAAGAACATGTGTTTTACAGAATGATGAGATCAGGGCCTTTCTCCAGCTGGCCAGTGCGTTGGATACACGCTTTAAACATAAATTGGATGATGACACCATCTGGGACCAGTTCCAGAGAAAGCTGATTGAACAGGTGAAATGTCATTCATGCACAACTGTTCTTTTCAGCTATCAAAATCCAAGATCTAAATGCTAATTATGTTCTTTGTAGTCAACAGAGGAAGTCTGTGGAGCTGATGGGGACACCATGCAGTCTGAGAATGAGGCAAAGGAGGAGAACAGGGATGAGCAGGGGAGTGTAAGTTTAATAGCTGATATTATATAGGTTTTAAATCCAAATAATGATCATGCCTTTAATAGAGGTTTTCCCTTTTTTAGTGATAATACTGAT
This sequence comes from Entelurus aequoreus, assembly GCF_033978785.1. Taxonomy (NCBI): domain Eukaryota; kingdom Metazoa; phylum Chordata; class Actinopteri; order Syngnathiformes; family Syngnathidae; genus Entelurus; species Entelurus aequoreus. The sequence goes on from NC_084735.1 coordinate 52,489,943, forward strand.
GAAACATTTGTTTTATAGCAACAGCCTCCCTGCAAACTGCCCAAGAAGACTCCCTTGGAGGAGCTGTTTGCTGAGGAAGAGGCACAGCAGAGCTCCATGTCCATCAAGAAACGAGTGGAGAGAGAGCTGCAGATGTACCAGGACGTTCCACCGATACTTATGTCTGACGACCCTGCTGCATGGTGGTGGAACCAACAAAAGACTTATCCTTTGCTGTCAGATCTCGCTTTCTCCTATTTATGCGTTCAAGCTTCTTCCACACCCAGCGAACGTGTATTTTCCACAGCAGGAGACACTATCTGTCCAGAACGCTCACGCATCTGATTCCTGCCTGAGAAGGCGGATATGATCATTTTCCTAAACAAGAACTGTCTCTGATTTTATACTGTACCTGCTGCTAATCTGGACTGGGTTTTGCAAGTTGTTTCTTATTGTTTATTTGCTTTTCTGCACCAGGTTAGCCCATCAGTGGGAGCACGGTAACATTTTTAAGTACCTGCAGCATCATACACTTGTGTGTGTAAATGTGTTTTCATGATGTTTCCTGCAGCATCATACACTTATGTGTAAATGTGTTTTCATGAGGTTTCCTGCAGCATCATACACTTATGTGTAAAGGTGTTTTCATGAGGTTTCCTGCAGCATCATACACTTATGTGTAAATGTGTTTTCATGAGGTTTTCAAAAATAAAGCTCTCTTGAGGAAAGTGTACCCCTGGGAAAATGTATTCATAATTTATAATATTTATATTCAAGTTCATAGATTTGATATTTATATTCTAGTTGAAAACAGCCCTGTGAGGAATTTATAGTAAAGTTCATAAAAAGTTAATAGAATTACAATTGATGGAGAATGTCAGACTATTTCATTCAGAAAGACTGTAGGTTAGCTAGCTCATTTAAAATATCCTAAACTTTTTTTTGACCCTGCCTCTTAAAAGAATCTGAAGCGAGAATCGTCAGGAATCGGAATCGAAACAAAGAATCGGAATCGGAATTGGAATCGGAATCGTTCGAATTCAAACGATACCCAACCCTACCTACGACTCCATCCACACACACATGCACACAGGCAAAGTGTGACTGTAATGTGATAATTTCTCACAAGTTTTTCATAATAACCGATATAGTTGGTAATAATAATAAAATGAAAAGACTCCCAATAATCCAAAACTGGAATGGCACACTCACTGATTCATGCAATCACCACCCTTGCAGACAAGAAATGACAGCTGCCATCTTGTAAAAAAATAATCAGAACAACTTGAAGCTGTTGGAAAAGTAAGCATGACAGAAATAGGCATGGAGCTATTGAAACTATACACCATAATCATCAACATGCGCTTTCATTGATAAAACTGAATGCTCAGAGTTTTCCATGCATTCATCTAATTGTGGTGGCCCAAAACAAAACCGGAGCCACACACGGCATGCAGAGAAATTGCCAGTACTCACTTTTTTAACCCACAAAGAAGGAGAGCATAACTTAACTAATAACTTAATTAATTATGTGGCAGGCATATATTTGCAGGACCATTTTCAAGAAGGATAGTTAAAGAGAAACTGTTACGGCTTGAGCGCATGCGGCTGCGCAGTCTTCAGTGTGCTCCTCTGAGTGTCACCGCCTGCTGCCATCTTGTGGTTTGTATGCTCAGTTTTCCTTTGTTGGTGCAGCAGACCTGGCTCTTACCTTTTGTCTTCCTCAGAGTTCCTGTGTTTCCCTGTGGGCGGAGTTGTGAGACGTGCACAGCTGTGTCCAATCTCACCAGCACTACTTAAGCAGCATCTTGTCAGCTGGATGGCACTCGGCAATTCCACTCCTCGACTCTACTTGTATGAAGACTCCTGTGCTCCGTGTATTTATGCTACTTACCTTCTTGGCTATTTCCAGTGCCATCCAGCTTGGTATGTACTATGTTAGTTTGCACGTCTTGCAACTCCGACCCAAGTTTAGCTAGTTTTGTATATTAGCTTTTGTTCTTTTTAGCACGGTGCTCTTTGTGTGTTCTCTTTTAGCACCGTCGCTTTTTGTTATCTCCTATTTTTGGATCATTGTTGTGAGTGCTTTTTCGTTAAGTAAAGAACTGTTTAACTCACATTCCATCTGCATCCTTGGGTTCCTCTGTTCTATATTTAATCGAACTGTGACACTGAGCGCGCCTCTGGACACGTCCACGGGCGATCCTCCCCAGCCGGGGCAACACACCTTACGCTGATGATGACACCACACACTACTTAGACCAGCGCGTCCTGCGTTCCAGTGCCAGAACGTAGCTACCTGTATTGTACACTAGTCTCTGTCTCCTGGATTCGAGCTGTGTCTCGTCCCCCTGGACTTCTTGCTGCCTTCCCGGATCTCGACCTTTCGCCTGCCCATGGACATTGATGCCTCTCTCCAGCCCACGGACTTCCGAGCCTGCCTTGCCCTCTCTGGACTTCCGCATTTTTCACAACAGGCACCTTCAACACCTGCCGGTAATACTGTAAAGTTAATCACATAGTCGCACACCACATATTTTGGCTAGTTGCACACTTTATAATCTTGTACTAATAAACCCGCCTAAGGCTAAGGGACGTCCCTGTCTCAGTGTCGTCTCCTTCTCCACTGCACCATTACAGAAACTAGACCTTGTGAGATGAGGTTTGCCGACCCCGGAAGCTAGCTAAGTTGTCTCGGCGGTCAAATAGTTTGCTTGCCACTTCCACTCGAATCGAGTGGTACCACAGGTTTATACAGCGTTGGATGGATGCTCCAACTTGTGAGTTCAAATATTTAATTTATTTAAACTTTTCATGTTTAGAATGTTTTTTTTACAATTATTAAATTTTTGACAGTACCACGTAATATGTTTCAATTGCTGAGGCGGGTTTATTGCTTTTCAAATGTGCCGTAAAATCGCCTGTTTTTGTACACTGTTGAGAGTGTTCAATTCCCAGTACTACGCAAGTGTGCTTCTGTATTGTATTTCTCCAGCCGTGGTCTTGTGGTTGAATAAATTATGGTACTTTCAGAGGTATTTATTGAAGTCGGACTAAGTAGGACATCACTGAAGGCTGAGGTGGGAAACGCACGGCCCGTCACTGGTAGGTTTTGAGCAAGTTTTTTTAAAATCATATTAATGACACTCTTGAACTGTGACTAATCATGATTAATCACCGATTATTATTTGCTTGCATGAATACTATTTGCTTCAGAAAATACCCAATATTTGGATACAAATGCAATTTTTTGTGTCAGAATGACATACAGGAACATTTTCTAAATGTTTTACTGAACTGCAAATCAGTGATTTACTCACAGTAAGTATAGTGAGAATGAAGTGCACATTTTGAAAGTCTTTGTGATAATATAGCAAACTAGGTGCAGGTGTACAGTGTGCAATGCTCCATGAAAGTCAAGATTGCAAGTGACTTGTACACACGCGGACCGCTGCAATTTCTGCCCTGTGAGGGTCTCCGCTCTGCTCCCGTAGCAGCACCATGAATTTACCATGAATTGATTTACGTGGACCCCGACTTAAACAAGTTCAAAATCTTATTCGGGTGTTACCATTTAGTGGTCAATTGTACGGAATATGTACTGTACTGTGCAATCTACTAATAAAAGTTTCAATCAATCAATCAAAAACCAGCTTGACTGCCTGTGAGTGCTTTGGAACAGGGGAGAGGCTCACAGCAGCACCCGTTACTGCTCGTTGAGGACAGTACTTCTGCTAGTCATAGTCTCCAAGACACAAGAGTCTCTTATAACACCGGAAAAAGTCTTAGATTTGTCGCTAGAAACGGTTTTTTAACTCTAAGGTATCTGTGGTGAACGCAGGTAAACTGCAGCCAGCATAGTTAGTTGTCCTTTGTCTCCTGTCCATGTAGCATTTATGCTAGCGATGCCATCCTCACCTTTATGTTTCGCTTTAAGATACTATTTCGAACTTGATGTGCACCGATGATAAGAAATGTTGTCGCTGCAATACTAACAACTAATTACCTCAATTTTATCTTAAAGTTCAGTTGGAGTTTGTTTTGAAGGGCGCAGAGCACATCGAAAATTAGAAATCAAGCCATGGTGACATTGCAGGATACACTTCAAAATAATATAAACGCGACACTTTTGTTTTTACTCCCATTTTTCATGAGTTGAACTCAAAGACCTAAAACTTTTACTGTATACACAAAAAACCTATTCCTGTCAAATATTGTTCACAAATCTGTCTAAATCTGTGTTAGTGAGTATTTCTTCTTTGCCAAGATAATCCAACCTCACAGGGGTGGCATGTCAAGATGCTGATTATACAGCATGATTATTGCACCGGTGTGCCTGAGGCTGCCCACAATAAAAGGCCACTCTGAAATGTGCAGTTTTATCACACGAGTTTTGAGAGAGCGTGCAGTTGGCATGCTACTGCAGGAATATCCACCAGAGCTGTTGCCCGTAAAATTAATGTTTATTTCTCTACCTTAAGCCATCTCTAAAGGTGTTTCAGAGAATTTGGCAGTGTAACCACACCAGCAGGTGCATCTCCATGATCATCTGAGACCAGCCACCCGGACAGCTGCTGCAACAATTGGTTTGAATGACAAAAAAATTTCTGCACAAACTGTGAGAAACTGCCTCAGGGAAGCTCATCTGCATGCTCCCCGTCCTCATCTGGGTCTCGGCCTGACTGCAGTTTGTCGTTGTAACCGACTTCAGTGGGGAAAATGCTCACATTCGATGGCATCTGGCACATTGGAGAGGTCTTCACGGATGAATCCCGGTTTTCACTGTTCAAGGCAGATGGCAGACAGCATGTGTGGCGTCATGTGGGAGAGCGGTTTGCTGATGTAAACATTGTGAATGGAGAGGTCGATGGTTGGGATGGGGTTATGGTATGGGCAGGCGTGTGTTAGGGAAATTACCGAAATGATTCCCGGGCGCGGCCACCGCTGCTGCCCACTGCTCCCCTGGATCAAATGCAGAGAAGAATTTCACCACACCTAGTGTGTGTGTGACAATCATTGGCACTTTAACTTTAACTTTAACAATGAACGCAAGTGCATTTTATTGATCAGAATTATAATCAGAATCTGGTTTATTTGGTCAAGTATTCTTGCATATACAAGGAATTTGTCTTCGGCAGTTGTTAGCTCTCTAAACATACAACAAATAGACACGTATACATTCACTGAGCAAGCAAGTACTCTAGGTGCATACTTTACAGCAAGACATACTAGTCACCTATCAACATTATATACAGGCAAGACTTTAACAGATTTGGTGGTGCAAAGTACATATATATACATAACAGAAATATGTAGTGACAAAAAATGTAGAGAAGGAGTAGTGCAAAAAAGCCAGGTACATGGTCTGCAATGTAAAATAAGCTTGTGATGTGCTATAAGTCTGTAATGTGCAGGATGCATGAGTAATAAAGTCAGTAGTGTCAGTAAAGTCAGGCTGTGGAACGGATCAGATTGTGCTGGCCACCATATCTACTGTTCAGGAGAATGATGGCAGTGGGAAAGAAGCTGTTCTTGTGTCTAGTAGTTTTTGTGTGCAGGGATAGGTATCGTCTCCCAGAGGGGAGGAGGTTCTTTGGTGATGTGTGGGGTCTTTGGTGATGTTCTCTGCCCTCTTCTTAGTCTTGGACCCCGACTTAAACAAGTTGAAAAACTTATTCGGGTGTTACCATTTAGTGGTCAATTGTACGGAATATGTACTTCACTGTGCAACCTAATAATCAAAGTCTCAATCAATCAATCAATCAGTCCTGCTGGAGTACAAGTCCTGTAGGGGGGAAGGGAGGCACCAATGATCTTTTCCGCTGATCTGATTGTGCGCTGTAGTTTGCATCTGTCCTTTGTTGTGGTTCCCCCAAACCAGACAGTAATGGATGAGCAGAGACTGGATTCAACTGTAGCAGTGTAGAGTATGACCAACAGCTCTTATGGTAGGCCATATTTTCTAAATTGACATAGGAAGTACATCTTCTGCTGAGCCTTTTTGAGGATGGTGCTGATGTTTTTCTCCCACTTGAAATCCTGGGCGATGATGGTTCCCAAGAACTTGAAAGAGTTCACCATTGACACAGGGCTGTTGGATATTGCGAGGGGAGGCAGCACTGAGGGGTGTTTTCTGAAGCCTACAGCCATCTCCACAGTCTTTAGAGTATTCAGCTCAAGGTTGTGTTGACTACACCAAAGCACCAGCCTCTCAACCTCCTGCCGATATGCAGACTCGTGGATGTGCAGTCATCTGTGTATAGGGAGAAGAGCAGTGGAGAAAGGGCGCATTCCTGTGGCGCTCCAGTGTTGTTTGACCTGGTTCCAGATGTGATGTCTTTCAACCGCACATGCTGACTCCTGTTTTTCAGGAAGCTGGAGATCCACTGACAAGTACCAGGAGGCACTGTGAGGTGGGAGAGTTTGGCGGTGAGGATTTCAGATATGACGGTATTAAACGCGGAGCTGAAGTCAACAAACAGTATCCTGGCATAGGTCCCTGGTTGGTCAAGATGTGATGATGAAGGGCATTCCTATGTTAACGGCATCATCCACTTTATTGTTTGCTCTGTAGGCAAACTGCAGGGGGTCCAGTTGGTGGTCTATGGTGCTTTTACAATGGGACAGCACTAACCATTCAAAGGACTTCAAGACGACTGAAGTCAAGGCCACAGGTCTGTAGTCATTCAGTTCAGTGATTGAGGATTTCTTAGGGACTGGAATGATGGTGGAGTTTTTGAAGCATGACGGGACTTCACACAGCTCCAGTGATCTGTTGAATATCTGTGTGAAGACAGGTGCAAGTTGGACAGCACAGGTCCTGAGACAGGAAGGTGTAACTCTGTCAGGTCCAGGAGCATTTCGGATGTTCTGTCTCTGAAAGAGGCGGCGAACATCTTCCTCATGTATTATTAGTGTGGATTGTGTGTCGGGCGGGGGATGGTTAACAAGGTGAGTGGAGGTGTATGCAGCTGGACTGGAGTGGGTGAGGAGTGTAGATGGTCCTTTATCAAAACGACAATAGGAGCTATTCAGCTCCTCAGCAAGGCCACAATTAGCATCAACATTGGGTGATGGTCTTTTGTAGGTGGTAATTTCTTGAAGACTTTCCCACAATAAAGACGAGTCTGATAAAAACTGGACTTTTATTTTCTCAGAGAATTTATTTTTTGCAGCTCTGGTTTCCTTATTCAAAGTGTTCCTGAATGTTTTGTACAGAGACCTGTCTCCCGCTCTGTATGCCTCCTCCTTTGCCTGACTCAGCTGGCTCAGTTTTGCTGTGAACCGTGGTTTGTTGTTGTTGAAGGTGCGTAAAGTTTTTATTGGCACACATACTTCCTCACAGAAACTAATGTAAGATGTCAGTATCTGTGAGTTTGTCCAAGTCACTTGTGGCATCCTCAAACACACTCCGGTCTGCGCAGTCAAAGCAGTCCTGTAACTCTTCCTTTGCCTCATTTGTCCATTTCTTTACTGTTCTGAATGCAGGCTTTGCAGGTTTTAATTTTTGTTTGTAAGTTGGGATGAGATGGATCAAATTGTGATCAGAGCAGCCAAGAGCCGCACGAGGGACAGAGTGGTATGCCCCTCTTAGACCCACAGTGATATATTTACAACATTTTTATTTTATTAAAAAAAAAGGGTTAAAAGTTTTTTCATTTTACCCCCCCCCCTCCACATTAACATAGTCATTGGGGTCTATTGTTCAGTCTAACAACAATGACTTTACATTCGAAATTTGTATTTAAGGACCGCCTACAGGCTATAGAATCTCACACAACTTGAAAATCTTCGCAGAGTGACAACCCTTTTCTTTACTGGACCAAATTGATCAAATCAATGTAAGTAGAATGCATCTAATATTTTTTTACTGTAATCTTTATAATGTCTAGAACATGTACGTATATTATTATTGTGAAATACCTCCAAAAATATGATTTAGATGATGTTTTATATTGGTTGTATATGTACAACCATGGGTCAATGTGGTAGCAAATATTCCCTTGTGACTAGTTTACGTACCAGGATACTGTGTAGTCTAAATAGATATGTTTTGTCAGGAATCTACAATATATTTTTATTTACACACACTTATTCCTTCTGTCTGTGCACATTTGCACTTTAATATTGCAAACTAAAAGTAAAAAAAAACATTTAGTTAGGCAGAAGGCTAAACTAAACTATGCATATTTTCTAAGTGTAAGTGTTGAAACTTACACTTAATATTTTTGTTTTAAGGGTTAATATTTTTTGTTGAAAATTATTATGGTTGTGAATTCATTTTACATTTTTTGTAAATAAGACACATTTTGTACTATTAAAAGGGGCACTTTATTTCCTATGTTACACCGCTATTCTCGCGAGGTTTGGTTTACTATTAGAGACTGCGAGACCTGCATCCGCCCAGACATGAAAAAGACTTTGAGCAAGCCATCAGCAGCAGCAAGAACATTTCGCTAGCTGAACAAGATATTTAGTTATATTGTGTCGAATTGTTCTGTATATTTATTAAGTACATTGGTTTAATTATTGTACGCTTATTTAGTATGCACAAGACTGAAGTATTTGCTGCCCAAGAACCTCCGAAGTGGCAGGTGGCCACGAGGTAGCTATTTTGTTTAGCACTTTAATTTCTTGTGACTGAACTATCTCTAAAGCATTGTATTTCATGTCTTGTCCTGTAGTTTTCACGGCATAAACCCAGTAAAGAGCCCGTCTTTAAGAAGCCGTGCCAGTGTTGTCATTTCGGAGCTACACTAAGTGCTGCTGCAACTTAGTAAAAGTTTGTTGTTCTAGGATGATAATGGTATTTATGATAAGCATATAGATGGGTAATAAATAATAAATGGGTTATACTTGTATAGCGCTTTTCTACCTTCAAGGTACTCAAAGCGCTTTGACAGTATTTCCACATTCACATACACATTCACACACTGATGGCGGGAGCTGCCATGCAAGGTGCTAACCAGCACCCATCAGGAGCAAGGGTGAAGTGTCTTGCCCAACGACACAACGGACGTGACTAGGATGGTAGAAGGTGGGGATTGAACCCCAGTAACCAGCAACCCTCCGATTGCTGGCACAGCCACTCTACCAACTTCGCCACGCCGTCCCTAGGGTAGGTTCATGTTTTCCTTCTCTTTGTGCACATTTGTACATTACTTTTGCAAACTAAAAGTTAAGAACAGTTGTTATTAGAAGGCTTCTGCAACTTTATAAAACAGGTTATTTTGTTCAAGGATGGTGTTGAGAATATAGATTGGTAATTCACCACCAGAACAGGTTCCTTTGTGTACAGGTGAATTAATTCCTTTTAGGATGATAATAAGGTCAGCCAGACAGTATTGTTTGGTTTGTGAATACGGTACTTGGGTACTAATAGGGTACTAATGGGGTATCAGTTTGCCATCCAGCCAAACCCCATGCAATGGTCAATCAGACACTATTGTTTGGGTTGTGAGGATGCTAATTTAGTAGAATGTGGAATCATTCTTCTATTCTATAGCTAATCAATTTGTATTTTTTTGTCTTTTCAGAATGTCAAGGCAAGGACATCGCTACAGTGTTCAGGATGTCATCGACGCCATCCAGAATGGAGAGAGTGATCTGGATGTGGATATTGGTGACACTGATGAAGAGTCAGATGAAGAAACCTGTGGAGTACTGGACAGAGAAAACCAACCACCCACTGACTGCCCAGCCGATGAAGACATTGAGCCTCAGCTGGCCACATCTTCCAAGCCCCATGCCAAGCACCGTGACAGATATCGCTGGGAGAAAAAAGATTTCACCAGGCCCAATACAGACTTTTCTGGTCCACCTCTGACTGAAGACGTGACCACACTACGCACACCACTGGAATACTTCCGTCAGTTTGTGTCCACAGACATGATTCAGTCTCTGGCATCACAGACGAATGAATACAGCCATCAAACAAAGGGGACAACTCTAAACACCAGTGCAAAGGAAATGGAGAAGATGATGGGCATGTATTTGAAGATGGGCCTCGTACAGATGCCAGGAAGTTGCATGTACTGGGAGACAGATACACGGTACCCCCCTGTTTCTGATGTAATGTCCCGCAACAGATTCCAGGCTCTGTTGACATCCTTACATCTAGTCAACAACTTGACAGTGTCTGAGACAGAGAAGAAGGATAAACTCTGGAAAATCAGACCATAGCTTGATTCATTCAGAGAGAAGTGCCAGAAGGTGGTCCCAGAAGAGCACAACTCAGTGGATGAGATGATGATTGCTTTCAAAGGAAGATACAGCAGCATCAAATCCCGCCGCTGGTACCTGTACATCTTCTGGCACACCATCACACTTGCTGTGGTCAACGCCTGGCTCCTCTACAAGCGCGACTGCCAAGCTCTCAAGGACAAACCTGAGCTTAACCTGCGAAGGTTCCAAGCACAGATGGCATCCGCTCTCATTCTGGTGGACACAGCCACTCCAAAGAGAGGACGACCTTCAGGCAATGGCAGCCCAGTCACAAGCAGCCCAGTCACTGGCAAGAGACCATCCTCGGCTCCAACTAGCACCCCATACAAGAAATCGTGTGGACACCTGCCACTGGATGTACGCCACAATCAGATTGGGCATTTACCCAAGAAGACAACGAGAGACCACTGCAGGCATTGCCCTACTGGGTACACCAACACACAATGCCACAAGTGTGAAGTGCGTCTCTGCTTCTCGGACAGCAAGAACTGTTTCCTGGACTTTCACTGCAAGTGAACATAGTCAGCACATGCATGCTGGTTGCCAGAAGAACAATGCAGAACTTGATCACACCAACAGTGATGTACACATGACACATTACCAAAATCTTACGCAAAGCCAACTTGTATATACAGCATAGACCACCCTAGAAGTTCCTGAAAATGTGTGTTTTTCATTGATTCAAATAAAATTGACTGTTCATAAAAATGAGTAATGTTGTTATTATAATTATTATTTTATAGTGTTCTGAGTCAAGGTGATGAGCAATAAGCATTCAAATGAACCCTTAGTTGTTTGACTGAAGTGAAAACATGTGGAACATGTTGTTCAGAAAATGAATACAAATGGCTTATGGAAAATTTTGCTACCCTTTTCACCCAACGTTGTATAGTTACAACGGTTCCATAAAACCTTATCAAAATATGAAAAATTTGCCAACACTTCATTTTAATTCCCAAATGCCCCCTACAACACCATCTGACAGGTTGAATATTTTTTTATTCATATATTTCTATGTCCGGGTCTTACAGGGTTTTTAAGAGCCGTGTAGCAGTGATCTAGTGTGTTATTGTCTCTGGTGGGACATTAAATGTGCTGTCTGTATTTCAGAAGTTTGTGGTTTAATTTAGCTCTGTTAAAGTCGCCCATAAAAATGATCACCGAGTCCGGATACTTGTGTTCTGCAGAGTTTACCTGCTTCACTCACGTCGGTTCGGGCGTTAATATAAACTCTGACCAGAATGAATGAAGAGATTTCCCGCCTGGAGTAGAATGGCTTACAGTTCAGAAAAAGTGACTCCAAGTTCGGGCTGCAGTATTTACCAAGAACAATAACATCTGTGCACCAACCTTCGTTAATGTAGAAGCAGATTCCCCCTCCTTTAGTTTTTCCTGATAGCTCTTTTTGCCGGTCTGCGCGATGTAAACCGAACCAGGGTAGAAGTAATCCGTTATCAGGAATCATATCACTTAAGCGTTGTGGTGAAGCAGAGGGCAGCCGAGTGTGCAAAATCCTTGTTAGTCTTGTTCAGAAGAAGCAGTTCATCTATCTTGTTGGGTAGGGATGGAACTTTCGCCAAGTGCACTGCCGAGAGAGGCATGCAAAATCCCCGCTGGCGAAGTCTCACTAAAGCGCCGGCTTTCTATTCCCTCGCCTCCTCTTACGTCTCAAACAAGCGACAGTTGCTCCACTGAACAAAACTTCCCAAAAACTTCCTGTATCGACGAAGTTGTGTGAAATTGACTCTGAGGTTTGCTGCCTGATGCACAACAGTTCCTCTGTGCTGAAGTAATCCACTTTGCATTGTTAAATTCCACAAAAAAAGACAAAAACAACGCAAACAAGAGAGAGCGATGTACCAAGGCTGCCATCTTGTCACATTTTGAATGCACAGAGATACCCAGAAAGGATCCTGAGGCCCATTATTTTGTCTTTCACCGAGACCATCATCTCATGTTGCAGCATGACAATGCACGGCCCCATGTTAAAGGATCTGTACACAATTCCAGGAAGCTGAGAACATCCCAGTTCTTGCATGGCCAGCCTACTCACTGGACAGGTCATCCATTGAGCATGTTTGGGATGCTGTGGATCGGCGTATACGACAGCGTGTTACAGTTCCTGCCAATATCCAGCAACTTGGCACAGCCATTGAAGAGGAGTGGACCAAAATTCCACAGGCCACGATCAACAATCTGATCAACTCTATGTGAAGGAGATGTGTTGCACTGTTTGAGGCAAATGGTGATCACACGCAGTGTTGGTCATCTTACCCTAAAAAAGTAATTAGTTATAGTTGCAAATTACTTCTCCCAAATTGTAATTGAGTTAGTAACTCAGTTATCTCATTGTAAGAGTAACTAGTTACTCACCTAAGTAACTGATACGTTATTTCTCATTTCGTTATTTTATACTCTATTACGTTTTAAAACATCTTTAACGTCAAAGATGTTTATACTAAGTGATTGAAGAATAAAAACTCTGTATGCAGTATTTTAGAACATTTGGCATTCATCTGAACTCAATAGTGAACTCAATCAACGTGTCATATCATATGCATAGCAATTAAAAATCTATACAAATATTCCGTAAAGTAACAACATTAAATATTAAATGTAAACTCAGGTAAAAAGAAACAAAAGAACATTTGGTCTTTAAGTAGTGCAAAAAAATACAAGTAAAATAAGTAAAATACAGTATCCTTCATCCACATTTTATCAACCATCCCAACATTTATCTTAACTTGATGGCTTAATTCTTAAACTGAATTTAACCATTAGTAGGACTTCATGCACAATAGTCAATATTTACAAAACTGCAAAGTAGTAGTCTTATAAATAATACAAAAACATTCTTCTCAAACGAGTTTATCAAGGATCATCATCAGGTCAGTTGCATCAAGTCTCCAAGTTTATGTATTGTCCACTTATTTACACAGGGAAACGTAAAAAGTATTTTTATGCTACGCCTCTGGCTAAGGACGTGTGTATGTGTGTTGTGAAACGGAGTTACGATGCATGTCTTTGTGATGGGACACAAGTAGGGGATTTTATTTATTATGTTTTATTGCTACAGTGTTTTATTGCTGTGGATTTTAATTGCATGTTTTTTTACATTTTAGAATTTGATTGTATTTTTAATAGCATGTTTTTACACTTTGGAATTTGATTGTATTTTTAATTGCATGTTTTTACTCCTTGTGGACTTTGCTGGCATTTTAAGACATTGCCCCTGGCAACCAAAGTGCCCAATCACACGACACCTGAAGTTAGACGCACCTGTGGAGCATTTGCACTTCACCCATTTAAAAGAGAACAGGCAGAGAGGGAAGCGACAGGAGGAGGAAGCGACCGGAGAGGATTGACAGGCTTTGCCAAGAGCGACCGGGTGGACCCACACAGGGTGGGAAGGAACCCCCGGACTACACAGCAGACCCCGCAGGCTACCGGAGTGAACCCCAAGAAGCCCACAACACGCAGGGGCAGAGGAAACTCTGCCCCTGAAGTAAGTGACGTGTGTTGTGGATTTGTGGGGGCAACCAACTGCCTTGGGCTGTGGGCTTGCGGGCTCGTGCGTAGTACGCTGGCTTTGTGGTCCTGTGGACAGGGGGCGATTGGGACCCAGAGACCTGCGGCGTCCCCCGGGAACGACCAAGAGGCGGAGCGAAACGGGACGGGTACGGCCACGTAGGTCCCGCGAGTGACCGGCGACTGGCGAGGAGAGTGGGCGTACCCAATACTTCGACGCGGAACTACAGCAGAGGCAGGAGAAACCCTGCCTTGCGTGTAAGTGTGGCGTCAGCCCGGAGAGCGTCTCCGTGGTTTTAGAAGATTTTATCCCCGTGGCCTGCCTCCATTTTAATTCTGTGTGCAGGAGGACGCCGTGGAAGTGTGCGGAGCCAGGACGCTAAACCCCTAAGCCTGTCGCGGCTGTACCCTCACCATGATATTGGTATTTTTAGCGTTGTAAACTGGACTGGTTTTTAATTTGTATTGTAATAAATTGTGAACGAGCAAAATCATCTTCCCTTATTTTGGACAGCTGCTCTCACTACATTGGGTTCTTAATATTTATATTTGTTTTTAGCAACATTTTTATTACATTTTAAATTTCCACCACTCGGGTCCATTACATCTTCATCATAATTAGTTTATGAGTGCGGTAGAAGCAGCAAATACACATAGCTCACTTATAGTCTGTAGATGTCACGATGACTCGCCAGCTGATGGCGTCAAAAATAAAAAGGTGACATTTTTACTGTTCACATATTACGGTCTGGAACAAAGCTACACGTTTTTGTTTTGCCTCTTCCATGAAATGCTCAGTCATTCGCAAACAAGGATAGGGCGAGGGTCACCACTTTGTGAACAAATGCGTGAGCAAATTGTCGAATAGTTTAAGAACAACATTTCTCAACGAGCTATTGCAAATAATTTTGGGATTTCACCATCTACGGTCCGTAATATCATCAAAAGATTCAGAGAATCTGGAGAAATCACTGCACGTAAGCGATGATATTACGGACCTTCGATCCCTCAGGCTGTACTGCATCAAAAAGCGACATCGGTGTGTAAAGGATATCACCACATGGGCTCAGGAACACTTCAGAAAACCACCGTCAGTAACTACAGTTGGTCGCTTCATCTGTAAGTGCAAGTTAAAACTCTACTATGCAAAGCGAAAGCCATTTATCAACAACACCCAGAAACGCTGCCGGCTTCGCTGGGCCCAAGCTCATCTAAGATGGACTGATGCAAAGTGGAAAAGTGTTCTGTGGTCTGACGAGTCCACATTTCAAATTGTTTTTGGAAACTGTGGACGTCGTGTCCTCCGGAACAAAGAGGAAAAGAACCATCCGGATTTTTATAGGCGCACATTTGAAAAGCCAGCATCTATGATGGTATGGGGGTGTATTAGTGCCCAAGGCATGGGTAACGTACACATCTGTGAAGGCACCATTAATGCTGAAAGGTACATACAGGTTAGGAGTGACATGTGTTGCCATCCAAGCAATGTTATCATGGACGCCCCTGCTTATATCAGCAGGACAATGCCAAGCCACGTGTTACAACAGTGTGGCTTCATAGTAAAGGAGTGCGGGTACTAGACTGACCTGCATGTAGTCCAGACCTGTCTCCCATTGAAAATGTGTGGCGCAATAAGAAGCTTAAAATACCACGATGGAGACCCCGTACTGTTGAACATTTTAAGCTGTACATCAAGCAAGAATGGGAAATAATTCCATCTAAAAAGCTTCAAAAATTGGTTTAGTTCCCAAACGTTTACTGAGTGTTGTTAAAAGGAAAGGCCATGTAACACAGTAGTACAAATGCCCCTGCGCCAACTTTTTTGCAATGCGTTGCTGCCACTTAATTGTATGTTAATGATTATTGACAAAAAAATTAAGTTCCTCAGTTTGAACATTAAATATCTTGTCTCTGCAGTCTATTCAATTGAATATAAGTTGAAAAGAATTTGCAAATCATTGTATTCTGTTTTTAATTGCTAATTACACAAAGTGCCAACTTCACTGATTTTGGGTTTTGTATTTCTGGACAAACAAAAGCGGCTGAAAAGAAGAGTTAACGGCGAAGGAGAGCATAGATTGCTACAATCAACCGAAATGTAATGTGCTGACGACTTCGTGTTTGTGCGGATCATTTCAAGTAAAACATTTTGTAAGTAAAAAAGAATCTAAAATAAATACTAGTCCCACTTTGCATTAACTTAGTGTGCTTGGTCAAAGAACTTTAAAAGTAGTTGTATTGATAAAAATAGTACTCACTTCTCTTATCCGGACTGTAGCCTCCACATAAAACAAAAGTGAAGCGACATGAGAACAACATTCTCTCAGGCCTGCCTTGCAGGCAGTGTGCTGAGATGACATTAGATAGGTTATCCGTGATTATCCAGAATGTCGGATTTGGAATCATTTCTGAGACTGCATTTTTCTCGCCTGGCTTGACGACACAATGTCTACTGGATTTATGCAGATAAACATGAACGTCACCAACCCATTCACAAACAAAGCCGCCATAACTATCTGGACTCCTATAATTCTGAAAGACTTTTAAAGTGTAAAATGGGTTGGGTTGAACAATTAGGTAGTTCACAAAGTCCAGTAATGAGAGAACAGGGAAGATGGTTTCTGCTCCACTCAGATTTGCCGATCTTGTACGAATCCTTAAATTCAATTACGGCTATTTACTCCTTGTAACGACAAAGGGACTTCTTATCTTATGACCAGAGGTGGGTAGTACCGCGCTACATTTACTCTGTTACATCTACTTGAGTAACTTTTGGGATAAATTGTACTTCTAAGAGTAGTTTTAATGCAACATATTTTTACTTTTACTTGAGTATATATATAGAGAAGAAACGCTACTTTTACTCCGCTCCATTTATCTACATTCAGCTCGCTACTCGCTACTGATTTTTATCGATCTGTTAATGCACGCTTTGTTTGTTTTGGTTTGTCAGACAGACCTTCAAAGTAGGATCTATTGCATGCCTGCGTTCCACCAATCAGATGCAGTCACTGGTGACGTTTGACTCCGTTTCACCAATCAAACAGAACATGACCGCCTTTCAGCGGCAAAATAACAACAAGCTTAAACTTACATGAACTCAACATCAAATTTGAGGAAGCACATCGCGGTAAGTAACGTTAGTAGATATTTTGGCTGTCACCGTAGGCTGATGTTAGCTTCCCTGCTATGAATCACTGTCAAATGTACATCGAGTGGGGACATTTATTAGCGCACTGCAGCCTCATAGACACACATACACACACACACACACACACACACACACACACACACACACACACACACACACACACACACACACACACACACACACACACACACACACACACACACACACACACACACACACATACAAACACCAATCAGAAGTTTGTTCCCAGGTGCAGCCCACACCTATCAGTTTATGGTTTGCGTAAAGGCTAACTTATTTTCCTTTGTAATCTCTGCCTACTGAGCCTATGGTGCTGTTAAGTTATTGTGGCTCAATTTGCCTTAATTTTTTTTATGTTAATGTATTATTATTTAATATATATTATTGTTTTAGTTGCTTAAGAGATATTCCTGGCTCTGAATTTGCACATTGCTATTTTTATGTTTTTGTGCATTATTTGTTGCTGTCATCATTAAACGAACAGGTTACTCATCAGTTACTCAGTAATTGAGTTGTTTTTTCACAACACACTTTTTACTTTTACTCAAGTAAATATTTGGGTGACTACTCCTTACTTTTACTTGAGTAATAAATCTCTAAAGTAACAGTGCTCTTACTTGAGTACAATTTATGGCTACTGATTGATTGATTGATTGAGACTTTTATTAGTAGGTTGCACAGTGAAGTACATATTCCGTACGATTGACCACTAAATGGTAACACCCGAATAAGTTTTTCAACTTGTTTAAGTCGGGGTCCACTTAAATTGACTCTACCCACCTCTGCTAATGACTCACAGTAGTTCTGGTCAAAGGCTTCCAAAGAAGACGGGAGAGCCATGGTGGTGGCAAAAGTGGCAAGAACTGAGCAGAAACGGCTAAATATCAAAGCGGTGTCCCAGGGCCAGCAAGGTCATTGGACATCATGGGAAGGTCTCACAGTCTATGTCATGGTCTGACCTGTGGAAGATCCCCAAGCCAGGCTCAGCTTCCTGATCAGAGCAACGTACGACACCTTGCCTTGTCCCCGAAACCTCCACCAATGGTTTGGTGCAGAGGAGACCTGTCCCCTCTGCAACACCATCAATGCAAGCCTCCAGCACATCCTGTCGGGCTGCACGACAGTGTTGTCGCAAGGCTGCTACAGATGGCGAGGTGTCAGAGACCTGCAGAAAGGAGGCGAATAGCAGACCTTCCACTCTAGCCAGACATCCCATCCAGTTCGCGAGGGCTTGAGAGGGTGCCAAACCCCCCCGCCAGAGAGCTACAGCAAGACTCCTCTCACCAGGAAATGAGTGGAGCATGAGGGTCGACCTGGGGAAGCAGCTCCAGTTCCCCAGGGAGATCGTCGAAACATCGCTACGGCCAGACCTGGTCTTCAGGTCAGAGGCTTTCAAGACGGTTCTTCTGGTCGAGCTCAGTGTCCCATGGGAGGGAGGGTTGGAGGCTGCTTATGAGCGGAAGTGAGCCAACTACTCTGACCTGGCAGCAGAGTGCAGGGAGGCTGGCTGGAAAGCTGTCATCTGCCCTGTGGAAGTGGGGTGTAGAGGCTTCGTGGGTTCCTCAACTGCCCGCCTACTCTGAGACATTGGATGCACAGGAGCGGGGCATCGGAAAGCCATGAAAGAGCTGGCTGAGGAGGCGGACAAAGGCAGCTTCTGGCTGTGGCTAAGGAGGAAGCATAAGAGTTGGGGGGAAAACACCTAGGGCATCAGCAGGGAGTGGCAGGGAGATATCCCTGCCATCGCTCCGCCACCATGAGACGTACTGGGGTTAAAGGAGCGAAACATTGATGAATGGCGGTCCCCAGCTGAGGACCCGTTTATGCCCACAGTGGTGTTCAGTGAGGTTTCACAGCACACCTGTTCAAAAGGCACTGGAGGAGGTGCGTCAGGCAGCAATGCCCAGCAGGAATTCCATCACCTGTATCTTGATATGCTCCATCGTGTCACAGCTGGTGCAATGTTATTTTGCACTGAATAGTTTGGAAATATTACGTGTAGCGTTCTTGTGAATGATGATGCTCCACCTTCAAAATGGCTGCTGCGATGCACTTCTGGAAAAAAAAATCAAAATCCCTCTATACAAGTATACCATGCAAGAAGTACACTGTAACGCGGGGCTGTGACTCCTCCCCTTCGACCCAACGTAAAACAAACAGGAGTAAAATAAACAACTTTACTTAAAATGCTGCACGAAACACTGCACATTGATGTAGTTCTGTGAAAATGATTGTCTTCTGTGCAAATTTAAAGAAAGTGGACAGTGTGTGATTTCCTGCAATACTGTCAGTCTGAAGTTTTTATTTATGGTTTGTTGAAATCACACATTGCACAGCTTTTATTTTTCTATCAATACACAGTGATGCCTAGAAGGCAGGCAACCCTCCTGAACAGTTTCAACCTCAGTTTGTATGGCTTGTTGAGTTAGCACAGGATTAATATATAAACAAGTTGATAAATAGAAGAGTTTTTGTTTATGCTTTACTTTGTTTTTTGTTCAATCCTAGATGGGCTGTGACTTAAAGTTTAATTGCTTTGTAGACACCCTGAGATTAAGTCTACATTAATTGTGTTCTTCATGGTGTTTTTGAAACTGCACCGATTTTTTTCCTCCGAATATTCAACCAACTTGAAGTGTCCTGTCAAGAGGATTATTTGTGATATGTACATTTTCAGAAAGTGCTTGTTCTATTTTGGGCTGAAGTAAAACTAGGAAAACAATCTGAAGTTGTCGTAGTTGTATTTTTTAGTTATTACGCCATGATTTTACCCATACGGCCAACATGGGAATAGATATGCTTCAATTCGCCCCTGAGCTAAAATGAGTTTGACACCCCTGATGTAGAGCCTATCAGATACTTTACCTTCCTTGTTTAGGAAGTTGAAATTATTTGTGTACCCTTTATTATTCTCCCTGTAATTTGTAATACGTGTGTCATTCTATTTCATATTTCGTTAGGGAGTCCGCATTAAGCCGGCATTCAACATTTCCTTAGTTACCTTATTAAATAAATGTCTGTTTCTTTTTCCTACCATCGATGCACTTGAAAATGTTTTATTTGAATTTGAGAAGCAAATAAACAGTCTCCTCCTCATTACAGTTGTTGCTGTTTTTATTGAATGATATCTGCTCTGTAGAACTTGCACCTGGCTCGCTGACAACAAGCTATCTATACACTTGGGTAAAACGGAATCCATCCTGTTTGGGTCCCACATCAACCTTAAGAAAGTCAATGATTTCACTATAAAAGTGGGTGACATTGTTATCACCAGGAAAGATGAGGTCACCTACCTAGGTTCCATTCTAGAGGCTAATCTTTCCTGTGATAAAATGGCAACCAAGGTAATCAAAAAGGTCAACCAACGAACGAGATTTCTCTATAGAATCTCCTCTCTGGTCAACAAAAGCACCATGAGGATTCTAGCGGGAACTCTTGTTCAACCCTTTTTCGATTACGCATGCACTTCCTGGTACCCTACACCTCCAAAACCCTCAAATCTAGACTCCAAACATCCCAAAACAAGCTAGTCAGGTTACTTTTAGACCTCCACCCCAGATCCCACCTCACCCCAACCCGCTCCTCCAAAGTGGGCTGGCTCAGGGTGGAGAACAGAGTAAAACAACTTACACTGAGCCTAGTCTATAAAATCCGCTACACCTCCCTGATACCGAAGTACATGTCAAACTACTTCCTTAACGTAAATGACCGCCATAACCACAACACCAGGGGGAGCTCCACTAACCACGTTAAACCCAGATTCCGATCTAACAAAGGTCTTAACTCATTCTCTTTTTATGCCACATCAATGTGGAATGCGCTCCCAACAGGTGTAAAAGAAAGGGAATCTCTATCCTCCTTCAAAACCGCAATAAAAGCACACCTCCAGGCAACTTCAACCCTAAACTAACACCCTCCCCGGATTGTAAATAATCAAATGTAAATAATCAAATGTAGATACTTTTTCTTATGCTTTCTGATCTCTCTCTCTCTATGTCCACTACTTGCTGTACATACCCTACCAAGTCAGACCTACACTGTTTCAGTGTCCATTTCTCTGTTCTCAATTGTTGATGACTGAAGTGATGATAACAACCAAACCTAACCCCCCCTCCACATCCCACACCCCGGATTGTAAATAATGTAAATAATTCAATGTATATACTCTAATGATTATCTTGTGTGATGACTGTATTATGATGATAGTATATATCTGATAGTATATATCTGTATCATGAATCAATTTAAGTGGACCCCGACTTAAACAAGTTGAAAAACTTATTCGGGTGTTACCATTTAGTGGTCAATTGTACGGAATATGTACTTCACTGTGCAATCTACTAATAAAAGTTTCAATCAATCAATCAATCAATGCTTCTGGGTTATATACCGTGCTGTGAGACTGACGCATGCG
Source organism: Entelurus aequoreus (assembly GCF_033978785.1). Taxonomy (NCBI): domain Eukaryota; kingdom Metazoa; phylum Chordata; class Actinopteri; order Syngnathiformes; family Syngnathidae; genus Entelurus; species Entelurus aequoreus. The sequence goes on from NC_084735.1 coordinate 52,511,260, forward strand.
CGACACGAACCGTCCCCTCGGCTACACCCCCCCTCAAGAAATCTGGTTTTCATGCGCATAATCCAGGTGTGTTAATCCGATTTTTCAAAAACCAAACATGATCGGATTAAGGTGTTTCCATGGGCTGGAGGGGGCATATTTAGATGTTTCCATGGGCTGTAGGGGGCTTATTTAGAGCTAAACTATTCGAGAAATCTGACTAATTTAGTCCATGGACACGTACTGACTGACAGTGGAGGGACAGCGATGAGAGAAAATGATACTAGTGTATCCTTTGATCAGTGGATTTCTCCGCTACTGCCGATAATTTTATCACCCCCACCCTTAATGCTCTCTGCAGACACTATGCGCTTCATTCAACCAAACTGTAGTGACGCCTCACTCCACATTCTCAGTAACGGCAATGTCGTTGCATAGATGGCAACAGTAATTAATTAGATTACTTACTTACTGAAAAAAAATAATGCCGTTAGCAACACCATTATACTCTAACGTCGTTATTATCAATACTGGTCACACTAAATACTGACTGCTTTTCTGACACCCCCAGACCCCCAGTGAAGCTAAACTTCACATTTCAGAGGGCCCTTTTATTGTGGGCAGCCTAAGGCACACCTGTGAGACAATCATGCTGTTTAATCAGCATCTTGATATGCCACACCTGTGAAGTGGGATGGATTATCTCGGCAAAGAAGAAGTGCTCACTAACACAGATTTAGACAGATTTGTGAACAACATTTGAGAGAAATAGGTATTTTGTGTATATAGTAAAAGTTTCAGATGTTTGAGTTCATCTCATGAAAAAAGGGAGCAAAAACAAAGTGTTATGTTTATATTTTTGTTCAGTGGATTTAGATCGAACATGTATGTTTATATTTGACATTTAGCGCAAACATTTATATTTATAGTTTGGATTGAAATGTAACATTTAGATTTAGTTTCAACATTTAAATCTAAATTTAACAATGAGATTTGGATTTAACATTTTAGATTTAGATTTAACATTTATATTTAAATTTAACACATAGGTTTAGATTTAACATTTATATGTATATTTAACATTTATATTTAGATATAAGATTTACATTTAGAGTAAAACAATTATATTTAGATTTAATATTTAGGTTAAAGTTGCCATATGTAATAATGTGGCCAGAAATGGTATTGCAATCACTGTCAAAATTCTGTAGTCCCCTCCCTCTCTCCTTGACTGAGGTTGCCAGATACGCAGCCAAATCCAACTGGATGGACTGTGCTACTCCAAGGAACTTCAAACTTCCACTGCCTCTTACTAGGGGTTGAGGTGCTGGGTCCATAATAGATGAACAGACAAGCATTTTGTCAATAACAAATCTCTAACGAGCACATTTTACACAGAAAGTAGGCTATTTTCAGGAAGAAGTATGTCATGCCTGCGTACAATATCACAAGAAATGGCAATCATATGGTTATTGTCAGTACTATCAGAAAACAAAGACTAAAACAAACTACAACCAACCCTAGCAGTGGTTATACTGGTGAAAATAAGGACAGCATGCTTAGCAGACATTTTACCAAGGTAGCCTATAGGCTACACCAGTGGTTCTCAAATGGGGGTACGCGTACCCCGGGGGGTACTTGAAGTTATGCCAAGGGGTACGTGATATTTTTTTAAAATGTCTGTCAAAAAGAACTGTGAGAAGAAATGCAACAATACAATATTCAGTGTTGACAGCTAGATTTTTTGTGGACATGTTTTCTGTCTTAAAGATTTCTTTTTTTGTGAAGAAATGTTTTGAATTAAGTTCATGAATCCAGATGGATCTCTATTACAATCCCCAAAGAGGGCACTTTAAGTTGATGCTTACTTCTATGTGTAGAAATCTTTATTTATAATTGAATCACTTGTTTATTTTTGAACAAGTTTTTAGTTATTTTTATATCTTTTTTTCAAAATAGTTCAAGAAAGACCACAACAAATGAGCAATATTTTACACTGTTATACAATTTAATAAATCAGAAACTGATGACATAGTGCTGTATTTTACTTCTTTATCTCTTTTTTTCAACCAAAAAGGCTTTGCTCTGATTAGGGGGTACTTAAATTAAAAAAATGTTCACAGGGGGTACATCACTGAAAAAAGGTTACACGAATGAGGAATTATTTTATCATGTGATTAGGCTGTCTCCATACGTTTCACATTGCCATGATGACTGCCATGCTAATGTTGGAACCCATTTCCTCACTGACACTACCCATATCCAAATAGGTTTTATTTGTCAAAAATATATTTTGCCCTGTCAGTTGGAATACACATCGACATATAGGCTAACAGGCATATATTTCCCCCGATAACCTATATGTGGATGTGTCATTGACCCGAGTTTTAGCATGCTAAGCATTACACTAGGGGCGAAGCGCCATCACACTATGCATTCGTTACACGAACATACTAGCTTTGTCAAACAAGATCATAGACTATATTGGACAATATAGTTTACATACAAAATTTCCATTTCCAATTATTACAAGTAATAAGAAAACGTAAATGCCTTACTTACCTATCAAGGAGGAAATGAGCAAGTTTGGCGTCTGATAAAAAAATCTTCTCCACCTTTAATCGTCTCCATCTTTCAAAAGCATGCCCGATACAAATACTCGTTTTGTTCCTGGCTTTGTCATGAATAAGTTGAGAATCGTAACGACGCCTTTTAGATTTACTAAGGTGTGACATGTTTAGTAACTTTACCAATGGCAGTAGCTAGACCAGGGGTCGGCAACCCAAAATGTTGAAAGAGCCATATTGGACCAAAAATACAAAAACAAATCTGTCTGGAGCCGCAAAAAATTAAAAGCTATATTACATACAGACAGTGTGTCATGAGATATACATTTAATTAAGAGGACTTAAAGTAAACTAAATGACCTCAAATATACCTACAAATGAGGCATAATGATGCAATATGTACATATAGCTAGCCTAAATAGCATGTTAGCATCGATTAGCTTGCAGTCATGCAGTGACCAAATATGTCTGATTAGCACTCCACACAAGTCAATAACATCAACAAAACTCACCTTTGTGCACTCATGCACAACGTTAAAAGTGTGGTGGACAAAATGAGACAGAAAAAGAAGTGGCATAAAACACGTCCTAGAAAGTCGGAGAAAGTAATACATGTAAACAAACTATACGGTGAGTTCAAGGACCGCCAAAATTAGTAGGACAAAACGGCGCTCGCCAAATACTCGAATCGGTGAAGCATGTTTAATATAAACAGTGTGCTTTATAACAATTAGGGAGGTTTGTGTCATGTTTGTCCTCCTACAGAAACCATACTAAAACAAAAAAATAGATTTTTTTTTTTTTTCCCCCCTCATCTTTTTCCATTCTTCATACATTTTTGAAAAATCTCCAGAGAGCCACTATGGCGGCGCTAAAGAGCCGCATGCGGCTCTAGAGCCGCGGGTTGCCGACCCCCGAGCTAGACTAAGATGACGGTGCGTAACTGGCAACCTGGATGTGACACACTCACAGACTTTCTAATTGGTCAAACGGTAGAGGACGGGACATCGAAAAGAAAACAGTAACACGATTTTGGGGCTGTAAATCTAATTTTGAAATGAGCATATCGCGGCTGAACTACGGTTATCAGTTAGAGAGGTATTCTAAAATAACATGATTTATTAATGCCTTTTGACATATCAGGGCCATTTAATGATGACTTGACATGAGATTATTACATGTGGCTCCTTTAATATTTAGAATACACATTTAGATTTAGATTTAAGATCTAGGTTTGTATTTAACATTTAGCGCACACATTTAGATGTAGATTTAGATTAAATATAAGATTTATATTCAAATTTAAGATTTTAATTTATATTTTACTTTTAGGTTTAGATTTTAAAAAATGATTTAACATTTTAGATTTAGATAAAAAAAATTAGATTTAGATTTAACTTTTAGATGATCCCGGGCTCGGGATCTTTCTGTGTGGAGTTTGCATGTTCTCCCCGTGACAGCGTGGGTTCCCTCCGGGTACTCCGGCTTCCTCCCACCTCCAAAGACATGCACCTGGGGATAGGTTGATTGGCAACACTAAATTGGCCCTAGTGTGTGAATGTGAGTGTGAATATTGTCTGTCTATCTGTGTTGGCCCTGCGATGAGGTGGCGACTTGTCCAGGGTGTACCCCGCCTTCCGCCCGAATGCAGCTGAGATAGGCTCCAGCACCCCCCGCGACCCCAAAAGGGACAAGCGGTAGAAAATGGATGGATGGATGTAGATTAATTTTTTTTTTTATTGAGAATAAACATTTAGGTTTAGATTCAACATTTAGATTTAGATTTAAAGACTTACATTTACTAATAACATTTAGCTTTAGATCTAGATTCAAAATTTATGTTTAAGATTTAGATTTGTACTAAACATTTAGATGTATTACTTAGAGTCAACATTTGATTTACACTTAAATGGGATGAAAATGAGTTGTGTTGAATGTGAGAATTATATCTGCTAGAAAAGTGTGACTGAACGTTTGCATTCGGCACCCCATATGTGTATGCTTGAACTACTTCAGAGCAATAAACCAAAAGTGGGTCCAAATTAAAATAAAATTAAAATTAAAATAATTTAAAAAAGTAAATCCAAATCCTGCTATGTTTTCCTTGACTTTGACTCATTTTCTAGTCCATTTGCCAGTTGAGTGACACTGTATCTGCATGTGCATAAGAAACTGCTCGCTACTGCCAGTCATTTTTTGCGTAAAAGAGCCGTTCAAAAGACTCGATTCGTTCGCAAATGTCACATCTCTAATATAGAACTCTTGTATGAAAAAACAATACAATAGAATTAAATACCACCAACTACATTAGTTTTATGGAATAATGTAATCATAATGTACATTATTTACTTTGGCGAGTGGACTTCTACGGTATCTCCTCGCAGCTGCTTCAAACACGCCATCATCAGCTTTTCCATATTTTCATGGACAAATGTTTGCCGTTTAGATATTATTTCAACGTACTTGGCTGGCGTTATCAACCTATCTTGCTTCAGTGTGGTGCAGAGTAGTAGTGCTACGCTCCAACTACTTCACCAAGTTAGCGAGCCACACCCTTATGTCATAGCCTCAATCTCACTGTGCTCTGAAGGAAATGTCCCGCTCCCTGCTACACTTCAGTGACAGTCTATTTTGATCGTGCTAGGGGCGAGATAAGGGTTGGTGCTTTAATGGCCATGAATGAACTTTGCACCCAGCGACAGTTTTACACACAGATGGAGTCCTCTCGCTCACCTGCCCGTTCAGGAAATGGCACATTGCAGTGGAACGGATAGCAACTCTTTGGAGATACTTTTCAGGTACAGTAATTTACATTATGTCTGTGTATATCGTTTCTAAAAGCTATTTTCCAGCACTGCCATTTCTAGAGTGGAGGAATCAATACATTCACACAGTTTTTTTCACTCACAGATTAATTGTTATCGAAATATAATTGTTTTGGTTAATAAGCAGAGTTTTCCTCTTTTTATCTTTCAGGATTTTAATACCATGGACATTAATTATTGCATCTGGCTAATGCTGTGTACATCTGGAGGTCAGTATTACATGACAGGAAAAATATGAAATGGTTTTTACAGTGTTGCCATTTATAAACTATTTTGGCAAAGCTAGTGTTTGCTCCCTTCTGCATCCGTGGTTTGTAGTTATTTTAGGATTCAGTCATCCATCCATCCACAAATATCCATTAAGCTTTTAATGAAAAACTACTTAATTTCAAACCCAATATATAGATTAAAAAAAACAAGAAAACAGCCTACATGTCTGCTTTGTGCTATTATTAGCATCAACATTTCTCCTGTTTGCTCTTTTTCCCCCCCTTTTTTATTTTGTTATGCATTTGACTATTTGTAAGCAACATAACTCAAATATTTTGATTAGACTTTCATGAAATGTCAGTAATGGCATAAGGAACAATGATTTGATTTTAGGTGTGATCCGGAACATTTCTAATATGTCACTTTAAGTTACACAGCTCAAATTTTCTGTGTGTGTACACTACCGTTCAAAAGTTTGGGGTCACCCAAACAATTTTGTGAAACAGCCTTCATTTCTAAGAACAAGAATAGACTGTCGAGTTTCAGATGAAAGTTCTCTTTTTCTGGCCATTTTGAGCGTTTAATTGACCCCACAAATGTGATGCTCCAGAAACTCAATCTGCTCAAAGGAAGGTCAGTTTTGTAGCTTCTGTAACGAGCTAAACTGTTTTCAGATGTGTGAACATGATTGCACAAGGGTTTTCTAATAATCAATTAGCCTTCTGAGCCAATGAGCAAACACATTGTACCATTAGAACACTGGAGTGATAGTTGCTGGAAACGGGCCTCTATTCACTTATGTAGATATTGCACCAAAACCAGACATTTGCAGCTAGAATAGTCATTTACCACATTAGCAATGTATAGAGTGTATTTCTTTAAAGTTAAGACTAGTTGAAAGTTATCTTCATTGAAAAGTACAGTACTTTTCCTTCAAAAATAAGGACATTTCAATGTGACCACAAACTTTTGAACGGTAGTGTATATGACATCGTCCCTGCATCCACCCACAGAGACAAAGACAGTTGATGACTGACAAGAGGATTCACTCTGTTTGATTGATTCCGCAAAGAGTGAACCCTCTTAGTCTTAGACTTGGACAAATTTAATTGATCCACAAGGGAAATTGTTCCACACAGTAGTTCAGTTACATAGGATGGAAAGGATTGTGCACACAGGGGCACAAAAAGAGGGCGAAAACAAAAAGGTATAAAGTAGACTAAAAATGTACCATAGTAGCAATAATATAAAATACAACATATATGTAATATTTACATATTATATATACAGTATATAATATATACTGATAAATTATATATACTCTTGCAGCCTGTTTGGTAGGGTAAAACGAACAAAATGGCAATTTCAATTATCCTTTGAATAATTACCTCCACCAGGAGGTTATATATTTACTGGGGTTTATTAGTTAGCAATACATAGTTAAAAAAAACAATGGGCGGGTTTTAAATAAACTTTAAATAACTTAATTTTTGTCCTTAAAATTCTATAGACAATACCCCATAATGACAATGTTAAAATGTTTTTTAAATTTTTTTTACAAATGTATCAAATCTAAGAAATCACATGGAGATAAGTATTCAGACCCTTGCTCAATACTTTGTTGATGCACTTTTGGCAGCAATTACAGCCTCAAGTCTTTTTGAATACAATGTCATTAGCTTGGCACACCTATCTTTGGGTAGTTTTGCTCATTCCTCTTTGCAGCACCTCTCAAACTCCATCAGGTTGGATGAGAAGCGTTGGTTTTCCCCCAGGATGTTTCTGTATATTGCTGCATTCATCTTAGGCTAGTCAGGGAGGTGACCAAGAACCCGATGGTCACTCTGTCAGAGCTACAGCATTCCTCTGTGGAGAGAGGAGAACCTTCCAGAAGGACAACAATCTGTGCAGCAATCCACTAATCAGGCCTGTATGGTAGAGTGGCCAGACAGAAGCCATTTTTTAGTAAAAGGTTTGCTAAAAAATTATCTGGTCTGATGATACAAAGATTGAATTATTTGGTGTGAATGGCAGGTGTCATGTTTGGAGGAAACCAAGGCCAATACCATTCTTACAGTGAGGCATGGTGGTGGCAGCATCATGCTGTGGGGATGGGGAGACTAGTCAAGATAGAGAGAAAGATGAATGCAGCAATGTACAGAGACATCCTGGATGAAAACCAACATTTCGCAAGCAACCTGATGGAGCTTGAGAAGTGCTGCAGAGAGAAATCGGCAAAGCTGCCCCAAAGTAGTTCCAAGCTTATGGCATCGTATTCAAAAGACCTGAGGCTGTAGTTGCCGCCAAAGGTGCATCAACAAAGTATTGAGCAAAGGCTGTGAATACTTTTATTTTTAATAAATTTGCCAATTTATATTGTCATTGAATTTTGAGGACAAAAATACATGTATTGCATTTTGGAATAAGGCTGTAACATAACAAAATGTGGAAAAAGTGAAGCACTGTGAATACTTTCCGGTGGCACTGTAAATTTAGTAAAAACAGGCCGCACTTTAGTCACACTGATATAGATTGTAAAACAAGTCAACACCACCTTCATCAATCCTCTTGATCAATTCTCCAACAGCCCCACCTGGTGATGTTGTACAGCCAACTGTTACCATAATTGTTACCTTTAGTGCTGTTCTGAACAAAGTGACAACAGTATCACCTGATTAAAACACAAAGATTGTTTGAGAGTCAGGGGTCAAAAGTGGCACTAAATGACTGACTATAGAAACTTTTTCTAGGTCCAATGATCTTCACATAACACATGTAATCCAAACTGTTTGAGTTTCAGTTGTCAAATATAACAAATTAAATATTTGCAGGCCTTGAGCAAACATGCAAGTGCCTCACATTCCTTTTTGTTTTGAATGATGCAAAGAATACCCAAAGGTGACCACTGATAGATGAAAGAGTCACAGACATCCGTTTTGCCTTTGATTCACTTTTTTATTTCATAAAAAAAAAAAGAGAAAATAATCTATATGTGTATATATATGTATATATTGGCTAGTCTATTGAGCTAGCAGCTAAGCAGCTGAGCACAGGCTAGACATATGTAATAAGTGTCCTTAAGTGAACAACATTGCAGTCTAAAACATGACATTTGTCAATATAAACAAGCATCAAATAATTATAGATACATACTATTTACACAAACAAAAAAAGCATATTAGAGGGTGTCCAGAAACAAACGTTTCTGCAACATTCAACTCACTGCGTCTACTCTTGAGCTTAACGTAATGAACTATTGTGGCCACTAGATGTCACCATAAACGCTTTTCACGTTGACTTAAAGGCAGCATTAATCCAGTGTTAGGAGGCTAAACATACACACAGAACAAGCCACGAGCAGGCATGCTAATAGCTAAACTAGTCGCTAAACTAGTTTGAAACAACACTAAGAAATAAGTGCTTGGTAAAGTTTAAGAAGTGTAGATAAAGAAAAGTAAGCAGATATTAACAACAAGTAGATTGGTAAGATTTAGAAACAGGATAATATAACAACTGTTGGTGTGTCAGCATTGACACAGTCAGTACACGTCACGGTACGAGGAAGATCGATCCACGGTGTCGACTACAAGGGTAATATCAATATATAATCCACACTAGTGATCGGTATCTCTATTTTCTCAAAACTACTATTATGTAGTTTTTGGTAATGTTTACAAAAACATGGCCTAATTCTCTGGACACCGGAGGACTTTGAGTACAGGAAGGATTCAAAAGAGTAATAGATAGTTAGATTCTGTTGGGTTATTCTGGACTATGGACTTTGTTTTGATCATCCATCCATCCATCCATTTTCTACCGCTTGTCCCTTTCAGGATCACGGGGGGTGCTGGAGCCTATCAAATCATTGTATATAGTAAAATATAATAAGGAAGTAGTTTAAATGTTGTGCTGATATTGTTAATCTGCCCATGGCACTCACCATAGCAAATTGAAAAATGTACAGTTGATTCATGTGATCGGAATCGGTATTGGTATTGGTCAATCTCACACATGGATGATCGTTATTGGAGTCGGCAACAAGAATCCCTGATCGGAACATCCCTAGTAGTATTTCTAGTAGTATCCCCCATGTTACAACAGAAAGTAACCAGATATTAACAGTAAATTAGCAAGTAGATTAATATTAGCTTTGACAAAATAATACAACTGAAAAAGATGTAATACATCACTGCATATGTCAGCTACAAAATTAGGAGGCTTTGTAACCCTTTTTGAAATACTCACATAATAATTTACATACCAAATGATATATTGTGTTGTATATTGTTATCGCAGAAGGCCTCAATATATATCGCAAGATATATTTAGGGCCTTATCGCCCATACTGATACCCTAGCCCAGCGGTTCTCAAACTTTTTTCACCTACTACCGCCTCAGAAAAAGTTGGCTGTCCAAGTGCCACCCTAATCACCAACATTAATATACAGTAGCGAAGTAGGCCTAAGTGTTCATTAAAAACAAGGCAGTGTCACGCCCTGGTGACTGTTTTGGACTTATGTTGGCTTTTTCTCTGCTGGCTGATTGGCAACCTGAACACACCTGCACCCGGTTGCCAATCAGTCTCATATTTAAGTCCGGCGCTGTCTCCCTGACAGCATCGGTTCATTCTCATTTGCACTTTCTTGTTATGCACTTTGCTGCTTTGCCTATAGATCATTTACAAAAGAAGTTCCGTGTCTTTTGCAATCCCATTTGCACTCGCTTTCTTCAATCAATCAATCAATCAATCAATCAATGTTTATTTATATAGCCCTAAATCACAAGTGTCCCAAAGGGCTGCACAAGCCACAACGACATCCTCGGCTCAGATCCCACAGCAGTTGCTTATTCTGCCACTCCCCTGTGGGTGTGTTTTCTTTTGTTGTACTAAAGAATATAATTTTTTGCTCACCATCTCCCTGTCGTCTGCTGCATCTTGAGGTCACGTGGCTAAGCTGCATTCCAGCTCTTGGCAGGCAGAGATTTTATTCAACAAGTATATTTTTTAATATTTTTGGCCACTGTAACATTGCAAACATTTTGACCTGTAACACTGTTTGAACATCGGAAAATAAAACGTTGTACTTTAATCATGTGATACTTTGGCGTACCGCTAGTGGTACACGTACCACTGTTTGAGAATCACTGATATACGATATTAATATCGGGTCCGAACACCCGTAATAATGAGTCTGTTTTGTCTTGAAAAATTATTTATTCAACATTTTCAATCAAAGAAGTATTGCATTACTATTCTTCTTCTTTCGCATTAGAAGACGAAGGCTCCCGATGTTCTTACGTATTGTCCTCACTTGCCATGTTGTCCTTGTATATTCAGTGATGGGACAGTTCCAGGTGGATCCTCTCGTTGCCACGGTTCTGACAGGCTCTGACGCACAATTCACTGCAAAGGTCCAGGGAACGTGGGCAATCATGACGTGGACCGTCCAAGGTTTTCTGGTCCTCACCGTTCCCAGAAGTGGTAACATATCTTCGTCCTCCGAACAGTTTTCTGCCTCGTTCTGCTCCAGCGTGGACACAGGCTGTGTGGCGTTCACCATCCACAACACCACGCGTGCAGAGGCTGGACCGGTCACCTGCACCATACAGGGAGACTATGGATCCAAGACTGTACAGCTGCAGGTACAAGGTAAATGACTCAACATCTAATGTATCATTCAGGCACAAAGAGACAGTACAGTACAGTACAGTGAGATTGCAATAATTAAATAGTAATACAAGTTCAGTTCAGTTCAGGTTCAGTTTATTTGGAACATATATACGATACAATGTAATGCATCACATATTTCCAGTTTTTTCATTACAGCACGTCCAAAAAGGAGTAGGAAGAAGCAGAGTTTATTTAATCCTGCTCCTTTTCATACCATAGCAATTTTATCCATCTTCCTTGTTCTCTGTAACAGAACAGTGAACAAATAAATAATAAATACATAATATAACATAGTAAGCAAACAAATATTAAATACATAAATAATCTTTGTCTCAATAAAAAAATAAAAAAAAGGTCTTTATTACCATCTGTATGTGAATGTAGTCAAAGTTGACTGAGCGTGTTCTGAATTTGGATTATCATGAGGGCTGTCAAACCAATAAAATATTTAATGATGATTAATTACATGTTGTCACTTGTCAACTCGTAATTAATTGCAGAAATATATAAGTTTCTTTATCTTAAATAAATGTACTTGAGACAGTTTTTTTTCATGTTTTTTATACGATTAGCATGGGACTGGACATTTTGTATGCAGATGTTTAGGGCTTAATTGATTAATTTGATGAGAAAAAATATTTGATTCATAATCTGTTCTATTAACAGTTTAATGAGTGTTACTTGTCACGTATTGGTGGTGACGAACCCCAAGATGCAGAGACGGCAGGCTGGATGCAAGGAAACATGATTTAATGTCCAAAAGAAAATGCAGGAAAACAGGAATCAGGAACCAGAAAACAGGAAAACTGGAAACAGCTAACAGGAAACCAAGAAACAAGGAGCAAGGAGACAGCAAACTGCAAATAGCTATCAGGAACAGCTCACAGCAAACAATACTCCAGCGCTGACTGGAGGGCGAGGCAGGTATAAATAGTGGCCTGATTGGCAATTGCCACCAGGTGTGCCAGACTGCTAATTAGGTACAGGTGAGGGAAACAAGCGCTCAGGGAGACGTGCAGGAAAATTAATCAAAATAAGAGTGCTGACAGGAAATAAAACACAAACAGAGGAAAAACTAAAACATAACCAAACTGTCAGTGAGAATCCTGACATTACTAATAAACACTGATAACATGTGGGTGTCCGGAACTTTAAATGCGGACAGAGTTTACGCACGGCCGTTGCAATGGAGCTAACATGAGAGATCAGTGATCAGTAGAGGTTTTAATTTTTGTAATGTTTTTTGTTAATGCACATATGTTTAGACTGCAATTTCAATGTTTATGATGTGCATTTATTGCAAGAAAGAATGAAGGTTCTGGCAAGCAGAAACATTTTTTATTTCAACTTTTTTCCCTAACATTGAGGTTATAAAATGTGTTTTTACTCGATTAATCGAACAAACTGATCGATCTCAATTACTAAAATAATTGGTAGCTGCACTACCACAAATGTTTGTTTATTAATCATTATGCTTTTTTAAACTACTCAACACAAAATGGACACACAAAAACCTTGTGTGGGCACGTGCATGGAACTGTGCTGGTCCCTAGACCACTTTTTACAGTGATAGTCAGGAAAATATGAAACTAGCATTGTCACAATAGCAGATACCTTTGAATATTCCACGATGAAAATAAAAATGAATAGGACATACTTTTAAATTCAGTATTTAAGATAACTGTGCTTCAACATCAATTTGCACAACTTTCAGCTGCCAAGAGGTAACTGTACATTTAAAAAAAGAACAGCAGCGCTCTATAACTTGCTAGTATACTGTATCAAAACAAACAGTTCTGTGCTTATAAATATGATCATAAATAACCATAGTCAACTATTTAAAATTTTAAGAAGTACAGCAGTGGTATGGAACCTTTAAAGCACAATAAAAAACAATATTGTTCTTAATATTTCAACATACTGGTAGTGTTACATCATCATGTCATTTGTAATGAAATAGGCCAAAGAAACACTAAAACATTTTTAAATATGTTTTTGGGTTTTCTTTTTTTTATTGGTATCAACATTTCCACCCTTCCTCATTTTTCTAGTGCCTTTTTGTTAAATTTTTAAATTTAATTTCTACCAACTACTGCAGGCCCATAAAAAAGAGGTTCCTTCAGCAAATGGCCCCCAGGCCACACTTTGCCTTCCTGGTGAACTAAGTAATTCAGGTGTGGTGTTCAGAGTTTTGCCAAACAACAGAAAAGTGCCTCCAAGCTGGGTTTTCTTAGCATTTATGGAAGTGATAAACGTTGGGTTGCACACTTCTGGAGGTTTTCTGCACGCTGTGGTAATGCACACTCCCTGGGCTTGTGGTGGCGGATCTCTGCTCTCACTGGCGTAGCGAATAGTTTTGTGACCGCTTGTATTTGATTACTTAATAAAAGTATGACACAAGATATGCCTCTCTTTCCCTTTTAAAATGTACCTCTACTCGCTAAATATAACAATAAATTTGTTCTAGGGGAACCGAGGCACAACATAAAAGACAGAAAAACTGGCAATTAAAAATAAACAAATGTTTATTTTTTACATAAGAGAGAAGGCACACAGGCCATAAACACAGACCCAAAAAACACAGTCACAAGGGTGAGCTGAACTTCAGGGTAAACTAAGGCCAAAACAACAAACAAAACAACGTACCACTCAACCAGTCCCTGCCGTGGGAGGAAAAATAACAAAAATACACGCTTCTAAACTCACTACCTGACAGAAAAACAGGAGAAAAAGGTGGAAAAGAAGATGGCAGTTTACCCCTACTGCTCCTTCTAAGATGACTTCTAATTACAAAACAAAAAGTGAACAAAGTGCAAACTAAAAACAATGCTGTAACACAGCAAGAACACACAGCTATCAGACGGATCACAACTAAGGTCTCTAACTCAGAGTTTCCCACGAGAGAAAGCGAGAGAAGACACACTGCTCAGTATCAACTCTGCCGAGCGGCTGAAGCGAGGGCCTCTTAAAGGGGACGTGATCATCAGTCCAATCAGATGCAGGTGCGCTGGGCGGGTGGGTGGTGGGTGGTGGCTGGAGGCGGGTCCTGGACAGGGGGAAAGATCCTTGCAGAGTCAAGAAGTCACACTCTACAAAAAGTAATGCCCACACATCAAACACAAACATAACGGCCGGGGGCCGTAACAAAGTGCATCACAAATGATTTCTGCTACGTCTTATTCTCTGGCAAAGCAGGCGCGTATGAGGTGTGTTGTGAAGCGGAGTTTCGAAATTTTGATACTTTTGACAACTTCATATGAAACCATAATGATAATAGAATAAATACAATTACAGTATATAGAAAATACAGATGCATGTTGTTAGTAAGGTGAATCAGGCCAAGATTACTCTTAGCCACACTTATCATATTTCCCTTTGTTTTAGAGAGCGGAACAGTTCAGATCAAGGAAGGGAACATGACAGTAGTCCAGGACCAGGAGGTTGAGATCCACTGCGAGACATCAGCTTGGTTCCCGATACCTGAAATCAGATGGACCCTGAATGGTGACACAATGGACAGTGGTCCAACAAACAGCACAAACGTGACCCACGGAGATTCCTTCAATTCCTCCAGTGTACTGAAGTTCCAAGCTGTCAAAGATTCTACATTGGTGTGTTGGGCAACACTACAGACGCTCACAAACCCACTAGCCAGCTCTGTCCATGTTTTGGTTGGTAAGAAATGAATTAATTTAACTTTATCACTATGTTGTAGTACTTTAGACTTGTCTTATACTCTAAACTTATTTATCAGCTGCCACGACTAAAACTGTGACACCCAAAAATATGAAAACAAAACACATATTATAGAAGATAGTTATAGTTTTACATGCAGACAGCAATTTGAAATACATATACATGATGAAAGAAATGGATAAATAAACATTTAACATCACTTTTATTGTCATGGACCGACTGGCTGCTGAAGCTAGCTCTCCAATGAGCTGAACATTCTCAATATAACGTCACGTTGAAGGTTTTCAGCAATTTACTGAGGATTATGTGAAACTGAAGCCACACAACGATAATAGCTAATCGCGTTGAAACAAACACTTGTCAGCATATTAGTCCAATGCCAATGACGTTAGCTTGACCACATAGCGGTAGCGTGTGTAAAGTATGCATTAAAACACCACTGCAGACACCAAATACAGTATGTGACAGTTAAGTACATTTAAAGAGACCTATGATGAAATTTGCCTTTTCTGATTTATGCATGTTGTTACAAAGTTGGAAACTTGTGTTAAACAATGTCAACGTATCAAATCATAAAGTTTATGAATTTAGGCATGAGCTTGCATACAGTTATGGATGCCTCTTTTCCCGGGGTTTTGCAGTGGCTTCGAGATGAAGTCAAGGTGAACTAGATGTCCTTATCTGGACATTAAAGGGGTCAAATGATGATATATTTATACATTTAAAACACTTCCTTATGGTCTACATCAGTGGTCCCCAACCACCGGGCCGCGGCCCGGTACCGGTCCGCGGCCCGGTACCGGTCCGTGGATCGATTGGTACCGGGCCGCACAATAAATAAAAAAATTAAAAAAATTAAAAAAATAATTTTTTCATTTATTTTTTATTTTTATTAAATCAACATAAAAAACACAAGATACACTTACAATTAGTGCACCAACCCAAAAAACCTCCCTCCACTTGTTCGCACAAAAGGGTTGTTTCTTTCTGATATTAATATTTCTGGTTCCTACATTATATATCAATATAGATCAATACAGTCTGCAGGGATACAGTCCGTAAGCACGCATGATTGTATTTTTTTAATTCCCCCCCCGCCCACCCCCCGGTCCGTGGGACAAATTTTCAAACGTTGACCGGTCCGCAGTTACAAAAAGGTTGGGGACCACTGGTCTACATAACATGTAATGGTGGTTCTTTGTTTAAAATTTTGCATAGATTATGTTTTTACAAAGCATCTTAATACCAGTTTCTGACCGTTTTTTCAGAATGCGCCATTTTGTGGGCAGTCATATTTAACTGCCTTCGCTTCGACTGCGTCTTCGCTCCGTCACCCATGTTGTAGTTTTTAGCTGTTCGATATTGACTCTACTGACAGATATACTGTAAGTTAGATCTATATGCTACTTTGTATTGGAAATGGCAACAGTGGAGAATGGGAGCCAGTCTGCCCCGCAGCAAGAGCATAGAAAAAAAGGAACTTATTGACTACAGCATCTGACTTAAATGGTGGACTTGCGCAACACTCTTTGGGTAAATTTCTACCATGTATGGAGATTTCAGCTGATGTCACACAAGTTGTGCACATTCCAAATGGCTCGTTTGGAAATAAGAGAAAGGCAAGATTGTTTTATAAATATATTCAGATTTCCTCCATAGTTTGATTTCACATTTTCTGGACTTATGGGGATCCCAAATTCACCAAAATATGTTGGTTTTGCATAATCGGTCGGTCCATGCATGCGCGAGGACTACATCACTTCATTCAAAAAACTATTTGTAATATTTATAAGCGCAGTGATTACAAATTGTGTCAGGATTTGGTGATCGTTGCTTGTAGCGTGACCCCCAAGGAAGCGGAAATACCAGACGGCGTGCAGGTAAAAGTATATTTATTGGCAACAGGGAGGTGCACAGGAAGCCGACTAACTAGTATAATGATCCAGCACAGCAGGAGGGACCCAGGTGGAACTAAATAGAACTAATTAATGACAACCAGGTGTGCTGGCGGGACATGAAACAGAAAGTAAAGGTGCTTCAAACCCCAGAGACCAAACAGGAAATACTGACAAAACAAGAGCACCAAGACCGGAAATTATTCAAAAACACAGGAAGTAGTAACGAGAAATCGGAGCACTGGACAGGAATTAAAACGTCAAACACAGGAAAACACAAACAAGACCAAAGCACCCCTTCCAATGACGGATATAAGATGTTTTAAGTTAAAACCAAGGGAGGGTGGAGGGTCGCCAAACTGCGCCCTCGCCAACAGTCCAGGCCATGTGTCCCCGCAGCCAGCGGGAAAAAGCCAGATATCGGCGGCGGGTGGAACATGATAAGGGGAGCACGAGAAGTGCAGGATGAACACCACAGTAGCAGCAGAGGTCCATGCCCAGGTACCAGACGCTGCTGCTGTTGGCGCAGAAGATGTCCATCGATCGACCCCTGTTGCGGCCGACAAGGAGGAAGATTAACGCCAGACGGACGCTTCTGCAGCAGGCAAGGACGACAAGCGCCCCACAGGCGCTTCTGCAGCAGACCCACTGGAGTTGCGGATGGCAACTGCAGCAGACCCACTAACGTTGGGGGTGGCGGCTGCGGCAGACCCACTGGAGATGAGGATGGAGACGAGGATGGCGACGACTGCGGCAGACCCACTGGAGAGGATGGTGGCGACTGCAGACCCACTGGAGAGGATAGTTGCATCTGCAGACCCACTGGAGAGGATGGCGGAAAATGTAGCAGACCCACTGGAGAGGATGGCGGCAACTGTGGCAGACCCACTGGAGCGGATGGCTGTGTCTGCAGACCCAATGGAGAGGATGGCGGCGACTGCAGACCCACTGGAGAGGATAGTTGCATCTGCAGACCCACTGGAGAGGATGGCGGAAAATGTAGCAGACCCACTGGAGAGGATGGCGGCAACTGTGGCAGACCCACTGGAGCGGATGGCTGTGTCTGCAGACCCAATGGAGAGGATAGTTGCATCTGCAGACCCACTGGAGAGGCTGGCGGAAAATGTAGCAGACCCACTGGAGAGGATGGCGGCAACTGTGGCAGACCCACTGGAGCGGATGTCTGTGTCTGCAGACCCAATGGAGAGGATGGCTACGTCTGCAGACCCACTGGAGCGAATGCAACACCCCCACTAGAGAGGATGGCAGCGATTGCGGCAGACCCACTGGAGCGGATAGCGGCAACTGCAGACCCACTGGAGAGGATGGCGGCGTCTCCAGGACAAGACGGAACGGTGTCTGCATTTTGGATGAACTCAATGGAGCAGAAGGGAGTACTGGTAGAGACGTTGTTGAGGTCATCCCTACATGGAGACATGGTAGAATCGTGAATGACCTCACCGAAGCAGGAAGGTTCTCTGAAGAGGTCATCCAAGACGGGAGGCATGGTAGCGGGGTCGTGGATAACCTCACTGGAGCAGGAAGTTGCTGTGCCTCCTCAGCTTCACAGCTACTCATAGCCCCCCCCCCCCCCCCCCCCCCCCAAGCGATGGATCCCAGACGTTCCCAGAGAGGGACTAGGACAGGAATTGATTCAAAAACACAAGAAGTAGAAACTATAAATAAGAGCACTGGACAGGAAATAAAACGACAAACACAGGAAAACACAAACATGAACAAACTGTCACTAGCAATCCTAACAAATTGGAGGCAGCCACCACAGTTGACATACTACAAACAAAAGTCACAGTTTTTCCGTCATTTTTGGTCAAAAGCTAATGAGGACTTCGGTAAAATGAGGGTAATTTTATGTTTTTTGCGCTGGCTAAATCGTATGAGACAGCCTGCTGGTCACTAAATACTGCATGAATGTAATGTATACAGTAGAGTGCATCAAATACAACCGCAAAATTATATTTTGACAAAATAAAAGCATGGTTTATTGTAAATTTATGAGCTGGAGTATGTTTAAAACTATATTCTGACTAATTGTTATGGTTTATTTTGTCAGCAAAACTAATGTCAGAACGACCGCAATGCATACTACCGGGCAAAGTCGCACACGACCTTGGTAGCAAACACGGTTCCTGTTGTTTAGTTGGTCATACTCTCCTTATACACGACTCTGAACAATAAAACACACAAAACTACACCGGGGCATAACATTTACCTATAATAATGACTTTTATTGGTGACGATTGAGTTTTTTCTTGAATTCAATTGTGTTTCTCACCTTCTGTATCTTAGTGCTTGCACTCCCATATTGATTTTGCCATGGTACGCAATCTAAAAAGCACAGAGAATGAGTCACCAAAATCTGGGATTCTTTGTATGAAGCACTCGATTCCGCAAAATGATATGCGGGCTAACAGAATACAAGGATCCCTCATTTATTGCCTTTGTCAGGCTTGGTCAAAAGGATAGGACTCAGATGCAGAGTAGGGAATATATCGGCAGGCTTTTATTTTGAAAGCTTCCTTTCACCTCCAGAATCAGGGCAATTCAAAAATCTACAATAACTTAACTAGTCGCGAAAAAGGTTCCAAAAAAAGGAACAACCGAAAATCACTCCGACAGGAGGAAAACACAAAAACAATGACAAACTATAATTGGCGACGTATATTCTATGAAACTTATATAAACACAAAACGCTCCAACAGGAGGAAGAAACAATGGCTATGAAAATTCTACACTTTCTCTAATCTAATAAATGTTAACAAAAAATGTCACTCAAAATTTGAGGAAAGAAAGAACTATAAGAAAAACTGAAATCTAACCACTTCGGCTGTGAAAACTAAATAACACAAAATCACTCTGCTGAGGAGGAGAAAAAGAAAACTCAAAATAGCAACAAAGGAATTCAGGATCAAGGTATACAAACGTGAGACGAGGCAAGGCATGGACAGGCATGGACATGGTGCTAGAGAGGCACGAATACTCGAGACAATCTGGCACGGAACAAAGGGAGGCGTGGGCTTATAAGACACATGAGGGTAATAGGGAACAGGTGGAAACAATCAGGGAACAAGGATGACGTCAGACTGATGACACAAAAGGAAGGGCAAGTGACCTGAAACGGGAGGAGAGTTACTTTTCAAACTAAAACATGCAAATCACAAGACAGAAAAAAACAAGACAAGACATCCCTCACAGCCGTGTGACAGCCGTTAATTGGTTGACTGCCCATGGTGATGATATTACGCAAAGTTGGAATTAGAAACTGAATACATTTAATAAATGGAGCATAAAAAACATTTTAATTACTATCTATTACTTTCTAACATTATTAAAGCCCTCTAGACACAAAATAACCCCCATATAGTCACATTTACACTCCTTTAATCCAATATAGTAAGGCTGAGCCAATCACTGGCCAGGATACTGAACAGCTTGCTCTGATTGGTTTGGTCTACTCTTCCATACCATACCATACCATACCATACCATACCATACCATACCATACCATAACATACCATACCATACCATACCACACTATCCCAACCCTCTAGTGGCCAATACTACTGTAGTATTGATATTTTTTTCCTTAAATTGACCCTATTATCCAAAACCAACTCACCGTGCTGCACTATTTATGAATTTTTTAAAGATTTTTATTTCTCTATAACTCAATGCCATCATTATTACTGTCAGTTGTAGTTTTTAATCGTAACAAGCAACTTTAGTTGGCGAAAAAATCTTGTTGGACAATCACAATGGATACTTTGGCTCCTGGGGAGGGTGAGACGATCGTTACGTTCATTTGTACGTGTGCTTTTGTATAAACCGAATCGTACAAAAATGTAAGTACCATTTTACAGTAGTTCAAATCCAATCCACACACTGCAAGTTTTCTCCTTCCAAGTATGCCACACCTCTATGCATTTCTGAAAGGATTCTTCTGGGATGATCCGCAGCTTTGTCGTCATGGCCATCTTGATATTGTCTACTTTTCTCCAGCTCCAGGAACTCTGGAAATTATTGTGAAACAGCCACAACTTGTCCTGTCAAAACGCCCACCTCTTTTTGTGGATTGAACAAAAAGTCCAACGACAGTCCTGGATCTTTTCTGACACGCTACAACATTTAGTTTGTTCGTATGAATATACAATTTTGTTTCATCAACTAACTGTAATTGTGTCATTTTCATCTACAACAGTACCCAAGCCTCCAGACAGGACTGTGCTGATCGCTGTGGTTTGCTCCTTTGGAGGTTTGGCTCTGCTAGCTTTACTGATCCTTGGGATCATGTTTTGCTACAAACGCAGGAAAGAGAAAGGTATTTTTGTCATTATCATATTGTTTTTTGTTTGCAAAATATTTGCAAGCTGTGAAATTTTGGCAGCTGTTTTGCACAGTTGTTGGATTGGATAAGACTGTACAGGCGGTCAAGGATTTATGACGTTCCGTGTCACAATGTTATGTGGTTACCAACAGACTCCCGTACATAAATTGAAAATTTATATGCGGTACTTTTATGGGTACCAACATAATTGCATGGGTACTGCCGCGTACCAATTCATGTCAAATCAAACGGTACAATATTCCGATTCTACCCCTCGCTAATATCACAATTTTCCACGCCAACAGAGTAAGCTTGCCTGATTGAAAGTGCCCATAAGCAAGGCTGCCCTTTTCCAAATGTGTCAGCTCAATGTTAATTTGGATATGCCATATACATGCTACTAATTAGCATTATCAATTTTACATGCCGATTTGTTTTGAGGCAGACGGGTTAGTGTGTCTGCCTCACAATACGAAGGTCCTGGGTTCGATCCTGCGCTCGGGATCTTTCTGTGTGGAGTTTGCATGTTCCCCCTGTGACTGCGTGGGTTCCCTCCGGGTACTCCGGCTTCCTCCCACCTCCAAAGACATGCACATGGGGATAGGTTGATTGGCAACACTAAATTGGCCCTGGTGTGTGAATGTGAGTGTAATTGTTGTCTGTCTATCTGTGTTGGCCCTGCGATGAGGTGGAGACTTGTCCAGGGTGTACCCTGCCTTTCGCCCGATTGTAGCTGAGATAGTCTCCAGCACCCCCCGCAACCCCGAAAGGGATAAGCGGTAGAAAATGAATGGATGGATTTGTTTTGATAGTAAAAACTACAACTAAGATGCACGTTACAATCAAACGGTAATAAGTACAATACTTACAGTATAAACACATTGTAGGACTCAACAAAAGACAAGACTGGCACAGACTACTTCCTGACTACTTCTGAGACTCAGGCGTGTAAGAAAACAAGATGTAGCCCCTGGACATCATAGTTATCATTATCAGCTCACTGTTAAATGTTAATTAAACATCTTTTTAGACGTAATTTTAAAATAAATTATCATTTATTACCACGTGAACACACACAGACAAAAAATTGGTACAGTTGATCAGAGGTAGTGATTCAAAGGTACCGGGACTTGGTATTGTGTCGGTTCGATTTTGAAAACTACTCGACCCTACTCTTTAACAAACAAAAACTAAAAAGCGAAGTGAAATTAGTCAAAAAAGATTAGTTAGTTACATGCTCAGTCCAAGCGGCTCAAACGCTGCAAGGATAAAGGTATCTTTACTATTAAATAGACAGTGATCACTAAGCAGCGTGGTGGTCTCGTTGTTGAGACTTTTAATGACCATTTTATTTAATTATTGTATTTGATCTTGTTATTTCTGTATTGTATATGTTCTTCATGTTTTCTATGGACAGTGTAGCTAAAATACGTGTTAATTTTTGGTATAAATTCCGACTGACACTACAACTCGACTTACATCAAAGTTCGGGGACCAAGAGTCGTTTTTCACCCCAGGACCACCTGTACTGTCATCAAATAGTGTTTCCTAACTAATGCAGATATACATCTAACACTCTTAACTTCTATGCCGTACTGTAGTAGTCACAATGTCATGTTCCACATTGTCAGGTGACAAATAACATTGTCATCTCTTGGCAGAATCCAACTACCAAGACGAGATGACGTAAGGAGACACTCTACATGACTCGCTGTAAGATATACTTATAGCTGTGATAACTATAATGAACCTCCTTCCATGACTGTTGCTAGCAAGAGAGTGAGGACACAAAGCCAGCTGAGTGGTTTGAGGCCTCCTGGACAGAAACAAGGTGCAGTCAATGCAGGTTATGTGAAAGATGGCCAAACAAGTAAGAAATACAAACACAAAACATCTTGTATTGTTTTATTAGAAGTTACTATTTAACTGAAATTACTTGATTACTCATTTTGTATGTTTATATTCACACCATATTCATGTATTAAGCAAAATACAGTAAACACAGTCCTGCTCACCTGGGTTGTTGTTGGTAAATTTAACTTAAAGATCCAACAAACAGCAAATAAATCCCTTTTTTCTACTCAGCGCTGATCTTCACACTCGTTTTCTTCTGACCAGCAGTGTCTCGATGCAACTTTTTCCACTTCCGATACGAAACCGATATTAAAACCGAGACTGATACAATATCAGCACCAATTTGTACACACTTATATTATTTCTAGTGTGGAATGTTGGAACAGGTTTGATCTAGTGAAATCATTAAAATAAAAAACAATGGTAGGTATACAGCTGAGATAGGCTCCAGCACCCCGGCAAGGGACAAGCGGTAGAAAATGGATGGATGGATGGAGGGTAGGTATACAAAAAATGAATGTATGTTTTATTTATTATCTATTTATTACCAACTGTGTGTAATGTAGTTTTGCTGTCTTTAAGTTGAAGTGGAGTGGTGATTTTTTTTGGCGACACCTAGTGGCCACAATAACTCATTTAGTTTTGCTCGTGACACAGCAAGTCGATTGAAGAGGACACATTTTTAAATTTTTAGATTGCAATATTGTTCAATTAAATGCCTTCCGCTCGAGTGCTGCTGGGATAGGCTCCAGCACCCCATGGCCCCGATAGGGATACGTGGTAGAAAATAGATGGGTGGATGGAGGCACTTATTATGTCTAGCTTGTGTGCTATTTTGTGGTTAGCTGTTGTGTAGCTGCTAGCTCCCAGTAGCCTATCAGATATTTTAGATGCAAACCAACATAATCCGATACTTGTTTTTTTTTTGCTGATTTCGGACTGATAGTATAATAGAATCGGACCATCCCTACTTAGGACCTATGGTTTCTAGCTATCCAACAGCTACAAACTAACGAGAGTCCGACACCGGATGCTTTGGTCGGCTCCTATGGAGTCCAGTGTGACATCCGATACGCTGATTTGCCCTCATCAAGGTCACACGTCTACATTAGAGTCTATCCCAGCTGTTTTTGAGTAAGAACCGGGGTACACCCTAGACTGGTCGCCGAGCATTCACACTCACACATATTCCGTACAATTGACCACTAAATGGTAACACCCGAATACGTTTTTCAACTTGTTTAAGTCGAGGTCCACGGGATAGTAAGGTGCACTGCCAATGAATGGTCTATTTGTGATCTTTTTTCATATATAAGGCGTACCGGATTATAGAGTGCATTAAAGGAGTCATATTATTATTATTGTTTTTTTCTAAATGTAAAACACTTCCTTGTGGTCTATCCATCCATCCATCCATTTTCTACCGCTTATTCCCTTCGGGGTCGCGGGGGGCGCTGGAGCCTATCTCAGCTATAATCGGGCGGAAGGCGGGGTACACCCTGGACAAGTCGCCACCTCATCGCAGGGCCAACACAGATAGACAGACAACATTCACACTCACATAACATGTAATGGTGGTTCTTTGGTCAAAATGTTGCATAGATGATGTTTTACAGATCATCTTCAAGCCGCTTTCTGACAGTCGCTTCCGGATGCGCCGTTTTGTGAGCGGTCTTATTTACGTGGCTCACCTTCGACAGCGTCTTTTCTCCGTCATCTTTGTTGTAGCGGTGTAGCGTGCAATGACGGGAGTGGAGGAAGTGTCAGTAGATGGAGCTAACTGTTTTAATGACATTCAGACTTTACTTAGATCAATAACGGAGCAGGATCTCCTCATCTGGAAACAACAACAATGTGTCCCGTGAAAAACCGTCCGACCCCAACTCTCTAATAACTTAAGTTCCTTGGGTGAATAATGTAGACTCACTACACCGGTATGTTTTAGCGCTTTCATGGCGAGTTTACTGACAGATATAAGTAAGAACTTTACACTACTTTATAGTAGAAATGGAAACAGCGGAGGATGAAAAAGAAGAAGCTTATCAACTACGGTGTCGGCAGGGACCACAAAGGCAGACGCGCGCAATTTTTCAGGATTTATGCAGATCCTAAATACAGATCAGCAGGTACCAGAAGGTAAGAAATGTTGCTTTTGCATAATATTGCGAAACAAAACGACAGATGATGTCTTACCTTATACACACACCATTATAATACTTGTATGTTTATTGTGCCGACAATCCTTCAAGTGGTGTGGCTTCATAGCTTACCAAAGTCGTTATTAAACATTATGATATATTTTTGAGTGCCATGTGTAATGTTCTATAGTTTCAAAGGAACATATAAAATGTTGGTGTTGTTAACTTGAGTCATATTGCCATCATATTGCAGTCTACACGTATCTCTTATGTTTGACTGCCATCTCCTGGTCACACTTATCATTACACAAAATTGCTCCGAGGTCGGTAAGCAAAACCAGAATTATTCCGTACATTAGGCGCACCGGGTTATAAGGCGCACTGTCGAGTTCTGAGAAGAAAAAAAAGATTTTAAGCGCGCCTTATAGTCCATAAAAAACGGTAATGCGTTTGAGGGACGGTGGTGGAAGCTGAAGAAATTATTTTATGGGATTTAGGAATTATGTGTTAAAACAAACTAAGGCATCAAAGAGAAGATTGTATTTATTCAGGGAAGCTAAAGCCTCGCAGTCACACAGTCCTTCTGCTCTTGCCACTTCACAGACAGCCGTTTTGTGAACAAATCACAGTAAAATATTCTGCTTAATACGAGAATATTGTGTGAGTGTAAACGTGGTGAATGTGTGGTACAATTTAAAGTACTTAATTACTCTCTCCTGTTTACAGGTGTTGCCACAAGTGACCAATCAGACAGTGGCTACTTTCAGAGAACCAGATCCAACATTTTTGAGGTAGGAATGATTGTTTTGCAGTACATTTGAGGGATAACTGTAGAACCTGCGTGCATGCAGCAGTGGGAGCAAGGGATCTGTTTAAGACAACATTAGTGTGCAGATTTTTCACCTTTTTACAGGAAATATCCTTTTTGTTCTAATGCATTGATTAAATGTATAAACATCATAAACAGTCTGTCAATTGTCAATTAGACTGCCGGAATCAGACTGCATGATTATAAAATGAACAGACTGACTGACAAAGTTGTTCATGTAATTGACATTTTAGTCTTAAACAAAATGTCATTTTCATTGCTCCTTTTCTGAACACATGTTACGAATCACGTCCTTGGTTTAATAAAATGACACACATTTCTATGTGTGTCATTTTATGAAAACAAACGAAAAAGAAATTACAACTAAAAAAAGAGCAGTAACCAAAAACTATACATTTGCACACAAAAAATATATATTTTTAATTAAAAAAAAAAAAAAAAAGTCTTTTTTTAGTTGCCAATCATTATTCAAGATTAGGGATGTCCGATAATGGCTTTTTGCCGATATCCGATATTGTCCAACTCTTTAACCGATACCGATATCAACTGATACCGATATCAACCGATACGATATATACAGTCGTGGAATTAACACATTATTATGCCTAATTTGGACAACCAGGTATGGTGAAGATAAGGTCATTTTTAAAAAAAATTATAAAATAAAATAAGATAAATAAATTAAAAACATTTTCTTGAATAAAAAAGAAAGTAAAACAATATAGAAATAGTTACATAGAAACTAGTAATTAATGAAAATGAGTAAAATTAACTGTTAAAGGTTAGTACTATTAGTGGACCAGCAGCACGCACAATCATGTGTGCTTACGGACTGTATCCCTTGCAGACTGTATTGATCTATATTGATATATAATGTAGGAACCAGAATATTAATAACAGAAAGAAACAACCCTTTTGTGTGAATGAGTGTAAATGGGGGAGGGAGGTTTTTTGGGTTGGTGCACTAATTGTAAGTGTATCTTGTGTTTTTTATGTTGATTTAATAAAAAAAAACAAAAAAAAAACAAAACAAACGATACCGATAATTAAAAAACCGATACCGATAATTTCCGATATTACATTTTAAAGCATTTATCGGCCGATAATATCGATATTATCGGACATCTTTATTCAAGATCATTAAATTTTAACATTTTTATCACAATTATGAGACAAAAACACAGGGTGGAGGTTTAAGACTACCAATTGAATATCTAAATTATTTCCTACTATTGGCTCTAATTTAAATCCTTTAGACATCCAATGTCGAGGGACTTTTTTTCCCCGAGTTTGTAAACAAAAATGCTAAAGATTTTGTGATATCGATATTTATCTAATCACTGTGGTATTGACCATATAATACTTGGTATCATTATTGTCAAAATAATGTCATTTGTATTGATCCGCCCACCATTGAGAGCTCTATTTTAGCTGTTAGCACCAGTTAGCATGGCTTATTGTATCCTCCTACGATGTGTAGTGTAGCATGTTTGTCTGTTCTCGTTTTCAGTGATACTTGTATAAACATAGGTTATTTGCTGCCATGGAGGCCAGGATTGCTGACTTAGAAGCAGCTTTGCACTGTGGCGGGACATTAGCCGGTGATAAAAATCTACAGCTGATTTGTATCGATTGTAGTGACTGCTACTGAGTTACTCACTTGTCAAACCGGATATCCTCAACGCAATAGGATGGAAAATACGTAAGACAAATACGGATGGAGATCAAAAAAGTTTTTGCTACCAAAAAACAATTTGCAACCCAAAACATTATTTTTAAACAAAACAAAAAACAAAAACGATTAGCAACCAAAAATAAAACCTAACAAATTGTTGTATAGAAAACAACAGAAATGTATCTCTGTACACCTTTAACACTATCGAGAGTCTATGTTTCAATGACACATTCTTGCAGAAATACTTAAAAAATTATGTTTGTTTTGCTTTTTGTTTTTAGATGCCTAATTCTGCATGTAATAACCAGACGGAAAATGGTTACAAAAGCACCTACAACGGTGTGGATGATGACTTGACAAAACATAGACATGCTACTATTGTGTAAAGACCGCTGACATCTTGGAACACTCAAAGAGTTGGACTCTCGGACCAAACACTGAAACACTTCTGAGCTCTACACTGTTTCTTAAAATGTTTTTCAGTGCATGTGAAGGTCTGCATGGATGTTGTTGGTATGACAATGGATTTTGATGAATTAATGTATGTGACATTGATTGTACTTAATGTCTATGAAGGTTCTCATTCATCCAGGTCATTGTAATCTCAGGGCATTGAATGGATCGCAACTGGACTGTTTGATATGTCTTAGAAGACGTTTCGCCTCTCATCCGAGTAGGCTTCATCAGTTCATGCTCATACACCAGATCTGACCAATCTAAGTCTAAGACTACATCTGACCAATCTAAGTCTAAGACTACATCTGACCAATCTAAGTCTAAGACTATATCCGACCAATCCAAGTCTATGAGCATGAACTGTTGAATCCTACTCGGCTGAGGAGCGAAAAGTCTTCTAAGACAAACCAAACAGTCCAGTTGCAATCGATTGATTGTACTTAAGTTTTTTAACACTTTGTAAGCAATGTTCCCCCTAATTTTCATGTGTCTGAGCATGCACACAAATTCCCTGGGCCACAGGTGAGCAACATCAGTCGTGCACACTGTGGCCACACCAGCCGCACACCTGTACCAAACCTGATATCATCTTAAGTTGTATTATAATAATCAAATAAGAGCAGTCATTTCCATTATATATAGTCATTTATTTCAGACCCAGGGGGATCCATGTCACAGAAGAAAAAACATACTACAACGATAAAACTCAAATAAAATAAATACAAGCAGAAATAAAATAAATACAAAGTCGTATATAAAAAAAACATACAAACAAAAAACACTCCACAATATTCAATGTCCAGCATATAGGCTTGCTCGCCAATGGTTCCACAGACCGGATGAAAATCTGACAGAACTGCGAGTCAGGTTAGTCAGACCATTAATGACATTGTTGTCTGACTCAGCTGCCCTACACATGAACCTGTACATGAGATGACGTAAAGTGGCAGAGCAGGTGGGGACCCCAATACTGACAAACATTTGGCTTGCACTGCAGTCTCATGCTGTCATTGTAAGCCACTATGAGCTTCTTAACACTGGCATGTTTAAACCGACATCACAGACGGGCAGTATATAATGGTGTGCAATATGCTTTAAAAAGTGTGATCTTCACAGAAACTGAGCACGGACTGAACTTTCGACACAGCATATTTGCTTGAGCCTGTGCCGTGCGTTTCCCACCTAGGCCTTCAGTGATGTCCGACTTCAATGAATGATTACCTCTCAAAATACCATCATTTATGTCCCCACTTGACCTTTGCTGGAGAAATACTATACAGAAACACATTTACGCACGACTGTTCATTGAATCACCTCAACAGTGTGCAAAACAGGTTCTTTTCTGGCGTATTTAAAAATCAATTAAAACGTGAATGGATACTAACTTTGGAGTGACAAGTGAATATCCATTCACAGTCTCGTTAACATCAGGCTACTTGGATAGGCTACTGTCAACATCTTGTGATCTGATTGGCTATCGCAACTGTCTCTCAACTCTATGTGTTCTCAAATTCATCAGCTAACTGATAAACTGATCCGGAAAGCCGGCCAAACTATTGGCACGCAGTTGGAGGTGTTTGTGTCAGTGAGGACAAACTGCTCGCCATCATGGACAATCCTGCCCACCCACTCCACCTGATAATTAAGGGACAGCAGAGTTCACACTCCAACAGGCTCCTTCAACTTCCTTCCCGTACTGTGCGATTCAAGAACATTCCACACTCCATCCAGCTGTATAATCACTCGCCATACAGCAATAGATGACATCTGCCTATTACCTGACACCTGACATGTTTGCTACTTCTTTGTTTATAATGTTTATAATGTCTATTTTCTATTTCCTGCTGGACCTACTCTCTATTTGATGCTGCTGCTGTCACATATACTGTATATACTGTAATATTGTACATGGTCATTGGTATATATTGTATATATGTTATAGACATAATATAATATATCTGTAGATATATTATTCTGTACACATATTATGTATATATTCGTATATACACTACCGTTCAAAAGATTGGGGTCACATTGAAATGTCCTTATTTTGGAAGGAAAAGCACTGTACTTTTCAATGAAGATAACATTAAACTAGTCTTAACTTTAAAGAAATACACTCTATACATTGCTAATGTGGTAAATGACTATTCTAGCTGCAAATGTCTGGTTTTTGGTGCAATATCTACATAGGTGTATAGAGGCCCATTTCCAGCAACTATCACTCCAGTGTTCTAATGGTACAATGTGTTTGCTCATTGGCTCAGAAGGCTAATTGATGATTAGAAAACCCTTGTGCAATCATGTTCACACATCTGAAAACAGTTTAGCTCGTTACAGAAGCTACAAAACTGACCTTCCTTTGAGCAGATTGAGTTTCTGGAGCATCACATTTGTGGGGTCAATTAAACGCTCAAAATGGCCAGAAAAAGAGAACTTTCATCTGAAACTGGACAGTCTATTGTTGTTCTTAGAAATGAAGGCTATTCCACAAAATTGTTTGGGTAACCCCAAACTTTTGAACGGTAGTGTATGTTAGATTTTTTATCGCTATATTAGTCTATTTATACCTGCATTGTCCTTTCCATCCTTACACTTTCCATAATTGTAACTGAGCTACTGTGTTGAACAATTTCCCTTGTGGATCATTAAAGTTGGTCTAAGTCTAAGTCTAACGGTCCCGATGAGTATTCAATCACAGGACGTGTAAATGTCACCTTCAACATGAGGCCATCGAAAAGGCCTTACTTACAACAACTCATGATCTGATTGGCTATCGCAATTATCTATCAACTGTATGTGCCCGTGGACACCCGCATTGTTGATTCTGAAGACACCTGGCAGATTCCGTGCAGGATGACAACATGAGCTAGCTGAATTCTAATTGGATACAAACTAAAACTAAATACAACAGCATAATATGACATGAAGAGAGTATGAATACTTTTAGATATTTATGGAAAGTAAATAAAAAATGTATGTTATCTTTAATTATGATCATGATTTCTGGTGATGTTAGGCCAGCAGAGAAGGCCTTGCTGGCCCTGATGGCACACCACTGGTTTGAGCATATAACTTTCGTCGCCGTCTGTAAATATCTTTGTCATCAGACAGGTCATTGGTAATAATATGTCCCATGTATTTCATTTCACTGCACACACTAAGTGTAGAACCAGATAGAGAGAAGTCAGGAAAGGCTGACTGTCTTCTCTGCTTCTAACTATCATGATCTTGCTCTTCTTAGCATTGTATATGATGTTAAAATCACTAGCATACTGTGTGCATATTTTCAGAAGCTGTTGCAAATCAGCCTTATAATCATCTGCATACATAAGGTGACTGATGACTAAGTCACCAATCCTACAATTAGTACCAGATGCATTTCACATCAGAGACAAATCATTCATATACACATTAAAAAGGAACGGTGACGAAATCCCGCCTTTTTATATTTTGTAATATAAGGGAAGTCCTGTGGGTAGTGCTCAGAGAGTATGGGGTAACAGACTGTCTGATTGTGGCGGTTCGCTCGCCGTATAATCAGTGTCAGAGCTTGATACGCATTGCCGGCAGTAAGTCGGACACGTTTCCAGTGAGTGTTGGACTCCGCCAAGGCTGCCCTTTGTCACCGATTCTGTTCATAACTTTTATGGACAGAATTTCTAGGCGCAGTCAAGGCGTTGAGGGTATCTGGTTTGGTGGCTGCAGGATTAGGTCTCTGCTATTTGCAGATGATGTGGTCCTGATGGCTTCATCTGGCCAAGATCTTCAGCTCTCACTGGATCGGTTCGCAGCTGAGTGTGAAGTGACTGGGATGAGAATCAGCACCTCCAAGTCAGAGTCCATGGTTCTCGCCCGGAAAAGGGTGGAGTGCCATCTCCGGGTTGGGGAGGAGATCTTGCTCCAAGTGGAGGAGTTCAAGTACCTCGGAGTCTTGTTCACGAGTGAGGGAAGAGTGGATTGTGAGATCGACAGGCGGATCGGTGCGGCGTCTTCAGTAATGCGGACGCTGTATCGATCCGTTGTGGTGAAGAAGGAGCTGAGCCGGAAGGCAAAGCTCTCAATTTACCGGTCGATCTACGTTCCCATCCTCACCTATGGTCATGAGCTTTGGGTTTTGACCGAAAGGACAAGATCACGGGTACAAGCGGCAAAAATGAGTTTCCTCCGCCGGGTGGCGGGGCTCTCCCTTAGAGATAGGGTGAGAAGCTCTGCCATCCGGGGGGAGCTCAAAGTAAAGCCGCTGCTCCTCCACATCGAAAGGAGCCAGATGAGGTGGTTCGGGCATCTGGTCAGGATGCCACCCGAACGCCTCCTTAGGGAGGTGTTTCGGGCACGTCCGACCGGTAGGAGGCCACGGGGAAGACCCAGGACACGTTTGGAAGACTATCTCTCCCGGCTGGCCTGGGAACGCCTCGGGATCCCCCGGGAGGAGCTGGACGAAGTGGATGGAGAGAGGGAAGTCTGGGCTTCCCTGCTTAGGCTGCTGCCCCCGCGACCCGACCTCGGATAAGCGGAAGAAGATGGATGGATGGATGGATATTTTGTAATATGCTCAACACCGACATCTATTTAATAATACCACCTTAACATTTGACAACCAAACAATTAAACAAGGCGACTCGGTAAAGAATCTGGGTATTATCTTCGACCAAACTCTCTCGTTTGAGTCACACATTAAGAGTGTTACTAAAACGGCCTTCTTTCATCTCCGTAATATCGCTGAAATTCGTTCCATCTTGTCCACAAGCGATGCTGAGATCATTATCCATGCGTTCGTTACATCTCGTCTCGATTACTGTAATGTTTTATTTTCGGGCCTCCCTATGTCTAGCATTAAAAGATTACAGATGGTACAAAATGCGGCTGCTAGATTTTTGACAAAAACAAGAAAGTTTGATCATATTACGCCTATACTGGCTCACTTGCACTGGCTTCCTGTCTACCTAAGATGCGACTTTAAGGTTTTACTACTTACGTATAAAATACTACACGGTCAAGCTCCTGCCTATCTTGCCGATTGTATTGTACCATATGTCCCGGCAAGAAATCTGCGTTCAAAGAACTCCGGCTTATTAGTGATCCCCAGAGCCCAAAAAAAGTCTGCGGGCTATAGAGCGTTTTCTATTCGGGCTCCAATACTATGGAATGCCCTCCCGGTAAAAGTTAGAGATACTACCTCAGTAGAAGCATTTAAGTCTCATCTTAAATCTCATTTGTATACTCTAGCCTTTAAATAGACTCCCTTTTTAGACCCGTTGATCTGCCGTTTCTTTTCTTTTCTTTTCTACTCTGCTCCCAACCCGGGGTGGACCGCTAGCCTGTTCATCGGATGGGGACATCTCTACGCTGCTGACCCGTCTCCGCTCGGGATGGTTCCTGCTGGCCCCACTATGGACTGGACTTTCGCTGCTGTGTTGGACTTTCACAATATTATGTCAGACCCACTCGACATCCATTGCTTTCGGTCTCCCCTAGAGGGGGGGGGGGGGGGGGTTACCCA
This sequence comes from Entelurus aequoreus, assembly GCF_033978785.1. Lineage (NCBI taxonomy): Eukaryota > Metazoa > Chordata > Actinopteri > Syngnathiformes > Syngnathidae > Entelurus > Entelurus aequoreus. Next base: position 52,544,900 of record NC_084735.1, read on the forward strand.
CATATGCGGTCCTCTCCAAGGTTTCTCATAGTCATTCACATTGACGTCCCACTGGGGTGAGTTTTCCTTGCCCGTATGTGGGCTCTGTACCGAGGATGTCGTTGTGGCTTGTACAGCCCTTTGAGACACTTGTGATTTAGGGCTATATAAATAAACATTGATTGATTGATTGATTTATAATATAATATAATATATTAATTATTTAGCCCACTTAAAATGAAAATAAATGAAAATAAAAACTCTTGTTTTTCATGAGCTGTATGTTGAATGTCTGGGTGGGGGTCCTGCTGTGGAAAAATCTGAGAATGTACCCTGTAGAGGTTGCCCTCTAGTGGGTTCTTCAGACCACCACAGACTGCCAGGAATTCAGGATATAATACCGTTTTATTTTTCCAATGGTCCAAAGTCTTTTGCTTTTCAGCACCGTGTCTCTCAGCAGCACCTCCAAATACAACTACTCGTTTCCTCACAGCTGCTGCTAATAAAGGTGACAGGTGATTAGATAACAAGGCTCACCTGGGCCATCTACGCACCTGTTGCTGTCTTTGAGGCCGGTCCTGACACACCCCGTTCCGTGGCGGGCTACGCCCCCTCCACATACCGCATTCAGAGATCACGTTTAGTTTACCTTAAAACAATCACATTTTTCACAATGAGATGTGTGCTGGAGCACAAGCATGGGATACAGTGTAAAATGTCTGTAAAATACTGTATATAAAAATATATATATATATATATATATATATATATATATATATATATATATATATATATATATATATATATATATATATATATATATATATATATATATATATATATATATATATATATATATATATATATATATATATATGTGTGTGTGTGTGTGTGTCTGTCCATATTATATTAATATAATGGATATATAAATAATAAAATAATTATTAAACAATATAATTGCATACGAAGAGTATCTGAAAGTTTGACTCTTACCTTGCTTACTTCCGTGACGATCTCCTTAATGTTTTGTAATCAGTCAGAAATATCAAGCAGCTGAAAAGCACCAAACATAGATAAATGTGGAGAGTGTTTTGCATTGTTCCCATCTTGCATTGTAGTGGATTTAAATGGCTGTAATTTTGAATTGTTTATGCTGTGTTTTACTTGATTTATACCGGACAGGCTTAAAAGTAGACACTAGGTGGCAGTAAAAGCACATACTCAGAGCTTATTAGTAAATTACTGTACTGTTTTAATTCATTATATCTATTGCAGCCGAGTGTCCTGGGTTCGCTTATACAATGTAATTATATAATAAAATAATAAACGGGAGACATAAGAGCAGGTTCGGTAGCCACCGCCTCTTTAATGTTATTCTTCACACCCCTCCTTCCACAACAACACACACCCTACGTCACAGCCCTACGGCAACTCTGGAGGGATAAAACTCCTCCTCCTTACCTAACACACTCAGGTAACTTGGAACATCCTGAACAGTTTGTTACATACGTCTCCCCCTGAATTAGAAACATCCCCGTTTCGACACCAACAAAATAGGTAACAACCAAGGGGAAATAGAGCAGAGAAGAAAAAAAAATTCACAGTCTTAATGCACGAATAACAAATCAACAATATTTTTATCTGATCAACAGTATTGCATAGGCTAGAACACTGGCCCCTCAAAACATGCAAAAATCTTGCAGATGCGAAGGAGGTCGCACCACTCGCCCCCTGCGAGATAATCCGGGCCTAAGCCCCAAAGAAGCCCCCCACAGTCCATTGTCCAACTCCCCGCACTGTGGGACCTGGGGAGGTGGTGAAGCCTCCACAGTAGGGAAGCTCCCAAGTGGGAAGGGAGAGGAAGGCACCTCCTGCGCCTGCAAAGGCAACGTGCACGGCTTCAATCTGTCATGATGCACTACTTGGGCTCGCTCCATCAAGTCCAGAGGGTCGACGATGCGGTATGTCAAGCCCGCTTCCCCTCCAGAGACCAGCACCTGCATCACTCGGTACGGGCCCTTCCAGTGCGGCGCCAGTTTAGTACGGCTTTCAGTGGGGTTATTCAGCCACACCAACGCGCCCTCTTTGTGGGCCCGATGACAGCACTTATCATCATAATACATTTTCTGTCTCTCATGAGCCTCCACTGAATTAAGCCTGGCTGCACTGAAGGCCGACTCCAGCCGTTCAGCCATAGCTGAAACATAGTCCGTCAGGATGCCAGAGCCCCAGGAGTCCAGGACACTAGAGGGCAGCAGTGTCTCTGCAGGAACCTGGGCCTCACGCCCGTGCATGAGGTAAAAGGGGGTGAACCGGGTGCTGGCGTGTTTGGATGTGTTGTATGCAAAGGTGACCTGCCTCATATACAGGTACGTGTCCCACTCACCCCCGTGAGAAATCAAAATTTTAGCTAACTGGTCAATCAAAGTCCGATTATGACGCTCCACCATGCCATCAGACTTGGGGTTATAGGCAGTGGTGCGTGTCTTTTTTATTCCAAGCAACTGGCAGAGTCTCTGGATGACTTCCGCTTCGAACTGGCGACCCTGATCGCTATGCAGGATTTTGGGGACACCATGCACCAACACATAGTCCTCAAACAGGCAGCGAGTGACAGTGTGAGCTGTTTGGTTGGGCAGTGCATACAATGTAACAAACTTAGTGAAGTAGTCCTCCACCACAAGAACAAATCTGTTCCCCCGGGACGTTAAGGGCAACTCCAGAATGTCCATGGCCACCCTCTGGAGGGGGCGACAAACCTGGAATCCCCCCCATAGGAGCCCTTGGCCCGGGGACCGGGCGCCGGCGGGTCTGACACGCTCTGCACTGCTCACACCACCGTCTGATGTCTCTCAGCATGAAGGGCCAGTAGTAAGATTGCCGGGCCCTTTCCCACACACGTTCCGCGGAAAAATGGGCAGCGGCCGGCCCCCCATGTAACTGTTGTAGAAGCTCCGGCACCATGGAGGCGGGGACCACAACTTGAATTTGCGGCTCTCCCACGGTCGCAGGCGGTAATGTACGACACAACAACCCCTCCTTAACCGACAGTCGGTGCAACTCAGTCCATAAATTCCTTACACCGGCGGAAGACCCGCGTGGGAGTATCTGCTATAATAGGAGCACAGGCCCACAAAGGCCCTGACCTCTGAGGGGGTACGGGGGGTTGGTCATGTTCTCACCTTATCCGTGTTTCTTGGGTCGGGCAGGAGACCACATCTAGAGACTACATGGCCGAGAAATACCACGTGGTCCCGGGCAAAGTGACACTTTCGGGGATTTAGCTTTAGACCCGCTAACCGAATTCTGGACAGGACTTCCTCCAGGTGTACGAGGTGGTCCTCGAATGTACGGCTATAAATCAATATATCGTCCAAGTACACCATACAAATGTGCCAAGGCAGACCCCTCAAGATGAGCTCCATCATGCGCTGAAAGGTGGCCGGAGAGTTAGTCAGACCCATAGGCATGGCCCGCCACTGATACAAGCCTCTGCCGGTAGTGAACGCTGTTTTCTCTCTGTCCTCCTCAGCTACCTCGACCTGCCAGTAGCCATTTGAAAAGTCAAGTGTGCTGAACCAGACTGAACCAGCTAGTGCGTCCAGGCTATCATCAACTCGGGGGAGGGGGTGTGAGTCTTTAATTGTCACTGCATTGAGCCGACGATAGTCGATGCAGAACCTCCATTGTCCCCCTTTCTTCCTCACCAGCACCACAGGGGATGCCCAGGGACTGCAGCTCTCTTCCACCACTCCATCAGCCAGCAACTCAGCCACCTGACGTTCAATCTCTGCGCGTTTTTCAGGAGATGCACGGTAAGCGCGTTGCTTGATGGGGTGGTGGTTTCCAGTTCGGATTTGATGTTTGACTTGGGTGCACTTGCCCGTGTTTTTCCCTGACACGTTAAACACATCCATAAACTCCTGTAGCAGTCCAGCCAGCTCAGCTCTTTGCTCCCCGGAGATAGGCGACTCCTCCAAGGAGATAAGACCTGCAGGAGCTGTCTGGGTGGCTGTATTACAGATAGGGGCACATGGGGGTATTAAATGTCACTTTCTGCCACCAGGTAAAATTCCCCCAGGTGCAGCCCCCGCTTGAGTTCCACGGCCTCCCCTGTAGGATTGAGGATGCGGACCAGAGTCACCCCGCCCCTCACAGTGTTCACTGAATGGGCCACTACTAGTCCTGTTGTTTCCGGAATGTTAGGCTCCAGATAACCCTCAAAGTTTGTGATAAGTCGGCCCGTCCCCGCAGGCGAGAGAATGTCCACCGGCACTAAAGTCTCGCTTAACGGGGGAATTATCCTGACATCAGCCAGAGACACATTACAACATTGTGGGATTAATTCCTGATCCCAGAGCAGGGGAACAGTAACATCCCATAACTGTAAAACACCCCTTCTTAAGTCCAGCAATGCACGATTCCTGCTTAGAAAATCCAGTCCGAGCAGGACACACTGGGTGGATTCTCTCAGTACATAGAAGGTGTGCTGCCAGCATGTAGGGCCCAAACGGAAGGTGACTTCAATAGTACCCAGTGTATCCAGCATCTGTCCATTCACTGCACGGGTATCAACATAGTTCTTTTTCAGGGGTCTGTTTCTCAGTGCCGGGACTGACATGCGGAAATCAGCACTAATTAGTGACACAGTGGCCCCTGAATCGACTAACATGGAAACCTCTGTACCTTCAACCACACCCCTTACAAAAGAAGTTGGATGGTTATTACCTTCCATGCTAGTAGCGTCATTGGAAAAGTCTTGGCATAAGGGGCCCTCAGTCCGAGTGGCTGGTGTTCGGGGCACAACACCAGCTACTGACCGTTTCCCTGATGGTTGACGTCCGTATCCCACCGCTGCCACCAATGTAGCCGAGTGTCCTGGGTTCGCCTATACCAGGGGTCGGCAACCCAAAATGTTGAAAGAGCCATATTGGACCAAAAATACAAAAACAAATCTGTCTGGAGCCGCAAAAATTTAAAAGCCATATTACATACAGATAGAGATATAAATTGAATTAAGATGACTTAAAGGAAACTAAATTACCTCAAATATACCTACAAATGAGGCATAATGATGCAATATGTACATATAGCTAGCCTAAATAGCATGTTAGCATCGATTAGCTTGCAGTCATGCAGTGACCAAATATGTCTCATTAGCACTCCACACAAGTCAATAACATCAACAAAACTCACCTTTGTGCATTCATGCACAACGTTAAAAGTTTGGTGGTCAAAATGAGACAGAAAAAGAAGTGGCATAAAAAACGTCCTAGGAAGTCGGAGAAAGTTATACATGTAAACAAACTAAGGTGAGTTCATGGACCGCCAAAATTAGTAGGACAAAACGGCGCTCGCCAAATACTCGAATCAGTGAAGCATGTTTAATACAAACAGTGTGCTTTATAACAATTAGGGAGGTTTGTGTCATGATTGTCCTCCTACAGAAACCATATTAAAACAAATTTTTTTTCCCCTCATCTTTTTCCATTTTTCATACATTTTTGAAAAAGCTCCAGAGAGCCACTAGGGCGGCGCTAAAGAGCCGCATGCGGCTCTAGAGCCGCGGGTTGCCGACCCCTGGCCTATACAATGTAATTATATAATAAAATAATAAACGGGAGACATAAGAGCAGGTTCGGTAGCCACCGCCTCTTTAATGTTATTCTTCACACCCCTCCTTCCACAACAACACACACCCTACGTCACAGCCCTACGGCAACTCTGGAGGGATAAAACTCCTCCTCCTTACCTAACACACTCAGGTAACTTGGAACATCCTGAACAGTTTGTTACACTATTAAAAGTAATAATTATAACTGCAGAAAGAAACGCCGCCAAACGCTGCCTTTTTGTCCACTGTCTGCTCTGTTATCCACAAATTGCATACATTCGTGTTTGTTTTACACCTGATAAGTGTTTGTCAATCTTAAACATTATTTTATGTTCCAACACATTTACACGTTAAGATCATTTGTGAATAGTCAAGAGCGATCTATAATTTTTGTTGGTAAATGAGAGAGAATTTGTGGTGTACAGGGTGAAGGAGACGGCACAGACAAAAGGGGCGTAGTATTAGCTCAATGCTTTATTTATATATGTATATATTCTATATATAAATAACAAATAATAATATACAAACCCCGTTTCCAAATGAGTTGGGAAATTGTGTTAGATGTAAATATAAACGGAATACAATGATTTGCAAATCATTGTATTCCGTTTATATTTACATCTAACACAATTTCCCAACTCATATGGAAACAGGGTTTGTACATAAACAAGGGAAATGGAGTGTGACTAAATCCAAGCGTGTGTATTAGGGCTGTGAATCTTTGGGTGTCCCACGATTTGATTCAATATCGATTCTTGGGGTCACGATTCGATTCAAAATAGATTTTTTTCGATTCAACGCGATTCTCGATTCAAAAATGATATTTTCCCGATTCAAAACGATTTTCTATTCATTCAATACATAGGATTTCAGCAGGATCTACCCCAGTCTGCTGACATGCAAGCAGAGTAGTAGATTTTTGTAAAAAGCTTTTATAATTGTAAAGGACAATGTTTTATCAACGGATTGCAATAATGTGAATTTGTTTTAACTATTAAATGAACCAAAAATATGACTTATTTTATCTTTGTGAAAATATTGGACACAGTGTGTTGTCAAGCTTATGAGATGCGATACAAGTGTAAGCCACTGTGACACTATTGTTCTTTTTTTTTTTTTATAAATGTCTAATGATAATGTCAATGAGGGATTTTTAATCACTGCTATGTTGAAATTGTAACTAATATTGATACTGTTGTTGATAATATTCATTTTTGTTTCACTACTTTTGGTTTGTTCTGTGTCGTGTTTGTGTCTCCTCTCAATTGCTCTGTTTATTGCAGTTCTGAGTGTTGCTGGGTCGGGTTTGGTTTTGGAATTGGATTGCATTGTTATGGTATTGCTGTGTATTGTTTTGTTCGATTGATTAATGAATTAATATTTTTTTAAATAAATAAATCGATTTTTAAAAAAATGAGAATCGATTCTGAATCGCACAACGTGAGAATCGCGATTCGAATTCGAATCGATTTTTTCCCACACCCCTAGTGTATATGGTGCACGACTATGTGTGGGAATTAACTTAGTGTTACTGTGAGTGTTGAGCGAGAGATGGAAGTCCCGGAGGGGAAAAGCAGGCTCGAAGGTCGGTGAGACAAGTAGGTAGTCAGAGAGATAGCAAGGCATCAGAGGTCCGCGTCCAGGCGGGAGCTGGAGATCCAAGAGGCGGCCAGGGAAGCAGAGGGAACGCGGGAAGACGAGACACACTGCTCGTAACGTGGAAACGGAGGTACGCTGCTGGAAGGGGCGACAAGGAGGACACCAGACAACTGAGCCCGACGGGTGAGAAAACACAGAGAGAAAGACTTGCTAGGTTCGGCTTACTGTACAGTACAGGTCGCTACGTTCTGGCGCGGGATAGCAGGTTGTGCAGGCTTATGACGGCAGGTTTTCTGATCAGCCACAGGTGCGCTGATTGCTGGATTGATTGCAGCCGCCGGACTGACACGCGCCTGGCGCGCTCCTGGAACTGAGCTCCACGCAGCGCACACACAAGAATGCGCACAGACGTGCGCCCGGGCCGTGGCACAATTAGGGATTATCATCACACTTTAACATCTCTAACATGTAAATGCTGCCTCTTTGCTAGGTCATCATTGCAAATTAAAATATGTTCTTAATTGTCTTACTCGAAATAAATAAATATTAAGTGGATATATGTAAACTAAGACTTAGCTCTGTATACAATAACGTGAAGTATGTCTGAGCTAAGCAGAAGGATGACAATTGTGCAGTTTGTGCAATAAAGAATTGATAGATTGTTACTCGTTGTTGGTCCTGCTTTGCGGCGTGGCGAAGTTGGTAGAGTGGCTGTGCCAGCAATCGGATGGTTGCTGGTTACTGGGGTTCAATCCCCACCTTCTACCATCCTAGTCACGTCCGTTGTGTCCTTGGGCAAGACACTTCACCCTTGCTCCTGATGGGTGCTGGTAGCGCCTTGCATGGCAGCTCCCTCCATCAGTGTGTGAATGTGTGTGTGAATGGGTGAATGTGGAAATACTGTCAAAGCGCTTTGAGTACCTTGAAGGTAGAAAAGCGCTATACAAGTATAACCCATTTATCATTTATCATTATTACACAAGAAACAAAAATAAGTTTTGATTAAACAATTGACCACTAAAGGACGAATTCGATTGGCAAAAAAATGCAACAAAATTGCAGGCATCGAACAAAGTTTGAGGCCATGCATAATTCACAGGGATTAGTTAAAGGCCTACTGAAATGATTTTTTTAAATTTAAACGGGAATAGCAGATCCATTCTATGTGTCATACTTGATCATTTCGCAATATAGCCATATTTTTGCTGAAAGGATTTAGTAGAGAAAATCGACGATAAAGTTCGCAACTTTTGCTCGCTGATAAAAAAAGCCTTGCCTGTACCGGAAGTAGCGTGACGTCACAGGAGCTAGTATTCCTCACAATTCCCCATTGTTTACAATGGAGCGAGAGATTCGGAGCGACAAAGCGACGATTACCCCATTAATTGGAGCGAGGATGAAAGATTTGTAGATGAGGAACGTTACAGTGAAGGACTCGAGAGGCAGTGATGGACGTATCTTTTTTCGATCTGACCGTAACTTAGGTACAAGCTGGCTCATTGGATTCCACACTCTTTCCTTTTTCTATTGTGGATCACGGATTTGTATTTTAAACCACCTCGGATACTATATCCTCTTGAAAATGAGAGTCGAGCACACGAAATGGACATTTAAAGTGACTTTTATCTCCACGACAATACATCGGTGACACACTTAGCTACTGAGCTAACGTGATAGCATCGTTCTCAACTGAAGATAGAAACAAAAGAAATAAACCCCTGACTGGAAGGATAGACAGAAGACCAACAATACTATTAAACCATGTACATGTAACTACGCGGTTAAAAATTCTCAGCCTGGTAAGGCTTAACAATGCTGTTGCTAACGACGCTAAGGCTAATTTAGCAACTTAGCAACCGGACCTCACAGAACTATGATAAAAACATTAGCGCTCCACCTACGCCAGCCAGCCCTCATCTTCCCATCAACAGCCGTGCTCACCTGCGTTCCAGCGATTGACGGCGCCACGAAGGACTTCATCCGTGGGTTTGGCGGCAAGCATCGGCTAGGCGTAGTAAGTAGTCCTTGTTGTGTTGCTGTAAGTATTGTACTTAGCCGCTAATACACCGATCGATCCCACCTACAACGTTCTTCTTTGTTCATTAAACAAATTGCAAAAGATTCACCAACACAGATGTCCAGAATACTGTGGAATTTTGTCAAAGAAAACAAGAGGTTTTTGTATTTAGGTCGATGGGGTACAACCACTTCCGTGGATTTTGTGACGTTACGCGCATGAATCATATCCAAAGGAGTTTTTCAACCGGAAGTGTGGCGGGAATTTTAAAACTGCACTTTATAAGTTAACCCGGCCGTATTGGCATGTGTTGCAATGTTAAGATTTCATCATTGATATATAAACTATCAGACTGCGTGGTCGGTAGTAGTGGGTTTCAGTAGGCCTTTAAATTTGCGACATTGCAACATTGTGGAGGGACTGGCTAGGCAAGATGCTGTCACGGTAGCAGAGGAACAAGAATGGCAGAGAATCAGTGGGGCAATTATTAATGAATTAATAAGCGACAAAAATGACTACAACGTAACACAAGAAAAATGCCGATAACCGGCTACAAGCTCACAATTCTTGGCGGGGAGGTACTGTGCCTTTCCACACCACTGATTGGGAAGCGGGTGCAGGTGTTTGTCTCTTTGCTTTGCCTCAGGAAGTCAAGGGATCACCAGAGGAGGTCCGTCACTTTTACTGGAAAAATGTTATTAGCATAGTCATATACTTGGTAGAATAAACCTGGCCAGGTTCAAAACATTATTAAGTGAAAGAAAAAGAAAGCTCAACGGGAGGTATGAAGGACTCCAGGTTTTATTTAAAGAATGCCGAAGGGAACTAAGGGCCTAATGTTTTATTTTATTGTTTTAAGAGCTTATACGTTTGGTGTGTTGTTTATTTTAATCTGCTGATGTTTTGCAGAGGTAACAGCTGTCTCTGACCTTTTATTTATCTTCGTCTAAGAAGCCTAGAAGACTTAAAACTTTTTGTTTTAATCGGCAGATTATTTTTGTCGTTTATTTTACTCTGCAGACGTTCCATAAAGTTAACGAGTGACTTTATTTTTTTTTTATCTTCACCTATTACTGCAGAGGATTGTATTTAAGTATATATTTTTCTACGTACAAATTGTGTAAAAAAACAAACCCCTTGGTTCGAATGAGATAAAAATTAAATATGATACACGACACCTAAAACGAGGTACAGGTGGGGATTAGAAGAATGTTTAGAAGTAGAATAGATATTTTAATAATATGAAGGCCGCCGAAAATCAATTAAACATAAAAATTAATAAATTAATGCATTCGCCAGATATTGTTAAAGGGGAACTGCACTTTTTTGGGAATTTTGCCCATCGTTCACAATCATTATGAAAGACATGACGATGGATGGATTTTTTTTCAATGCATTCTAAATATTAAATAAACGTAAATAAAAGTGACCTTATAGCGGAGCCAATGGGAGCTCCTATTTCACCCATAACATCAGATAACCATTCAAAAGCGCCAACAATACTCCCATTACATTTAGTGACTTGAATATTAACCAAGTATTAGTGATATTGTTATTATAAGCGCTAACGCAGATGAACTATTTATAGCAGCGATGTGATCACTACCGTGTGTCCCTATGTTTACATCATCTAGTGGTCTGCTGTTTCCTTGCTTCCTTGCTGCCTGTAAATTTATTCTGGACAGAAGAAGTCTGAGTAGGTATTCCGACAAGTTGGTACACTTTGACAGCCATTTCGGACTCGGAAACGGCCAGAACGACGCGAAAAGACGCCCGTTTCCCCTGACCCCCACCACGTTTCTTTGTGAGGATTATGAGTCATTCTTCACCTTAATGGGAATATGTGAACATCCGAGCAGTCGGCATCCTAATGACAGCAGACATTGTACAGTAAGTGATGTTTTATTATGTTTGTTGGCTCTCATTAAGTCTGCAATGAGTAATAATCAGTGAGGAAGAAAAAAACCATGTGATGCGTTTTTTAAATGAATGTGCCACGTATGCTTAAAATGAGCAAAATACAGAAATATTGAATGTTATAATAAATGTGCCCCTTACTACATTACATATATGCTTACATTATGTATATAAAACATCAAAGGAGGTGTTTGGATGTTTTTTTAAGGGCCTTGTAAGTGGATTTAATGGGGAAACATATTATTGTCTTTTGTATTCATGTTAGCATTTAAACTAGTTAGCGCCCTAGCCTGCTTTTCAAGTAAATGAGCAGTATGGTCCATGACTTTATCAAAGCGCAGTTCTCAATCACCGTTTTATGATCATGGGAGTTCTACCACAGTTGATCATTAATACCGTTGATCGGTACATACCTACATTGTACATATGTTTAAAAAATTGCAAAATGCTGCATAAGGCCCTTTAAGTCCGACAAAAAAACATCATTGTTGATGTCAATGTGAGTGGAGAGTAAGGATGGGCGATACGGCCTAAAATGTACAATTTGATATTGCAGCCTGCTGCCATAACTATATATATATCACAATATATTATTTGATATATAAATGATAATAGAACCATTTCAAAACAGGTTACAAAGGCTCTTAATTTAGCTGCTGACAAATGCGGTAAAATAATGCGTCTTTTTCCGTTGTATTATTTTCTCAAAACTATTTTTAATCTACTTGCTAATTTGTTAATATCTGGTTACTTTCTTTTCATCTACACGTCTGTTTAAATGTAATAAACATTTTTTCTTCTGTTTTGATACTTAAAATTACTTTTGGGCGAAACTACAAGTTGTGGTATTAATCCAATTCCAAGTAATTACAGGAGCAGTGTTGGTCATACCGATGCGGATGCTGATATTTAAAATTTTCAGCGCCATTGAATTGAATTAAACACAATTATAATCAGACAAAAACACAAGATGGTGATGTAACAATATCAATTACGTATTTAAAAATATTTTCTACTGTTTCTACTGATTTTAAATTTGTCCAGGGACATATTTCCTGAGTTTCTAAACCAGGTGTCCCCAAACTTTTTGACTCGGGGGCCGCATTGGGTTAAAAAAATTTGGCCCGGAGCTGGGTTGTATATATATATATATATATATATATATATATATATATATATATATATATATATATATATATATATATATATATATATATATATATACATTGTCTTTATATTCCAGTGAGTTAATCAGTTTTGTAATTTAACATCAATTAACATTGATGTTCATCAACATTTAACATTGTCACATTATGGATTAGAAAATAAATAAATAAATAAATAAAAAATAAAAAAAATAAAACATTAAATTAAAACTTTTTTTTTTTAACTTAGGACTTCCCGTGGGCCGGATTTTGGATGGTAGGGGGCCGGATCCGACCCGCGGGCCGTAGTTTGGGGAACCCTGTTCTAAACAGTAGCAAAAATAACAAGATATTGTGTGATAATAAAAAAATATCGATCTAATCACTGTGGTATCGACTATATACTTGGCATCGTTACTGTCGATATTTTAACCGATCCGTCCACCCTTTACATTTAAGAGCGCTAGCTTAACGGTTACCATATCCTACTAAAGTGTGTAGTTTGTCATATTTAGCTAGTCCTCCAGCAATATTGATACTTGTAAGAAAGAGATTATTTCCCACCATGGGGCGAGGATTTGTCCTAATCAAAAGACCTCACCTGCACTTTGCCATCCATCTCTGCATCTTTAGGTCGTGCCAACAGCCGCCATACCATACCGTGACAGCTACTTTAACATCATCATCATCACCAAACTGGGAACAGCCATTTTATTCAGCAAATGCCAACATTTTGTTAGTTTCTCTTTATTCCAGTGTCACCCAAAGTGAACACCAAATGTTAAAAAATAAAAGGTGACATTGTTAAAAAAAAAAAAAAAACAATAAAAAAAAAACAATCATCAGAAAGTTAATTGTAGAACTAAATCGTACAAACGGACATGAAAGACCTCGCCGAAAGATGGCTAATAAATCTTCTCCCTTCGGCGGGGGGAACAGAAACACACCAGGGGTGGGGGTGGGGGTGGGTAAAAGACCACGAAAGAATAAGCGACAGTTCTTTTTTCTTCATTTTTTTTTTTTTCCTGGTATTTTTACCATAAGTTATACGTTTGGTTTGAAGGGAGGGATCTGCTAGATTGTCTCACATGTTTTCCCTGTAGAGCAGCAATGTTGGATCTACTGAGGAGCATGAGAGCCCTGAGGACTCATCCTAGTGCACTGAGAGAAGAGGGTCTATTTGAGTGGGGTGGGGCTGGGGGCCTTCATGGTGTGAAACCCTCCCTGTTCTACCTCATGTCAGCACACTCACAACATATTATTATTATTATCATTATCATTATTACAGCATAGAGCAATAGTTTTGATAGACTTTTCTTTTTTTCCTTATATTGCACCATCAGAGAATGGGACACAGAGAAAGATCGACAGAGACGCCATTTTTCTAATTAAAAACAAGTTTGAAGACCATATTAACCAAACCAATTCTTCCCTGTAATATCCACAAATAAAATTGATTTTTCTCTTTATATATATATATGAATATATATATCTATATATAAATCTCTCTATATATAGATATATATATATATAGTAATAAGAATAATAAATCTTCACATTGGAATCGTTTTCATACGCGTGACAAAATGCTCGGCGGAGCAGTCATCATAGTCCAAGAGCGGGTCGTCCCCATGCATCCATAGGAAATAGACTTTTTTTTTCTTTTCTTCTTCTTCATAAAAAGTAACAATTTCACAACAGCTGAAAAGATGTCAATTTCTTTATATTCCATCTTCCGTTGAAGAAAAAACAAACAGAAGTCTGAGTTCTTATCAAAACAAGCTAGATAATAGAACCATCCATAATTAATGATTATTAACTAATTTTGTTGTTAATATTAATAATCACTCATGAATTCTATAAAAAGAATGAACAAATAATATTCCCTCATTTCTTAATTTGTTTGGCTGCAGTCGTTTTGTTTGTTTACTTATGTGTAAAAAAATAAAATGAAAAAAAAAGTTGTAAAATAAATAAAAGTAGATTAGTAAAAGTGACCCCGACCTCAGAGGGCGTATTTACAGAACTGCGTGTTGAGTCCCTTTACTGCACTTGAGTGTTAAGTCCAGCGTGGAAGTGAGTTCGAGTCCCGGACCCCCTGCTGTTATACAAGCGTGTAGGACTTTGCGTAGGGGTTGCTGCTCTGTTTGAGATGTCCACGTGAGTCCAGCAGAGACTCCTGCGAAGTGCTGAGCTTGGCGGCCTGGGCCAACTCCGACCCCTCCCTGTGTGGGAGCGTGGCGGCCGAGCCGGGCTGCCACTGGGCGGCGGGGTCCCTGCTGGCCTGAGGGGCCTCCGATGGCGTCGGGGGCGCCATGCGGGAGGGCCGCTTCAGCGAGCGACTCTTCTGCGGCTCCAGGCAGGCCTGGCCCATGGCCGCCCTCTCCCCGCTGGCCGCCCCTCTGGATGAGCCTGAGCAGGACATGCCTCGGTTTAACAGGAAGTCCATGCGCAGGTAGGGAGGAAGGTGCACCAACTCGCCCCCTGCAGGACGACACACACCGATGAGTCTTGACAGAGAGCCTCCCTATTTTTCTCATAATTGAACTTGCAACGAAAATGTTCGGAAAATTCTGCACCGGTTCTCGTACGGCATTGCACTGTCTTGGGATGTGTAAAAAGATCCCGGTTATTATTATCATCATGGTGTTGTTGAATCTGCTCAAAGAGGTCATACAGTCGTGGTCAAAAATACAACCATACACTAGTAAAGAACATAATGTCATGGCTGTCTTGAGTTTCCAATACTTTCTACAACTCTTATTTTTTGTGATAGAGTGATTGGAGCACATACTTGTTGGTCACAAAAAACATTCATGAAGTTTGGTTCTTTTATGAATTTATTATGAGTCTACTGAAAATGTGACCAAATCTGCTGGGTCATAAGTATGCATACAGCAATGTTAATATTTGCTTACATGTCCCTTGGCAAGTTTCACTGCAATAAGGCGCTTTTGGTAGCCATCCACAAGCTTCTGCTTGAATTTTTGACCACCCCTCTTGACAAAATTGGTGCAGTTCAGCTAAATGTGTTGGTTTTCTGACATGGACTTGTTTCTTCAGC
Source organism: Entelurus aequoreus (assembly GCF_033978785.1). Lineage (NCBI taxonomy): Eukaryota > Metazoa > Chordata > Actinopteri > Syngnathiformes > Syngnathidae > Entelurus > Entelurus aequoreus. The sequence continues at coordinate 52,560,235 of NC_084735.1, forward strand.
ATTGTGAAGTGAAGTGAATTATATTTATATAGCGCTTTTCTCTAGAGACTCAAAGCGCTTTACATAGTGAAACCCAATATCTAAGTTACATTTAAACCAGTGTGGGTGGCACTGGGAGCAGGTGGGTAAAGTGTCTTGCCCAAGGACACAACGGCAGTGACTAGGATGGCGGAAGCGGGGATCGAACCTGGAACCCTCAAGTTGCTGGCACAGCCGCTCTACCAACCGAGCTATACTGTCCACATGTTTAAGTCAGGACTTTGGGAAGGCCATTCTAAAACCTTATTTCTAGCCTGATTTAGCCATTCCTTTACCACTTTTGACGTCTGTTTGGGGTCATTGTCCTGCTGGAACACCCAACTGCGCCCAAGACCCAACCTCCGGGCTGATGATTTTAGGTTGTCCTGAAGAATTTGGAGGTAATTCTCCTTTTTCATTGTCCCATTTACTCTCTGTAAAGCACCAGTTCCATTGGCAGCAAAACAGGCCCAGAGCATAATACTACCACCACCATGCTTGACGGTAGGTAGGGTGTCCCTGGGATTAAAGGCCTCACCTTTTCTTCTCCAAACATATTGCTGGGTATTGTGGCCAAACAGCTACATTTTTGTTGCATCTGACATCACATAGACAAAGATAAGACATTTTGGAGGGAAGTTCTGTGGTCAGATGAAACAAAAATTGAGCTGATTGGCCACAATACCCAGCAATATGTTTGGAGGAGAACAGGTGAGGCCTTTAATAGACCCATAATACATTCATAAAAAAAAAAAACTTCGTGAATGTTTTTTTGTGACAAATCACTGTAATCAATCTCAATTATTAGCTAATCACTCTATCACAAAAAAATAAGAGTTGTAGAAATTATTGGAAACTCAAGACAGCCATGACATTATGTTCTTTACAAGTGTATGTACACTTTTGACCACGACTGTACATATACAATTTATATACAACAATATTCTTGTCAGCATTATTTTGAGACCAAATGAAGGACTTTTGTAGTCATAATATACAACAATAACTATAACAATATTAATAATAATGCAAGTAACCTTTTAAACACAATACACTTCTTATTAGTATTTTTTTACCGTTGTAATTGGGAAGACAATAACTTTTAATTGTCCTTAATAAATAAACAAACATAAAAATGAAACAGACTCAATCTCTGTTAGCAAATATTGCATTTCAATAATTATTGAACAGGCAGTTTTTTTTCCTAAGTTGGAAAAACTGGGTTTTGTACTTTTTTTCATTGTTGTCATCACTTTCCAGGGATTTGGCATACTTGTTCATTCCCACATTTGGATTTTCAATCATATTTTTTCCTTCTACAAAACCCAAAACCAGTGAAGTTGCCACGTGGTGAAAAGCGTAAAACAGAATACAATGATTTGCAAGTCCTTTTCAACACATATTCAATTGAATAGACTGCAAAGACATCATATTTAATGTTTGAACTGAGAAACACATTTTTTTTTTGCAAATAATAATTTAACTAGATTTTAATGGCAGCAACACATTCCAAACAAGTTGGCACAGTGGCATTTTTACCACTGCATATACATATACCATCACAGATGCTGGCTTTTGAGTTTTGCGCTTATAACAGTCTGGATGGTTCTTTTCGTCTTTGGTCCAGAGGACACGACGTCCAGTTTCCAAAAACAATTTGAAATGTGGACTCGTCAGACCACAGAACACTTTCCCTCTTTGCATCAGTCCATCTTAGATGAGCTCGGGCCCAGCAAAGCCAGCGGCATTTCTGGGTGTTGTTGATAAATGGCTTTCGCTTTGCATAGTAGGGTTTTAACTTGCACTTACAGATGTAGCGACAAACTGTAGTTACTGACAGTGGTTTTCTGAAGTGTTCCTGAGCCCATGTGGTGATATCCTTTACACACTGATGTCGCTTTTTGATGCAGTACAGCCTGAGGGATCGAAGGTCCATAATATCATCGCTTACGTGCAGTGATTTCTCCAGATTCTCTGAACCTTTTGATGATATTACGTAGATGGTGAAATCTCTAAATTCCTTGCAGTAGCTGGTTGAGAAATGTTGTTCTTAAACTGTTTGACAAGTTGCTCATGCATTTGTTGACAAAGTGGTGACCCTCGCCCCATCATTGTTTGTGAATGACTGAGCATTTCATGGAAGCTGCTTTTCTACCCAGTCATGGCACCCACCTGTTCCCAATTAGCATGTTCACCTGTGGGATGTCCCAAATAAGTGTTTGATGAGCATTCCTCAACTTTCTCAGTCTTTTTTGCCACTTGTGCCAGCTTTTTTGAAACATGTTGTAGGCATCAAATTCCAAATGAGCTAATATTTGCAAAAAATAACAAAGTTTCTCAGTTCAAACATTAAATATCGTGTCTTTGCAGTCTATTCAATTGAATATACTGTAGGTTGAAAAGGATTAGCAAATCTTTGTATTCTGTTTTTATTTACGCTTTACACAACGTGCCAACTTCACTGGTTTTGGGTTTTGCAATTTTTGCTACTTTGTGGTGCTTCTTACGAGCAACTCGAGAGGCGCTCTGATGGTGCATCATGTGTGTGTTAGCCAGCGGTCCCGCCTCCGCCCACAGAGACAAAAATTGTGGATGACTGACACGAGGGTTCACTCCGTTCATTCAATTTTGCCCCTGAATAAACGCGCTCAGGTGCTGAGAGCGATGCACAGAGTGAACCCTCTTATATTTTGTTTAAAAACAACATGACAATTTATCGATGACGACAAAATCATCGAGTTAATTTTCATTTATCACGTGATGAATTGATCTATTGGCCCAAGCCTTGTCTTAACTGCCGTGAACGTCCACATGCAGGCTTTATATTCCATGTCATTGAACTATTGCACATTATAATGAGTCTTTAAGTTTCACCTGGTCTGTGGGCTTTGGGCACCGCCATGTTCATGACCCGACTGACGTCCTGAGGCTTGGGCGGCGAAGCGGTGAAGCGGCAGATGCCTGATTCGGACGGCGTGCTGGACGTCAGGCTGTCGGTGTAGTCGTTGGTGCCGGCGGTCATCTGCTCCGAGGAGGTGTCGGAGATGAAGCATTCAGTGATGGTGAACTTGGCGTGGCGCAGCTGCTCCTCCATCTTGGCGTGCTCATAGGCTCTGGCCAGCTCTTCGTAAGTGGAGGAGGCACTTTCCGTCGACACCATGCTGCTGCGCGCACGGTCTGGAGATATCGATGATGTTTTGTGTTGACAACTTGATTATTTCCACACCGTGTAAAAATAATAATAAAAAAAAGGTGCTGACCTGTGTCCTGAGATGGGCTGACGCTGTAGCTGTCACTCTCCTTGTCCACAGAGCCCGCCACTCTGGGCGTGGGCAGCCTCCAGTCAGTGCTGAGCGTGTGGGAAGAGACGGGGGGATGTGGGCGGTTTAGGGTCCACTGGCTGGCGTAGCGGTTGCGGGCAGCCGGGCCAGCTTTGGCTGTACGGCGGGCAGTCGGGTCTGAGAGGAAGTAGAAAACATGACTTTTTATTCACATCACAGAAGAAGACTTACCATGAATTGATTAACGTGTACCCCGACTTAATTAAACAAGTTGAAAAACGTATTGGGGTGTTACCATTTAGTGGTCAATTGTACGGAATATGTACTGTACAATCTACTAATAAAAGTCTCAATCAATCAATCAAAAACTCAATCTAGGACCAGAGATGGAAGATGAAATCTGTCAAAAAGTCACATTTGGCATAATTGTTGATGAGCTCAATCTGCATTCTATTGTTAAACTTTATCTCAATTGTGTGTCATTTTGTGTTAGTGTAAGTACAATATAGCAGTGGTCCCCAACCACCGGTCCGTGGATCGATTGGTACCGGTCCGCACAAGAAATAAAAAAATAAAAAAAATTTTTTTTTTGTTTTTTTTTTGTAATTAAATCAACATAAAAAACACAAGATACACTTACAATTAGTGCACCAACCCAAACAACCTCCCTCCCCCATTTACACTCATTCACACTCATTCGCACAAAAGGGTTGTTTCTTTCTGTTATTAATATTTCTGGTTCCTACATTATATATCAATATAGATCAATACAGTCTGCAGGGATACAGTCCGTAAGCACGCATGATTGTATTTTTTAATGCCAAAAAAAAAATAAAATATATATATATATATATATATGGCGTTGGGGGGGACAAATTTTCAAGCGTTGACCGGTCCGCAGTTACAAAAAGGTTGGGGACCACTTCGACTTCGACTTCGACTACGACTCCGACTCGACTTCGACTTCGACTTCGACTTCCTTTTTATTGTCATTCAAATTTGAACTTTACAGCACAGATAAGAATGAAATTTCGTTACAAAAGCTCATGGTAGTGGAGGATAAAAAAAGCAATAAGGTGCATGTATAAATAAATAAATATATATAAATAATTTATAAATATCAGTGGCGTGCAGTCACTAGAGGCAGGGGAGGCGGGGCCTCACCTGCCATCATGAAAAGAAAAAAAAAAGTAAAAAGAAAAAAAAATTAACTAAATTGTTAAATGTATCCAGTGATTATACTAAAGTTATTTTCCATTTAACTTCACCAGTTTTAGATTATTTGTATTTTTATTTTCACATTTGCCGTTCAAATACTGAGAAGATGATCAGCGGTGATCAGCAGCCAGTTGAGGCACGTCACTGCGTTGTGCCTCAACATGGATTGTGCGCAATGACTCGGCTAACTGCTGGCCTGCTGTGCAGTGAGACCGTATTGCTATATGAATTATATTATACATTTCCATAGTTTAGTTAGCTGAGGTATATAATGTACAGTGTATTTTGTCAACAACTGTATGTGTGTAACGTATTTCTTGTGCTGAGCGATCATAATACTGCTGCGAAGACGCACTGTGAGAGGCTCGTCTCATAACCCCGCCTCTTGGTGCCAAGCATCTCCGCCGCAGAATGCACCGCCCGACGGGAGCGCCACACCAACCAGAGCCCACACCCAAACCCTCCACGTGCAAGACCGAATCCACCCAAAAAAAGTAACTTAACAAGAAGCCAAAAAGTGCAAAAACAACAATGCTCGCGCTGGAGGAGCCGCGAATGACCGCAGGGACACAACATTAGGTACACCTGCAGACTGCAGCACGGATTTCATATTTCATTCATTCACAACTCCTCCAACACGAACACCACTGTTCCCGCACTTATAAGTAAAGGTAAGACCATAATAAAGTTTTTTTAATTAAATGTGCTTTTTTGTGTGCTAGAGTTTGTAAGTGTAAAGTTAAAGTTAAGTTAAAGTACCAATGATTGTCACACACACACTAGGTGTGGTGAAATTTGTCCTCTGCATTTGACCCATCCCCTTGTTCACCCCCTGGGAGGTGAGGGGAGCAGTAGGCAGCAGCGGCGCCGTGCCTGGGAATAATTTTTGGTGATTTGAACCCCAATTCCAACCCTTGACGCTGAGTGCCAAGCAGGGAAGAATGCTGGTATGAGCTTTTAAACATAACCCGTTAACTGCTGCCAATCAAATGGTGAATAAGATACTCTTTAGGGTTCATATGTGGGCCTCACCAGTCATGAACCTCACCGCACGCCACTGATAAATATATGTATTAAATAAATAAATAGATTACTGTACAGATAAATATATTGCACTTTGTCACATGCATCCACGTTTATGGATGTATGTTATAATGTCTTTTTTATTCCCACGAGTTAATCCATTTTGGGGGGAGTTGAGGGGATAATTTAATTATGATGCGTTCAAGAGTCTTACGGCCTGAGGGAAGAAGCTGTTACAGAACCTGGAGGTTCTGCTTCGGAGGCTGTCTTTGCAATAGAATTAGTGTACTTGGCTGCAGTAACACTGGGATTATAGTACCACCTTGTGGAAGAAAACCAACATGACAACATTCATTGGTGAATAAAGAGTATGGTAATTGATACTTCCTCCCACCTCCAAAGACATGCACCTGGGGATAGGTTGATTGGCAACACTGAATTGGCCCTAGTGTGTGAATGTGAGTGTGAATGTTGTCTGTCTATCTGTGTTGGCCCTGCGATGAGGTGGCGATTTGTCCAGGGTGTACCCCGCCTTCCGCCCGATTGTAGCTGAGATAGGCTCCAGCGCCCCCCGCGACCCCGAAGGGAATAAGCGGTAGAAAATGGATGGATGGATAGTTTATGAAGAACATGCTTTACAGTGTAATGTTCAACAGCATCACATGTTCACCCTTGTATGATTCATCATGTGGGAAGAGGAGTAGAAAGAAGCAGAGCTTATTTATCACAACTCAGCACTGATAGTTTTTTTTACTTCCCGTGTTTGTTATTACTTTTTCATAGGTAAGAAAAACATTCTAAAAAATATTTTTTTTTTAAAAGAAGTTTTTATTGTTAATTAAAACCAGAAACTTGTCAAGAGCTAATTATGAAAATAATGTTTTTATCCTGCATTCATTAAAGATTCTTTAATAAAATATTGTACATTTATTTGCACATTACAATACATTAAATCATTTAGACATTTTTTTCCCCCCCAGGTTCCGTTTACTCCATTCATACAAGCTCTGGCTTTTCTTTGGCATTACTGTCAGCCATGACCCCTGCTCGTCGTTGTTTACCGAGTATAACGCATATTGCCAACCTTGAGACCTCCAATATCGGGAGGTGGGGGGTAGGGGATGAGGGGGGGTTGATCTTGGGGGTGGTGGTCGGGGGCATGGTTATTTACAGCTAGAATTCACCAACTCGAGTATTTCATATATATATATATATATATATATATATATATATATATATATATATATATATATATATATATATATATATATATATATATATATATATATATATATATATATACCGTAATTTCCGGACTATAAGCCGCACCTGACTATAAGCCGCACCAGCTAAATTTAGGGGAACATACAGATTGCTCCATATATAAGCCGCACCCGACTATAAGCCGCAGGGTTTTGATGTGTAATTACCGTAGTATATAGGGGTTCCTGCTACCACGGAGGGGATTGTCGGGACAGAGATGACTGTTTGGGAACGCAAAGCGTCCCATTTATTAACAATAAATCTTTCAATCATTCAATCAAACTTTCACATCTTTGACATGGCGAACAGCATTCGTGCAGAGTACAAATAATACAACGGTGCAAAGTAATACAAAGTGCTCACCTGTACGTTATCAAAATAACCAGCCTACCGGTATATGAAAAGTCAGTCTTTAATCATTGTGTCATCGTCTTCCTCCTGCGTACTAAAACCACCGAAATCCTCTTCGTCGGTGTCGGAGAAGAACAGGCCGTAAATAAGCCGCACCCTTGTATAAGCCGCAGGGACCAGAACGAGGGGAAAAAGTAGCGGCTTATAGTCCGGAAATTACGGTATATATATATATATATATATATATCAGTGGCGTGCCGTCACTAGAGGCAGGGGAGGCGGGGCCTCACCTGCCATCATGAAAAGAAAAAAAAAAGTAAAAAGAAAAAAAAAAAATTAAATTGTTATATGTATCCAGTGATTATACTAAAGTTATTTTCCATTTAACTTCACCAGTTTTAGATTTTTTTTATTTTTATTTTCACATTTGCCGTTCAAATACTGAGAAGAGACGGTGCGGTGATCAGCAGCCAGTTGAGGCACATCACTGATTTGTGCCTCAACATGGATTGTGCACAATGACTCGGCTAACTGCTGAGCTGCTGTGCAGTGAGACCGTATTGCTATATGAATTATATTATACATTTCCATAGTTTAGTTAGCTGAGGTATATAATGTACAGTGTATTTTGTCAACAACTGTATGTGTGTAACGTATTTTTAGTGCTGAGCGATCATAAAACTGGAGGCTCGTCTCATAACCCCGCCTCCTGGTGCCAAGCATCTCCGCTGCAGAATGCACCGCCCGACGGGAGCGCCACACCAACCAAAGCCCACACCCAAACCCTCCACGTGCAAGACCGAATCCACCCAAAAAAAGTCACTTAACAAGAAGCCAAAAAGTGCAAAAACAACAATGCTCGCGCTGCAGGAGCCGCGAACGACCGCAGGGACACAACATTAGGTACACCTGCACTGCAGGTTCATATGTTTTTTTTTTTTTTTTTTTAATTTTTATTTTATTTTTTATTTTAAACAACATAAAACAAGACACAAGATACACTTACCATTAGTGCATCAACCCAAGAAAACCCTCCTTGCCCCATTCACACTCATTCACACTTATTTACACAAAAGGGGCTGTCTCTTTCTGTTATTAAAAAAAAAAAATCTTCTGGTTCCTACAATATAGAATAATACAGTCTGCAAGGAATACAGTCTTTAGAGCACACATGATTGTGTGTGGTGCTGGTCCATTAACATTTTTCATTAATTACTATCTTTTATGTAATTGTTTTTATATTGCTTTACTTTCAAACAAAACAAACAAAGGACCTTAACTTCACCAGACCGGGTTGTCAATGAAATCAGATTGTTCAAACGGGTTCTTAAAACCAGGTCCAGTTCAGATAACGTCCAGACCGGGCTCAGCAACACACACCTTCACCCATGTACACCAAAAACCAGGGAACACAACAGGTTGCATACAATCCACATACAAAAATACATTTTCAAATTAAGCACCCATGTACAGTCCAGATCACATCCAAGTCGAACTCAGCAACACACACCTTCATTTATGTACACTTAAAATAGGGAATGCAACAACAGATTGCATATCATATATAAACAAAATTAAATTTTCAAAATAAGCCTTTGAGGACTTCCCATCTCTTTTTATGTTTTTTGGCATCATTATCGTTTATAACCATATAATTTTCTAAAGTTAAAAAATACTGAATAAATGTTTTAAAGAAAGAAATACTAAGTGAATATCTGTTTTTGGCCTTAAAAATAAACCTTTTACCGAGTACTATTATTAAATTGACTAAATCATGACTGTCAATGAACTCTCCTAAAATAACAGAAACCACATCAACCTTCATAAACAAACCAATCTTTAAACACATTTTTTCAACTTCCACCCAAAACGAAGACACAATATGACAATACCAAAACAAATGTAGGCTCCTGACAACAAAATCGGCAATCATCTGACTCTGTCACATTCCATATTTTTAACATTTTTCCCGTGGGTAGGAAGTTATAAATAATTTTAATTTGAAAATAACGATTTTGCACATCGATAGTGGTTTTGTAGATTAATTTGAATATTGCATCCGACGGCAACGGGCAGTCAAAAAAGTCCTCCCATTTTCCATATGTGTTGTATGGGGCAGCCTTCAAAGATTTCTTTATTAAATAAAACTTATATATTTTCCCATTTATTTTAGTTCCTTTTTGCCAACTAGAATTTCTTATTAAGGGTTTACAAACTAATAATTTAGTAGTTCCATAATTAATTTGTTTCCATCTTTTCCCAATGACTCCAGTTAGTTGATTAAATATGATTTAGGGCTATATAAATAAACATTGATTGATTGATTGATTGATTAAATGAAAAGCTTGAACAAGCATCACCATACATAGTTGTAAATTCATCATATTTCATAATTTTACCATTCTCATTGATAATGTCATTGACAAAAATGATTCCTCTTTCAAGCATATTTTTCCAAAAGAAAGGCTTTCCATCTATTACAATATTAGAGTTCATCCATATTATCTGCTGCAAAATATCATCTCTTTTTTTTGGTACATAAAATTGAAAACACCACCATGAGTGGATTGTTTCCTTTATGAACCCCGCCATGTTTCCCAGCAGACTCTCTACATGAGAAAAATGGGAGGGGATCACTTGTAAAAAAGGATACAATTTCTTTTGATACAATACATGTTTTTTGTCTAACAGGACACTTGTGTACCACTCAGTGTTTAAATACATATTTGGAACAATTGGTGCTTTTAAAGACAGACACATAGCTTCAAGGTTGAGAAGTTTCAGGCCCCCATATTCATATTCATTGTACAAAACCTTTCTTTTAATCCTTTCTGGTTTGCCGTCCCAGACCAAATCGAAGACCCTCCGCTCATAAATCTTAAAAAAGTTTTGTGATGGAGCTGGTAATGACAAAAACAAATAAATAAATTGAGGAATAATTAACAAGTTGATAATAGATATTTTACCATACAAGGTTAAGGATTTCCCTTTCCATAATTGCATAATTTTATCCAGCTTTCTTAGTCGATTATCATAATTTACTGAGCCTAGAGCCTAGGTTCATATGTTTGTAAATCTGACTGTGATGATGCAGTCGTGCCTCACCAGACATTAACCTCACCGCACGCCACTGATATATATATATATATATATATATATATATATATATATATATATATATATATATATATATATATATATATATATATATATATATATATGTATGAAATACTTGACTTTCAGTGAATTCTAGCTATATATATATATATATATATATATATATATACATATATATATATATATATATTTTTTTTATTTACATAGAAAAAAAAAATACTTGAATTTCAGTGTTTCGTTAGCTATCCTTTAGATGGCAGTATTGTCCTATTTAACTTCTCCGTTCATTGGGCAGGCAAGCTGTTTATATTGTGGGAAAGCGGACGTGAGAACAGGCTGTCCCCACTCAGTCTCAGGTCCGCATTGAGCTGGAGGGGGCGTGGCCTCCAGCTCCGGCTGAATACCAGGAGTTTGTCGGGAGAAAATCTCTGCCGGGAGGTTGTCGGGAGAGGCGCTGAATACCGGGATTCTCCCGCTAAAAACGGGAGGGTTGGCAAGTATGATAACGCAAGAAACACTTCCTGTCCCTCGCTTAATGTGTGCCGTGTGGGAAATCAATACTCCTCTGTACCGAACTGAAGGTTCCGTACAAAAAGAGCACAATACCCTACTAACTAATAAGTGTATCCCAGTCCCTAATAGCCCAGTGTGTTTACTTGTGCAAAGATCAACAGCAGTTAACATCTAAATGTCCTCCAATAAGCACACAAGATTGGTCTTTTCTTGTATGTTGTTCAAGTCATTTACAAAAGGTAAATATGGTAGACTATAGGTTACTCGGATCTATCAGCTACACAACAGCTAAGCACACAATAGCTCAAAAGCTAGACATCGGTAATAAGTGTCCTTTATTGAACAATATTGCAGTCTAAAACAGCACATTTGTCAATATAAACAAGTATCAAATGATTCTAGTTGCATGCTACTTACACACACAAAGTCTCCAAGGCAGAAGCGTATTAGAAAGTATCCAGTAACAAACGTGTCCGCATCATTCAACTTACTGTCATTAGCTTAACTTAATAATAATAATAATGACAATGGATTAGATTTATATAGCGCTTTCCTAGACACTCAAAGCGCTTCACAGAGAAGTGAGAAACCATCATTCATTCACACCTAAGCTACATTTGTAGCCACAGCTGCCCTGGGGTAGACTGACAGAAGCGTGGCTGCCATTTCACGCCTACGGCCCCTCTGACCACCACCCATCATTCATTCACCAGTGTGAGCGGCACTGGGGGGGCAAGGGTGAAGTGTTCTGCCCAAGGACACAACGGCAGCGATTTGGATGTCAAGAGGCGGGGAGCGAACCTGCAACCCTCAGGTTTCTGGCACGGCCACTCTACCCACTACGCCATGCCGAATCAATGAATTATTGTGACCACTAGGTGTCACCAAAAACAAATTACCACTACACTTCAAATTCAAGACAGGATAAGCCTATTGCAGATGGTTATTAACAAGTAGGTTAGTGTTTTCATACCTGCCATTGTTCTCTGTTAGACTAATATCACTTGATTTAATCTTTTCTAAACATTCAAAACTACAAAATAATAAAAGTATGAACTATGAGTCGTGCTGATATTGTATCAAATTAATAACGGTATTGGCCAATGCTCATGGCTTAAATATCGGTATCATATCAAGGGAAAAAGTTGAGACACCGCAACTAAGTAATAACTAATGAATCGAAAAGGCATTATTTTCAAGTAATTTAAATAATTCAAGTGCTTTTTTTTGTTGTTGAATTTTTCATCTCCAGTTGATCAATTATTGAGCATGCACCAGAAAGAATGAGCATGTTTGGATGTGTTTTGTGAGGAAGACCCTGCCAGAGCACGGACCTCAACACCAATGTTCCCTCTAATTTTTCATGTGTGTGAGCAAATGCAAAAACTCCCTGAGCATTCAGTGGAGCCCATGTGAGCGAGGTCAGACGTGTACACTGTGGCTACACCAGCAGCACACCTGTCCCAAACCTGACTAAATAACAATTCAATCAATCTCCATCCATCTATACATTTTCTACCGCTAGTCCCTTTCGGGGTCGCTGGAGCCTATCTCAGCTGCATTCGGGCAGAAGGCGGGGTACACCCTGGACAAATCCCCACCTCATGGCAGGGCCAACACAGAGAGACAGACAACATTCTTTTATTATTATAATCAAATGACAGCAGTCATTTCCATGAGGTTATTTTCTAATATAAGTATTTAGGCCCACTTACAATGACAATAACAAAAAATATTGTTTTTCATGAACTGTGTACTTGTATTGTTTGTCTGGGTGGAGGTCCTGCTTTGGAAATAGTTTGTACCCCTTTCAGACCTTGCATTTAGTTCCCATTAAAACATTCACATGTTGCACAATGAGATGTAAGCAGGGGATCATGTGTACATTCCTGCAACTTCCTGTTTGTAAAAAATATATTTTTATTAGTATTTATTTAATATACTAACAGCATTTCATGATTAATATTTATAAATTAAGATTCCTAATAAATGACACTTGAATAAGCACACATTTGATTGGTAAATCATAGTGTAACGACCTGGAATTACACTTTGTGTGTGGTGTTGGAGTTGTCCGACTTTTTGTGTGGCTGTAAACGCATCACTGGCTAAGTGCCGTATGTGCATGTGTTGGCGCAAGTGAGAAAGAGCGAGCGGCTGCTGTTGATATAACAAAGTTGGTTTTGGTCTGGTTTGTACTGCAGAAAATTACCAGTTTTGCTAGATATAATTTTTTTTACTAATGTTTTGGTGATGTGTTTATGGCCGACAATAAAGAGTTTTGCTCAGTAAAGTGATGGATGGAATTCATGTCCTCAAAGCGTCTCGACAGACGTTACAATATTTGAACAATGATGACGAAAACTGTTTTCTCTGTCGTGTCCGTGTCGTGTCGTGTCGAAAATTGTTATGCGCTAATTTTTTTATTTGATTTTGTGCGTGGCATAGATTTGCTGTGCGCAGAGGACGCTTGAGCAGTGCACAATTGCACAGGTGCGCACCTTAGAGGGAACATTGCTCAACACTATCCTACACCTTTGTTGTGAACTAGAAGGGTGATCGTCATTAGACATTTTCTTGTGGATTTATTGTACTCGCGCAGCTGGATCTTATATTTAGAATGTGAAGCTAAGACATCTTGGAACATAACGTCCAACTGTACACTTTGACATCCGTTACTACAAACCCAAAACACGGACAGCCTGCAACACAGTTTCGGAAAGTAAAAAACAAAAAGCGTCCGTACTGGACTTACTGGTTCCTGGTCTGGCGTCGGACACGTCGACCAGAGGACCGGTGGCCTGGGAGAGGGACTGGTAGTGGACCGTGTGGGTGACTGTGGAGGACTTCTGCTTCTGGGTTTCCCCAAAGTCGTTGTCGGTCAGTAAGACAGTGGACCTGTCATCTGTGGAGCAGCCACAAAGGAACGTTCAGAAAGGAAACATAGAGGTCTTGGAGCAGTAGCACTTGATGTGTGTGGTGTGCTTACCAACAGTCTCCATGGTGTCTCTCTCCTCGATTAGAAGCTGAGCTCTGGGAATGTCGATGTGCATTCGCAGCGTTTGCTGCTGCTTGTTGACTGGCTCGGCTGGACGTGTGTTTTTACTGGTCGAGAGAGGGCATGGTTGATTAATGCGTTCACACCTTTTGAGCAAAAACGAATTTGAGACATTTCTTGAGATTCTTACCTCATTAGCATCTCAGCCAAACTTTTTGCATCTTGTTAGCAAAGAGAGTAAACAACACAGTATTAGGTTAGTTGGGAGTCATACAAGACAAAAAGAGCAGTCTGCAGGTCACAAAAGTACATTTTATAGATTTGGAGCAAATGGAACAGATTATTACCTCCTTTGTCCCCCGTGCCAACCCCTCACTAGGACTGTACACATATAAACCCACTCAAGGTGGACCTACTATGCAAAACTCACTTTTCTTTTGGGTACCTGTTTTTGTGTATTTTGGATCTGCATAAGTCCCGAAAATTTGAAATCAAACCATGGAGGCATTTATAAAACAATGTAGCTTTCCTTAAAACGAGCTGTATGGAATTTACACAAATTGTGACATTTTTTTCCAGTTGTGATTAGAGATGTCCGATAATGGCTTTTTTGCCGATATCCGATATTGTCCAACTCTTAATTACCGATTCCGATATCAACCGATTCCGATATATACAGTCGTGGAATTAACACATTATTATGCCTCATTTTGTTGTGATGCCCCGCTGGATGCATTAAACAATGTAACAAGGTTTTCCAAAATAAATCAACTCAAGTGTTGGAAAAAAATGCCAACATGGCACTGCCATATTTATTATTGAAGTCACAAAGTGCATTATTTTTTTTAACATGCCTCAAAACAGCAGCTTGGAATTTGGGACAAGCTCTCCCTGAGAGAGCATGAGGAGGTTGAGGTGGGCGGGGTTGAGGTGGGGAGGGGGCAGCGGGGGGTGTATATTGTAGCGTCCCGGAAGAGTTAGTGCTGCAAGGGGTTCTGGGTATTTGTTCTGTTGTGTTTATGTTGTGTTACGGTGCGGATGTTCTCCCGAAATGTGTTTGTCATTCTTGTTTGGTGTGGGTTCACAGTGTGGCGCATATTTGTAACAGTGTTAAAGTTGTTTATACAGTACCCTCAGTGTGACCTGTATGGCTGTTGACCAAGTATGCCTTGCATTCACTTGTGTGTGTGAAAAGCCGTAGATGTTATGTGATTGGGCCGGCACGCAAAGGCAGTGCCTTTAAGGTTTATTGGCACTTTGTACTTCTCCCTACGTCCGTGTACACAGCGGCGTTTTAAAAAGTCATACATTTTACTTTTTGAAACCGATACCGATAATTTTGAAACCGATACCGATCATTTCTGATATTACATTTTAAAGCATTTATCGGCCGATATTATCGGACATCTCTAGTTGTGATGTCAGTGGATATCTCCATATATGGGAGAAATTTACCCGAAGAGATTTGCCGCAAGTCCGCCATTATAGTCCGACGTCGTAGTCAATAAGCTCCTTCATTTTCTCTATCCTCTTGTTGTGGGGCAGACTGGCTCATACATGCACATGCATCCTCCGCTGCTGCCATTTCTATTATAAAATAGTGTGTAGTTGGAGCTCCGTAGAATCACTATGGAAGCGCTAAAAACGACAACATGGACGGCGGGGAGAAGAGGCTGTCGAAGTGGAGGCACGTAAATAAGAACAGGCCACAAAACGGCGCATGCTGAAGAGACGGTCAAAAAACGGTATGAAGATGTTCTGTAAAACATGATCTATGCCACAGGTGTCAAACTCAAGGCCCGGGGGCCAAATCTGGCCCGCCACATTATTTTATGTGGCCCGCAAAAGCCTGGAAATAATATGCGTTAATAAAATGCTTAATCTTTTCTTACTAAATATATTTGTTCTTTCCCTTTTGACATGTACTGCATGCAATTGTATATCTTTTAAAATTCAATATTATCAAAATGAAAATATTTTGTTATCATGTATTCCAAAAATATTTTGTGTTGAAATAAAGATAAATACTGTACTTAAATATCTGCTTGACTTATGATTTCGAAACAAATTATCAATCAAATTGTAGACTGTAAAATTGACAATAGATTTTACGGTTACATTTTTTTACCGTAAAATCAACTTTGGTACTGTTTTTTCCATATAGAGTAGGACACGAAAACATTAAAAAACAAACAAAAAAAACATTAAAACAAAAAAAAACTGCCAGCTCTCTTGCTTTAGTTTTACCGCTAAAAACTGTGGTATTTTTTTTTCCATTCCATTTATTAAATTTTTTTTATATGCTGTAAAAAAACATTGCTGTCTGGTGACTGAGCTGCCAGTTTTTAAAGTAAAATATAATATTTTTTTTGCAGCTTATGTAAAAAAATATATTGTTAATGTATTATGTACATGTATATTCATCCATCCATCCATCCACCTTCTTCCGCTTATCCGAGGTCGGGTCGCGGGGGCAGCAGCCTAAGCAGGGAAGCCCAGACTTTCCTCTCCCCAGCCACTTCGTCCAGCTCCTCCCGGGGGATCCCGAGGCGTTCCCAGGCCAGCCGGGAGACATAGTCTTCCCAACGTGTCCTGGGTCTTCCCCGTGGCCTCCTACCAGTTGGACGTGCCCTAAACACCTCCCGAGGGAGGCGTTCGGGTGGCATCCTGACCAGATGCCCGAACAACCTCATCTGGCTCCTCTCAATGTGGAGGAGCAGTGGCTTTACTTTGAGCTTCATCCAGAAAAGCAGAGCTTCTCACCCTATCTCTAAGGGAGAGCCCCGCCACCCGGCGGAGGAAACTCATTTCGGCCGCCTGTACCCGTGATCTTGTCCTTTCGGTCATGACCCAAAGCTCATGACCATAGGTGAGGATGGGAACGTAGATCAACCGGTAAATTGAGAGCTTTGCCTTCCGGCTCAGCTCCTTCTTCACCACAACAGACCGATACAGCGTCCGCATTACTGAAGACGCCGCACCGATTCGCCTGTCGATCTCACGATCCACTTTTCCCTCACTCGTGAACAAGACTCCTAGGTACTTGAACTCCTCCACTTGGGGCAGGGTCTCCTCCCCAACCCAGAGATGGCACTCCACCCTTTTCCGGGCAAGAACCATGGACTCGGACTTGGAGGTGCTGATTCTCATCCCAGTCGCTTCACACTCGGCTGCGAACCGATCCAGTGAGAGCTGAAGATCCTGGCCAGATGAAGCCATCAGGACCACATCATCTGCAAAAAGCAGGGACCTAATCCTGCAGCCACCAAACCAGATCCCCTCAACGCCTTGACTGCGCCTAGAAATTATGTCCATAAAAGTTATGAACAGAATCGGTGACAAAGGGCAGCCTTGGCGGAGTCCAACCCTCACTGGAGACGTGTCCGACTTACTGCCAGCAATGCGGACCAAGCTCTGACACTGATCGTACAGGGAGCGGACAGCCACAATCAGACAGTCCGATACCCCATACTCTCTGAGCACTCCCCAAAGGACCTCCCGAGGGACACGGTCGAATGCCTTCTCCAAGTCCACAAAGCACATGTAGACTGGTTGGGCAAACTCCCATGCACCCTCAAGGACCCTGCCGAGAGTATAGAGCTGGTCCACAGTTCCACGACCAGGACGAAAACCACACTGTTCCTCCTGAATCCGAGGTTCGACTATCCGGCGTAACCTCCTCTGCAGTACACCCGAATAGACCTTACCGGGAAGGCTGAGGAGTGTGATCCCACGATAGTTGGAACACACCCTCCGGTTCCCCTTCTTAAAGAGAGGAACCACCACCCCGGTCTGCCAATCCAGAGGTACCGCCCCCGATGTCCACGCGATGCTGCAGAGTCTTGTCAACCAAGACAGCCCCACAGCATCCAGAGCCTTAAGGAACTCCGGGCGGATCTCATCCACCCCCGGGGCCTTGCCACCGAGGAGCTTTTTAACTACCTCAGCAACCTCAGCCCCAGAAATAGGAGAGCCCACCACAGATTCCCCAGGAACTGCTTCCTCATAGGAAGATGTGTCGGTGGGATTGAGGAGGTCTTCGAAGTATTCCCTCCACCGATCCACAACATCCGCAGTCGAGGTCAGCAGAACACCATCCGCACCATACACGGTGTTGACAGTGCACTGCTTCCCCTTCCTGAGGCGGCGGATGGTGGTCCAGAATTGCTTCGAAGCCGTCCGGAAGTCGTTTTCCATGGCCTCGCCGAACTCCTCCCATGTCCGAGTTTTTGCCTCCGCGACCGCTGAAGCCGCACACCGCTTGGCCTGTCGGTACCTGTCTGCTGCCTCCGGAGTCCCATGAGCCAAAAGAACCCGATAGGACTCCTTCTTCAGCTTGACGGCATCCCTCACCGCCGGTGTCCACCAACGGGTTCTAGAATTACCGCCACGACAGGCACCAACTACCTTGCGACCACAGCTCCAATCAGCCGCCTCGACAATAGAGGTGCGGAACATGGTCCACTCGGACTCAATGTCCAGCACCTCCCCCGTGACATGTTCAAAGTTCTTCCGGAGGTGGTGATTGAAACTCTCTCTGACAGGAGACTCTGCCAGACGTTCCCAGCAGACCCTCACAATGCGTTTGGGCCTGCCAGGTCTGTCCGGCATCCTCCCCCACCATCGCAGCCAACTCACCACCAGGTGGTGATCGGTAGAAAGCTCCGCCCCTCTCTTCACCCGAGTGTCCAAAACATGAGGCCGCAAATCCGATGACACAACTACAAAGTCGATCATGGAACTGCGGCCTAGGGTGTCTTGGTGCCAAGTGCACATATGGACACCCTTATGCTTGAACATGGTGTTCGTTATGGACAATCTGTGACGAGCACAAAAGTCCAATAACAAAACACCACTCGGGTTCAGATCCGGGCGGCCATTCTTCCCAATCACACCTCTTCAGGTTTCACTGTCGTTGCCAACATGAGCGTTGAAGTCACCCAGTAGGACAAGGGAATCACCAGGGGGAGCACTTTCCAGTACTCCCTCGAGTGTATCCAAAAAGGGTGGGTACTCTGAACTGCTGTTTGGTGCGTAAGCACAAACAACGGTCAGGACCCGTCCCCCCACCCGAAGGCGGAGGGAGGCTACCCTCTCGTCCACCGGGTTGAACTCCAACGTGCAGGCTTTGAGTCGGGGGGCAACAAGAATTTCTACCCCAGCTCGTCGCCTCTCACTGCGTGCAACGCCAGTGTGGAAGAGAGTCCAGCCCCTCTCGAGAGAACTGGTTCCAGAGCCCTTGCTGTGCGTCGAGGTGAGTCCGACTATATCCAGCCGGAACTTCTCTACCTCGCGCACAAGCTCAGGCTCCTTCCCCCCCAGCGAGGTGACGTTCCACGTCCCAAGAGCTAGCTTATGTAGCCGAGGATCGGACTGCCAAGTGCCCTGCCTTCGGCTGCCGCCCAGCTCACAATGCACCCGACCTCTATGGCCCCTCCCATGAGTGGTGAGCCCATTGGAGGGGGGACCCACGTTTCCTCTTCGGGCTGTGCCCAGCCGGGCCCCATGGGGACAGGCCCGGCCACCAGGCGCTCGCCATCGCGCCCCAACTCCGGGCCTGGCTCCAGAGGGGGGCCCCGGTGACCCGCGTCCGGGCGAGGGAAATCTGAATCCTTGTTGTTTCCTTTCCATAGAAGTCTTTGAGCTGCTCTTTGTCTGATCCCTCACCTAGGACCTGTTTGTCTTGGGAGACCCTACCAGGGGGCATGGAAGCCCCCGGACAACATAGCTCCTAGGATCATTGGGACACGCAAACTCCTCTACCACGGTAAGGTGGCAGCTCAGAGAGGAGATGTATATTCATATATTACTCATTGTTAAAAATGGCCCTCTGAGGGGCAACCATAACTGCGATGTGGCCCTCAATGAAAATTAGTTTGACACCCCTGATCTATGCAAATTATTTGACCAAAAAAATCACTATAACATGTTATGTAGACCACAAGGAAGTGTTTTAAATGGAGAAAAAAAACAATCTTAATAAGACCCCTTTGAAAGGTGCTGTTTTGGAACTTCCTCACAACACCATCTACCAGCTTATTTTACCATTAGTGGTTTAAAAGAACACATTTGTTTGACAATTGTCTATATTTTTCACAATTGTGCCCAGAAATGACTGGTGTGTATGGCGGTCACTCACCCGGTCTCGTCAATGTGTACGGGCAAGGAGCGCGTGCGAACATACAAAAGCAGCCCGAGAGAAGCAACCAACAATTTGCAGTCATGTTGTTGTTATGATAGAATATACATTCTACGACCGCGAACGCTAGCTATCCAAATTTGTATTACTAACTAATAGGGCTGTGAATCTTTGGGTGTCCCACGATTCGATTCAATATCGATTCTTGGGGTCACGATTCGATTCAAAATTAAAAAAAAATTCAATTCAACACGATTCTCGATTCATTCAATACATAGGATTTCAGCAGGATCTACCCCAGTCTGCTGACATGCAAGCAGAGTAGTAGATTTTTGTAAAAAGCTTTTATAATTGTAAAGGACAATGTTTTATCAACAAATTGCAATAATGTAAATTTGTTTTAACTATTAAATGAGCCAAAAATATGACTTATATTATCTTTGTGAAAATATTGGACACAGTGTGTTTGTCAAGCTTATGAGATGCGATGCAAGTGTAAGCCACTGTGACACCATTGTTCTTTTTTTTAATAAATGTCTAATGATAATGTCAATGAGGGATTTTTAATCACTGCTATGTTGAAATTGTAACTAATATTGATACTGTTGTTGATAATATTCATTTTGTGTCTCCACTCAATTGCTCTGTTTATTGCAGTTCTGAGTGTTGCTGGGTCGGGTTTGGTTTTGGAATTGGATTGCATTGTTATGGTATTGCTGTGTATTGTTTTGTTGGATTGATTAATAAAAAAAAATAAATAAAATAAAATAAAAAAATAAATAAAAATAAAAATAAATCGATTTTTTAAAAATGAGAATCGATTCTGAATCGCACAACGTGAGAATCGCGATTCGAATTTGAATCGATTTTTTCCCACACCCCTACTAGCTAACAACAACTAAAGCTAATGCGCGTGCATGTGTTACGTACGTATGTAATTACTTCATTACATAAGAGGGCGGGATATAGTGTGTAAAATACCTTGGAAAGTTGGCACCCTCTACACATCTGTAAATGTTGAAAACAACTGCTTTATGTCAGCGTGTACTCAGTATAGCTGGCAGGTTTCAATTTAACCGAAACTACCCATTGTGACTTGTAACTTTGTTGAAAAAACATTTGGAGAATGGGCTATGATGAAGAATTTAGTTTACATTGTTTTCCTATAGGGATGTGCCGACGGTGCCACCGATCAGTATCGGACAATTTTCGTAAAAAAGTACATCACTGCCTTTAAATGGTGATCACGAATATCTGTTTTTAGTCCCGCAGCTGGCAAGCTGTCTCCATCCACAGTGTTGAGTCGATCCCCTAAGTTACTTAGAATCACCTTCATTAGTCAAATAAACTGCATTTCTGAGTACCTTAAGTATCAATATCAAGTAAACCAAATGATTTAAATGACTCCAAACAATGTTTACCAGTAAAGCAGCAATAGAAGATTGCAATGAACAACACAGTTCACCACATATCTTGAAGGGAATTTGTACTGAGGCACATTGTATTCATATATACGCATGAAAATGATTCTTGAAAACCCTGTTATCATAATATTTGGTCAATAATTTACATGAAAAATAAATACTTCTGGACCCGCAATTGACAGCCAAGCGGCTTCATGTCTGATAGAGCAGGCAAAAGTTGACAATGGCAGGTAGTTGTACCTTTGAAATGTTTTCTGGAAACTACATTAGTTGTTTGATAGTTGAATTAGCAAATAAGTTTGAATCATTTGAGTCAGGATGTGAAATGTAAAACATTCAGAGAGCACGAAGTAAAGTAAAGGTTAGTATTGCACCCTGAAAATAACAAATCAAATATATGATTTAGCTCATTAGTGGGTTGAATGTGGTGCAACAATTACACAATTATAATCATGGTTAAGGTGTACTGACACCATCTATAATGTGGGATTTGGGCAAGGGACCTAAAATGTTTCCAAGTGCAAACACTGCATTAAAAGCACTTAATAATCCCATTATGCGATGTTTACAAAATATTAAATTCTTCAAATTTTGAAACAAATTTTACTTTGCTGTTCTTAAATATCAGTACTATACCATCTACTACAGTGGTCCCCAACCACCGGGCCGCAGCCCGGTATCGGTCCGTGGACCGATTGGTACCAGGCCGCACAAGAAAAAAAAAAAAAAATATATATATATATATATTTATTTTTTATTTTTTAATAAATCAACATAAAAAACACAATATATACATTATATATCAATATAGATCCATACAGTCTGCAGGGATACAGTCCGTAAGCACACATGATTGTATTTCTTTATGACAAAAAAAAAATTAAAAAAAATACCATAACATGTTTTCACCCTATCGTAATGAGAAAAACAACACTTTTGATGCAAACGAGCAATCCTAACTGTCAAAGCCAACGACAGTTGTTGAAGTGTAATTCCCCCTCTTTAGCATTGAGGTATTGTGTGGCAGAACGATCACTGTGGATCGACTACTACCAGTCCAAAATAGTCGGAATCCCCCGCGTAAGTATTCCATTTACCGTATTTTTCAGACTATAAGTCGCAGTTTTTTTCATAGTTTATAATCAGGAGCGACTTACAGTATGTGTGAAATTATTAACACATTACCGTAAAATATCAAATAATATTATTTAGCTTATTCACGTAAGAGACTAGACCAGGGGTCGGCAACCTTTACCACTCAAAGAGCCATTTTGGCAAGTTTCACAAATTAAAGAAAGTAATGGGAGCCACAAAAATAATTTAAAATGAAAAACACCGCATACAAAGCTTAAATGCTTTGTGCTATGTTAACCAGGGGTCTCCGACCCACGCACCGGCACGCACTTTAATGTGGAAATTTGATGTTAGTGCAGCCCGCGAGTTTTGAATGAATGGCGCTTGATAGCGTCATACTTGCCAACCCTCTCATTTTTCCCGGGAGACTCCCGAATATCAGAGCGTGATGACACTACTTTTGGCGCCCTCTTCAGTCTACCCTAACAGTGTACCTGCTCGACCACATGTAGAATGCAGTTTCAGCTTGCTAACGTAAGTGACAGCAAGGCGTACTACCTCAGCAGCCACACATCTTACACTGACGGTACCAATAACCAGAATCCCATGCAGCCCTAACTCTTCCGCTCAACCAACGCACGGAGAGGGGGGTGGGGGGGTTTATGTGTGGGGGGATTTGGTGGTAGCGGGGGTGTATAATGTGGACCGGAAGAGTTAGGGCTGCATGGGATTCTGGGTAATGGTTGTGTTGTGTTTATGTTGTGTTACGGTGGGATGTTCTCCAGAAATGTGTTTTTCATTCTTTTTTGGTGTGGGTTCACAGTGTGGCGCATATTTGTAACGTAACAATGTTAAAGTTGTTTGATACGGCTACCGTCAGTGTAAGCTGTGTGGCTGATGAGTAAGTATGCTTTGCTGTCTCCTGTGTGTGCAAGTAATAACAACATACAACATGTGGCTGGACTGGCACGCTGTATGTAAATGCTATAGAGGACAATTACTGCAGTGCAATTAGGGCACGCCCTTTATTTAGTAATTAGAGTGTAAATAGGATTATTTTTTCCCTGGGAGTAATCTATGAGAGACACTGACATCCATAAGTCTCCTGGGAAAATCGTGGGGGGGTTGGCATGTATGTAGCTGAGCCGCATCAGAGTGGTCAAGGAGCCGCATGCGGCTCCGGAGCCGCGGGTTGCCGACCCCTGGACTAGACGTATAAGATTTAATCGGATTTAGCGATTAGGAGTGACAGATTGTTTGGTAAACGTATAGCATGTTCTATATGTTATAGTTATTTGAATGACTCTTACCATAATATGTTACGTTAACATACCAGGCACGTTCTCAGCCTGTTGTTCACTATTCTTTATTTATTTTAAATTGCCTTTCAAATGTCTATTCTTGGTGTTAGGTTTTATCAAAGAAATTTCCCCAAAAAATGCGACTTATACTACAGTGCGACTTATATATGTTTTTTCCCTTCTTTATTATGCATTTTCGGCCGGTGCGACTTATACTCCAGAGCGACTTATACTCCGAAAAATACGGTAGTTGTAAACAAATGGCACAAATGGCATCCTGGTCACAGAAGGTGACCAGAATGTCTGTAACTCCTGTTATTTGTTGGAGGCTAAATTGAGAATTTTAGGAATCGTTGAAAGGACAGTGTTGTATGTGGGAAACAGGTGGTATCGCAGACCACCACCCCAGTTCAGGAATGTTTTTTCAACCTTGACATAGAAGGCTTCCCTAGACATATATAAAGTTATCCCTGGACACTTGACAAATATATTGCATATAGTGTTGTTACTACTGGAACCTACATTTCCCGTGGTCAGTAAAGTTCTATCACAGCTGCTGTAATAAAAACCGTACCTCGTAGTCTCTTTAGCCTCTGCTCACGCCTCCTCCTCCTCAGCACCAGCAGGCCGATAAAGATGACGACGATCCCCACCAACACACAAGAAATGGTCACCATCATTTTCAAACCTTCGCTGCCACCGGACGTGTCCTCGCTTATGTTAGGGGCCTTAACTAGCGGGGCAATGGTACCTGTGGAAAAAAATAACATTTTGTCATGACAAAACTAAATATTCTATTTGAATCAGTTGCTCTCATTTGAACATACTTTTGAGTTATTCGGTGTGATGCACAATATATTTTTTAAATGTATTACATGCAAGTCTTCTGATCATTTACAGCTTAGAATCTAACATGCCGAATGGTTCATGTTTTCCTCACAAAACCATGTAGCGGCTGTAACGCCAGAACTCACTGCCGTCGTAGCTGAGCGTTGCAAACTTGATCCTCTTCTCAGCGTAGCCGGCGCTGTTGTAGATTTTCATCTGCAGCTCATACCAGGTGGCCTCCTGCAGGTCATACAGGACGTAGCTTTTGGTGAGGGAGGTGCGCTGCGCCGTGGTCCACGAAGGCGAGTCCATGGGGCGATACTCCAGCGTGAAAGAGGTGATTGGACATCCGCCGTTGTTCCAGCCGCTCAGGTTGAGCTTGACTCGGGTGGCGTTGATGCTGGTAAAGAGCTCCTGTTCTTTGGAGTACTGAGGTTCTGGAGAGAGAGAGACGGGAGGAATAGAACGAATAAATCTAGGAAAAGCCTAAATTGTAAACCACGAGCACAGGTTCTATTGTGCTTTAGAAATGTACACAAACTAATCATCTATGTCATACTCATTACAGGCCCTTCGTGATTTGATCTGATTAGTGGTATTCAAAGCAAGATGTGGGTGAAGTTGGAATTTATTTTTGAATTGTTTTTAATTTGCATGCATTATATTAATATTGAATTAAAACATCATCACAATAAATAAAATAGTTTAGTAATAAACATGTCACCACAGATAAATTACATTAAAAAGAAAATATGCATTTGAATGATATTATTTATAATATACTAAATATAAAATTACATACACACATACAGTGGAACCTTGGTATACGAGTGGCCCTGTGCATGCGTTTTTCGGTATGCAAGCTGTCTCTTGGCTAATTGTTATGTTTGGGCTACCAACCTCCCCTCCGCGAGTTGGCATAGAGAATGTCACGGTGAACCCCGTAAGAAGTGGATGATATTCACTGAATTAAAGAAATAAATCATCGAAAACATGACAGAGTGTGTAGCGAGCTAACTTGGTGAAGCAGTTGGAGCGTAGCACTGCAAGTCTGCACCACACCGAATCCAAATAAGTCAATAACGTCAGCAGAGAACATTAAAATAATATCCAAACAGCAGACAGGTATCCAGAAAAATATGAAGAAGCTGCTGATGGTGTGTTTGATGGAGAGGCATCAGGGAGGACATGCCATAGAAGTCAACTCTCCAAGGTGAACACTGTACATTATTACATTACTTTACAAAACTACTGTAGTGGTTTGTTTGTTTTCATATAATAATTGAAAAAAAAAAAAAAAAAATATTCAAAGAGTGAAATTGTGCTGGTTGGGGAGGCTAAGCATCGATTAAAATTAATTTTAAATAATTTCAATGGGCGACGCCGTTTCGCAATACAAGTTGTTCAAGGTACGAGCTGCATCACAGAACCAATAAAACTCGTATGCAAAGGTACTACTACCGGTACATATATATTTATAATTATATCATCAGAATCAGAATCAGAATCAGAATCAGAATAGTTTTATTGCCATTGTTTGAGAACGGGTTCACAAACTAGGACAATAAAACTATTCTGATGCATTTTTGCCCACGTCCACACTTTAGAAGCTTGGGCTATGTAGTCAAGAACACATATTTAAAAAACAACGTATGTACTTTTGGCCTTCAAACATTTGTGTCCTAAAAATTGGCTTTTGAAAAACTACAGCCAGGGTGAATATTTAAAAAAACCCTACTGCTTCAGTGTTGGGTTGATGGGTAAAAACAGCTTTTTAATCGTGTGTCACAAGAAATATGCACAATGATTACTGCTTTGCACACTCTTGGCATTCTCTCGATGAGCTTCAAGAGGTAGTCACCTGAAATGGTTTTCACTTCACAGGTGTGCTTAAAGCTCATCGAGATAATGCCAAGAGTGTGCAAAACAGTAATCAGAGCAAAGGGTGGCTATTTCGAAGAGACTAGAATACAAAACATATTTTCAGTTATTTCGCCTTTTTTTGTTAAGTACATAACTCCACACGTGTTCATTCATAGTTTTGATGCCTTCAGGGACAATCTACAGTGTAAATAGTCATGAAAATGAAGAAAACGCATTGAATGAGGAGGTGTGTCCAAACTTTTGGCCTGTACTGTATGTTAACGGCCCCGCCTCCACCCACAGCGTAAAAGAGAGTGGATGACTGACAAGAGGGTTCATTCAGTTTATTTCATGCAGATATAGAACAAAAGGCACAAATTTTGTTGAAACTTTCATGAAATGGCAGAAATGGGATAAGGAGCCAGTGATTACGTTTTGGGGGCAGAGGTGGGTAGTAACGCGCTACATTTACTCCGTTACATCTACTTCAGTAACTTTTGGGAGAAATTGTACTTCTAAGAGTAGTTTTAATGCAACATACTTTTACTTTTACTTGAGTATATTTATAGTGAAGAAACGCTACTTTTACTCCGCTCCATTTATCTACATTCAGCTCGCTACTCGCTACTGATTTTTATCGATCTGTTAATGCACGCTTTGTTTGTTTTGGTTTGTCAGACAGACCTTCAAAGTAGGATCTATGCATGCCTGCTTTTCACCAATCAGATGCAGTCACTGGTGACGTTGGACCAATCAAACAGAGCCAGGCGGTCACATGACCGTCACACGTGGACCCCGACTTAAACAAGTTGAAAAACGTATCCGGGTGTTACCATTTAGTGGTCAATTGTACGGAATATGTACTGTACTGTGCAATCTACTAATAACAGTTTCAATCAATCAATCAAAAGTGTGAAGGAAAAAAAGACACTTTTTTATTTCAACCGTACGTCCCGTCAAAAGCCTAAAGACTGACCGCACAGTTCCTGTCTTCACAATAAAAGTGCCGCTCCATCGCGCCTGCGCTAACAAAATAAGAGTCTCCGAAAGCCAGCGCAAACAAGCTAGCAAGCCACGGAGTTTGCCGCCAATGTATTTCTTGTAAAGTGTATAAAAACGAATATGGAAGCTGGACAAATAAGATGCCAAAAACCAACCACTTTCATGTGGTATTAGACAGAAAGGAGGAACTTTTTTTCTCCTCCATTTGAAAATGTGGACGTTATCATCACTGCTGTCTGATTCCAATCAATGCAAGTCATCAGAATCAGGTAATACACCAACTTATATTCTTGTCTTCATGAAACAAAGGAATATATGTGTGTTAAACATGCTTGTGTTATCATTAATAAATAATAAACATTTATTAAGTAATTGATTAACGTTGAAAAACTTATTGGGGTGTTACCATTTAGTGGTCAATTGTTGTACGGAATATGTACTGTACTGTGCAATCTACTAATACAAGTTTCAATCAATCAATCAATGAATGCCTACTGAGCCTATGGTACCGTTAAGTTATTGTGGCTCAATTTGCCTTAATTTTTTTTATTTCAATGTATTATTATTTAATATATATTATTGTTTTAGTTGCTTAAGAGATATTCCTGGCTCTGAATTTGCTCATTGCTATTTTTATGTTTTTGTGCATTATTTGTTGCCGTCATCATTAAACGAACAGGTTACTCATCAGTTACTCAGTACTTGAGTAGTTTTTTTCACAACATAATTTTTACTTTTACTCAAGTAAATATTTGGGTGACTGCTCCTTACTTTTACTTGAGTAATAAATCTATAAGTAATAGTACTCTTACTTTAGTACAATTTCTGGCTACTCTACCCACCTCTGTTTGGGGGTAATCCAGATCACCGTCTAGATTCAGGATTTCTTAAAAGGTTTATAAGTGCGCTTTCAGAGTGCTTTTCTCAATAGTAATATGACTTATGGGTGTGGTATTAGATTAACACACTAAACATATTCATATTGTTTGCTTTGCGTAAGTTCACCAATAATAACTGGAGACATTTCTTAATAACGACAGATTCCAATATTTTAAACATATGTTCTAAGTACATGTCACCCTCAAATAAAAAGGAATTAAGTTAGGATGTTTGGGAACAACCCATGAACTCCCAAAGTTCATGCCTACCGTGAATTGGGAAATACTGGAACATCAGCTCTACAGTGTTTAAATAGTGCAACCCCTGAGAAATTTACACACACGAAAAACCGTATATTTAATAATTTGATTAGGCCCAGCAACAGTCATTTCCCACCTTTCCCATGGGTCTTCGCTTCAATGATCTCACTGATGCGTCCGGGCCCCACAGCATTTTGGGCTGTGAGTGTGAACTTGTACCAGGTGCCACACTTGAGGTTCTCGAGCCGATAGGCACGCTCACTTGGACTGATGGCGAAGTTTCCCCACTGCTCGCTGTTGTCCTCCGAATATTGCAAAATGTAGCCTGTGAAGGAAACATGCCTACTGAATATACTGGCGTGTTGTAAAGGAAAATAATATGCTAGTGAAGCAATGTGTATGTGTGTGTATGTGTGTGAAGTGTGTGAGACCTCTGATAGAGCTGCCGCCGTTGTCTCCAGGTATCCAGGACAGTGTGATGGACGTTGTGGTGGTCTTGGTCACTGTGAGGCGAGGCTGGTCAGGTGGAACTGATAGAAGACAGACCATTTTTACATGACAGGAGAAACATGGTAGGTAATACACGTGACCTGCCTGCTCCAGCCTCTGCGTCCTGTCCAGGGCCCGAGCCCGAGGCAACAAGCCAGAAGCCAGATGGCATCCATCACACATCGGTTTTTGTATGCCCAACTTTAGTGTAGTACTGTTACTTTTACAGTCAACTTATGATTGGTATGTTTGTTTTCGTAAAATCTACCGTCGTTTTTACAGTGTATTATAGTAAATGAAAACAGTATGTCCGTTATTTTACTGTAAAAAAAACCTGGCAGTTCACTCGCCATAATTTTATCGTACAATTTACACTCATGTTATAGTGTATTACTGTAAATGCAAAAACGGTACCGTTGTTATTTATACAGTAAAATTCTGGCAAATGAGATGTCAGTTATTGGACTGTAAAACCTATGGTCGTTTTTACAGTGAAAAACAGTATATCTGTTATTTCACGGTAAAAAAAAAGAATTTTACCGTAAAATGGACGGCCGTTTTACAATGCATTACTGTAAAAAAATAAAACAGTACTGTTATTTGTATGGTCAATTTCTTTGAGCGGAGAGTTGTTTTTTTAATCATATAATGCATAGTTGTTTTTACATTACATTACTGTGAATGTAAAAATGTTACAACAAAAAAGGAAGTCACCAAAATTTTACAGTAAAATCTACAGTCATTTTTGTACCTAATTACTGTATATGGAAAAAGGATAGCGCTGTTGCCTCTAAGGTAAAATTCTGGTGAGTAAAATCTGCGGTCGTTTTGTTTAAAACATTGTGTTACTGTAAATAGAAAGACTGTACACCTGTTATTTTCACAGTAATATTATACAGACTGACCTGACGGTTTTTTTTAAACATTAAAATCCAAAGTCATTTTTTACTACATTGTATTACTGTAAATTAGGGATGTCCGATAATGGCTTTTTGGCGATATCCGATATTCCGATATTGTCCAACTCTTTAATTACGGATACCGATATCAACCGATACCAATATCAACCAATACCGATATATACAGTCGTGGAATTAACACATTATTATGCCTAATTTGGACAACTAGGTATGGTGAAGATAAGGTCCTTTTTTAAAAAAATTATAAAATAAAATAAGATAAATAAATTAAAAACATTTTCTTGAATAAAAAAGAAAGTAAAACAATATAAAAACAGTTACATAGAAACTAGTAATTAATGAAAATGAGTAAAATTAACTGTTAAAGGTTAGTACTATTAGTGGACCAGCAACACGCACATTAATGTGTGCTTACGGACTGTATCCCTTGCAGACTGTATTGATATATATTGATATATAATGTAGGAACCAGAATATTAATAACAGAAAGAAACAACCCTTTTGTGTGAATGAGTGTGAATGAGTGTACATGTGGGAGGGACGTTTTTTGGGGTGGTGCACTAATTGTAAGTGTATCTTGTGGTTTTTATGTTGATTTAATTAAAAAAAACAAAAACAAAAAAAAACTATACCAATAATAAAAAAACGATACCGATAATTTCCGATACTACATTTTAAAGCATTTATCGGCCGATAATATCGGACATCTCTACTGTAAATGAAAAAAAATGCTATTTTTATTTTTACAGTAAGCCTGAGCTGACACTTATTTATCATAAAATCAACCGTCGTTTTCGCAGTGTATTACTGTAAATGGAAAAACGCTACCACTGTTATTTTAAGTAAAATTCTAGCGACTGAGGTGCCACTATTTTTTTTGTGTGTAAAATCTATGGTCGTTGATTTCACTTTGTATTACTTTAAATACAGTACAGCTGTATTACAGTACAAAATAAAAACAACTAGCAGCTCAGTTGGCAGAATTTTACCTTAAAATCTATGGTTGTTCTTTTAATTTTTTTCTACATTTTAATACTGTAAATGGAAAGACCGTACAGCTGTTATTTTATGGAATGGAAAAAAAGTTTAACTGTTATTTGAGCAGTAAAATTCTGGCGACTTTTTTGTTATTTTTACCGTAAAATGTACAGTTGGTGTTTTTACAGTGTATTACAGTAAATGGAAAAACGATTATAGTGCTGTTATTTTTACATTAAAATGTCGGCAACTGAGCTGTCAGTTTTTTTTCTAACCTAAAATCTATGGTCGGTGTTTTTACAGTGTATTACTGCTAAAGGAAAACGATGATAGCGCTGTTATTTTTACAGTAAAATTATAGCGACTGACCTGCTAATGCCATTTTTTTTTACGCCGCGCGGCCAAACATTGCAAGTAACAAACCAGACAGTATGTTTAGTCTCTACCTTTGGAATAGATCACGATCAAAAAGCAAGGTAGCACACTTTTGTTATTTTCAAATGCTGCATTTCCTACCTTGAACCTGCAGGTTGAGGACGATCATATCGGAGCCAAAGCTATTACTGGCCACACAGGTGTAGTTCCCAGAGTCCTCCGCTTTTACTGTGCGAATAACGAGGCTGCCGTTGCCATGGACACTGCGCCGGCTGTCAATCACGACAGGTGCGGGGGTTCCGTTTCTGCAACACATACATGCGAGGTCAACAACCATTTACTTTTGTGCAGTGGGAAAATATATTTTCCTCCAGTAACAGTTTGGACACTCACATCTCCTTCAGCCACTTGATTGTTGGAGACGGATCGCCCACTGCCTTGCACGGTAACACAATGTCTCTCATCCAGGGTGTCGTCACTGTCCTGTTGAAGGTCAAGATGCGTGCTGGAGCTGCAAAATAAATAATGACAAAATGTCTCAACAGCCCAGCGCAGACAAACAGTAATATGGCATACTACTAAAAAATACAGTATAGCACATTTGCATATCTCCCTGCGTTATGTCCACCACTCCACCACCGACACTTGGTAAAGGATGTGAAGGCGATGATAAGAACCGTGGGTCCTGACATCTTAAGGTTTATCTGCATCTGTGATCTTATCAGACAGGACCACAGCAAAGGTGATGACCATGCATTTGCATGTGTGTGGTCTACACAACATACTGTATAAACAGCAGGGTGTATATTTTGTTCCCGTTCATTGATACAAAAAAAAGTCAGTGTTGATAATGAAGTCATCATCAGAGTAATACATTACATTCACTCGAGTCTACTGTAATGAAATGTGTGTGTTTGAACTTTTTAAAGTTACTTTATAACAGTCCATTGTTTGTATCTTAGATTTATTGTAATAGAGTGAAATAAAACCTGCTCAGTGGCCTTGTGGTTAGAGTGTCCGCCCTGAGATCGGTAGGTTGTGAGTTCGAACCCCGGCCGAGTTATACCAAAGACTATAAAAATGGGACCCATTACCTCCCTGCTTGGCACTCAGCATCAAGGGTTGGAATTGGGGGTTAAATCACCAAAAATTATTCCCGAGCGCGACCACCGCTGCTGCTAACTGCTCCCCTCACCTCCCAGGGGGTGAACAAGGGGATGGGTCGAATGCAAAGGACAAATTTCCCCACACCAAGTGTGTGTGTGAAAATCTTTGGTACTTTAACTTTAACTTTAAAAATCTAGAACAAAACATGAAATACAATTAAGTGAAATAAGTATTTGATTGGGATTTAGTACTTCATCCCAATGCAACTTCTTTTTTTACTTCAAATATGATACCGATGTTGGAGCCAAGGGTATTGGCCGTTACTGATATTGATCCGATATCAGCACGAGTATAACATACTTTCATTATTTTGTAGTGTGGAATGTTAGAAAAGGTTTGATCAAATGAAATTAGTCAAATAGAGAACAGTGGTAGGTATTGACAGAAGCAGATTTTTTCATATATCCATATTTAAGTGTTACTTCTTTATTTTCATAGTCATATCACAAAACAGCTAGTGTTCTTCCAATTGTGCTCTTTTGGTCTGCAAGTACTGTGTGTCGGCCTTGATAGTTTGGTATGCAGGGAGTAGAAATAACTCAGGGAGTAGCCATAACAACGGGAGTGGGAGCGAGGGACCGATGGAAGAACACAGCACTTCCGTGGGTTTGGGGGGGAGATCGATCTCAGCTGGGCTAGTGAACGCTTCTGTACTGGATTAATCTCACGTTTGTTTTCAAAGCTTTGAGAATAAAACAACAAAATCTCCAATCTGCCTGGTGCTAAAATTTAAGCTCAGTTTATGTGTCATCAAAAGAACTTGGGAGTGACCAGAAACTTAAATTCCCTGGAGGAACATCTGGTCGGACGCAACAGTATGAAAAACACTCACCTATTTATTATTGACATTCTGAAATGGACTAATGCTGTCTTTAAGTGGAAATGTTTTTTTTGACACCTATTATTGACACAATAATTCATGAAGTTAGCACCGTAACACAGTAAGTTAAATGATGCGGACACGTTTGTTACTGACACTTTCCAATACGCTTCTTCTGCTTTGGAGACTTTGTATGTGTAAGTAATATGCACCTATAATTATTTGATACGTGTTTATATTGATAAATGTTGCTGTTTTAGATTGCAATGTTGTTCAATTAAGTACACATATTACGTATGTCTAGCTTGTGTGCTAAGCTGTGTGACTGCTAATGTCTAGTAGCCAATATCCTACCATGTTTACCTTTTGACTAAAAAACAAGAAAACACTAATGTTGGTTGTTTATTGAAGGACATTTACTGTAGACGCCAATAGTCTATCCAGCTTTGCACAAGTAAACACGCTGCAGGACTGCTTGTTAGAGCTTATATCGGAAATTTTAGATGTAAGTCGATATTTTTTTGGACCAATATCTGATATCAATATCGGATCAGACATACCCATGTATGAATTTTTGAGAAAGGACTTTTTTGCAAAATAGATTCTTAATCTCAATAGGACTTTCCTGGGTAAATATAGGTCAAACAACTGTTGTGTATTTCTTCCATTTATCAATTACATTTTTCAGTCTCTTTCTCATAAGGCTTTTAGCTTATGTTTTTTTAGTCAATTTAAATCTTGCGCAGGTTTACAATCTTGTCTCTGAGATCCTTTGACATCTCTTTAGTCTTACCCGGGGCGGTATAGCTCGGTTGGTAGAGTGGCCGTGCCAGCAACTTGAGGGTTCCGGGTTCGATCCCCGCTTCCGCCATCCTAGTCACTGCCGTTGGGTTCTTGGGCAAGACACTTTACCCACCTGATCCCAGTGCCACCCACATTGGTTTAAATGTAACTTAGATATTGGGTTTCACTATGTAAAGCGCTTTGAGTCACGAGAGAAAAGCGCTATATGAATATAATTCACTTGAATAAAAGATCACTGATTGGTAGCAGATCAAATACTTATTTCCCTCAATCTAATACAAATAATTTTTTTAATATTCTGTTTCTGTTAAAATATACCTATCATAAATGATAAATGATAAATGGGTTATACTTGTATAGCGCTTTTCTACCTTCAAGGTACTCAAAGCGCTTTGACAGTATTTCCACATTCACCCATTCACACACACATTCACACACTGATGGAGGGAGCTGCCATGCAAGGCGCTACCAGCACCCATCAGGAGCAAGGGTGAAGTGGCTTGCCCAAGGACACAACGGACTTGACTAGGATGGTAGAAGGTGGGGATTGAACCCCAGTAACCAGCAACCCTCCGATTGCTGGCACGGCCACTCTACCAACTGTTCATATCTCTGTAATGGGGGTAAAATAACCAAATCAGCAGGGGATACAATACTTATTTTTCCCAAAGTATGTTTAGTCTCAATAATGCTTTGTAGCACAACACTGTTTAAAGGCCCACTGAACCCACTACTACCGACCACGCAGTCTGATAGTTTATATATCAATGATGAAATCTTAACATTGCAACACATGCCAATACGGCCGGGTTAACTTATAAAGTGCAATTTTGAATTTCCCGTTTAACTTCTGGTTGAAAACGTCTTTGTATGATGACGTATGCGCGTGACGTCACTAGTTAAACGGAAGTATTGGTACACCTTTGAATCCAATACAAAAAAGCTCTGTTTTCATCTCAAAATTCCACAGTATTCTGGACATCTGTGTTGGTGAATCTTTTGCAATTTGTTTAATGAACAATGAAGACTGCAAAGAAGAAAGTTGTAGGTGGGATCGGTGTATTAGCGGCTGGCTGTAGCAACACAACCAGGAGGACTTTGACTTGGATAGCAGACGCGCTAGCCGACGCTAGCCGACGCTAGCCGCCGACCGCACGGATGATCGGGTGAAGTCCTTCGTCCTTCCATCGATCGCTGGAACGCAGGTGAGCACGGGTGTTGATGAGCAGATGAGGGCTGGCTGGCGTAGGTGGAGCGCTAATGTTTTTATCATAGCTCTGTGAGGTCCCGTTGCTAAGTTAGCTTCAATGGCGTCGTTAGCAACAGCATTGTTAATCTTCGCCAAGCTGGAAAGCATTAACCGTGTAGTTACATGTCCGGGGTTTAATAGTATTGTTGATTTTCTGTCTATCCTTCCAGTCAGGGGTTTATTTCTTTTGTTTATATCTGCATTTGAGCCCGATGCAATCACGTTAGCTCCGTAGCTAAAGTGTTTCGCTGATGTATTGTCGTGAAGATAAAAGTCACCGTGAATGTCCATTTCGCGTTCTCGACTCTCATTTTCAAGAGGATATAGTATCCGAGGTGGTTTAAAATACAAATCCGTGATCCACAATAGAAAAAGGAGAAAGCATGGAATCCAGTGAACCCTTATACCTAAGTTACGGTCAGAGCGAAAAAAGATACGTCCTGCACTGCACTATAGTCCTTCACTCTCACTTTCCTCATCCACAAATCTTTCATCCTCGCTCAAATTAATGGGGTAATTGTCGCTTTCTCGGTCCGAATCTCTCTCGCTGCTGGTGTAAACAATAGGGAAATGGGAGCAGCACTCCAGCTTGTGACGTCACGCTACTTCCGGTAGGGGCAAGACTTTTTTTTATCAGCGACCAAAAGTTGCAAACTTTATCGTCGTTGTTCTATACTATATCCTTTCAGCAAAAATATGGCAATATCGCGAAATGATCAAGTATGACACATAGAATGGATCTGCTATCCCCGTTTAAATAAAAAAAATTCATTTCAGTAGGCCTTTAAGTGGTGCACATTTGAAGTCGCACTCTTTTCAAACCTCACCTTCTGCCATGGGTTTAACAGTGATGATCTCGCTGGCGTTTCCACGGCCTGCAGCAGTGACAGCAACCACCCAAATGCTGTATTGTCGGTTACGGCTCAGGTTGGGGATCCGGTAGAAGAACACATCCGGGGCTGCCTCAAACTCACTGCTGACCTGTGTGTGGGAATAATGTGGTCATCTTCATGACTATTAATCACCAAGCACTAACACACTTACATTCAATACAAACATTTATATTTGGCTAAAATAGAGGTTCTTTAACACTTTGTGTATTACCGTGGGATGTGGGTTGGAGCAGAAAACTGTGTATTTTCTTATGATGCCGTTCACTTTGACAGGAGGAAGCCAGGACACAAACACAACTGAGTTGGAAGCAGCTGCCGCCTTTACACCGCCCGGAGGACCAGGAACTAAAACATCAAATCATTTTTATTTTAGTGTTAAAGCATAGCACTTTAAAAATAAGCTATGTGCTTAACTCCATAAGTTCTAAGTCAGGGGAGTCCAAACTTTTTTACTCGGGAGTCGCATTGGGCTAATACAAATGTGGTCAGGGGCCAAAGACCGACTGCATGTCAAGTAACAAAACCGGTATATATAGACACACATATACGGCCTATTCTTATACGTGTACATATATACATATTTTATACATATGATATATGTATAAATATCATATATATGATATACATCTCTATATACATTCATATAGAAATATATACACTCATACACAAATATATATAGCTACAAATACACATACATATATACATACCCATATACATATACATACACAACACATACATATATATATATATATATATATATATATATACATACATACATACAAACATATAAATACACACACACACACACACACACACACACGCACACACACACACACACATATATATATGTATATACATACATATATACATATACATATATACATATACTGTACATACACACATACATATATATATATACATACAGATATACATATATACATACATACACACATACATATATACACATTTACATACACGCAGCAAACATACCTACATATACAGGTATGTATTGTATACATTTATGCATATATAGATACATATATACACATATATTAACATACATACACACACATACATATATACATAAGTACAAAATATATATATATATACATACATACATATACATACATACATATGTACATATATTGTACATACACACATACATACTGTACATATATACATAAATACAACATATATATATATACATACATATATACACATACATATATACATACATACATACATACGTATATTGTACATACACACATACATACTGTACACATATACATACAGATTTACATACATACACATATTGATATATACAAATACACACATACATACCTACATATCTAGATACATATATACACATACATTAACATACATATACACACACATATATACATAAATACAACATATATACACATACATATATACACACACATACATATATACATATACACACACATACACATACACATACATGTAGATACAGTGTATATAAATATGTGTTTATATGCTTTATCAACCGAGCCACACCACCCCAAATATAAAAGCGAGAAAATAAATATTTAAAATGGGATGGAGTGGATTTTTTCACTCTTAAGAAAAATATGTTTTCAGAAAATGTAAACTATTTATCAGGTTGTATAGTAAGGGCATGCTTACTATACAACCTCACTTCATTTGATATATACGGTATTTAGAGAAAAACAGATTGGAGGCAGATCATGTCTTTACATCTGAAGGGTTCACAAATTAAGCATTTATCGGTAAAAGACAAAGTTGGACTTATTCGTGCATCGCTAAGTAACATATTTGATTGACACATCGAGCGCCATGATGCTGTGATTGTGAAAATAATGTGAAAAAGGATACAATTGTTTGCAATTGATTTTTGCTACAAATGTTAGTCTCATCTACAATTCATGTCTGCAGTTGTTTTTATGTTGTGAAGTTCATATTTTGTCTCATTATTTAGCTATAGATGTCTCTGTTGTTCAGCAATGTTTGCTATCAATATCAAGATTCAGTATATGCTGTTGAGCCTACGAGAGATGTATTCATCTAGTTTATTAACAGAAATTAAGGATATTTTCTTGATGCTAACAAATATCACCAAAGACTCTATAATGTGGTCATCCGTGTCGATTAAAGCACAACAACTAAGCTTTGAGTTTCTGTTATGAAAATCGAGAAAGAAAATACAGTGTATTGGACCAATAATTACAAATGTATTACTCAGACTTAACATGACGTTAGTCTATTTGCACAACCAGGTCTATACACCCTATTTTTCGGAGTATAAGTCGCTCCAGAGTATAAGTTGCACCGGCCGAAAATGCATAATAAAGAAGGAAAAAAACATATATAAGTCGCACTGGAGTATAAGTCGCATTTTTTGGGGAAATTTGTTTGATAAAACCCAACACCAAGAATAGACATTTGAAAGGCAATTTAAAATAAATAAAGAATAGTGAACAACAGGCTGAATAAGTGTACGTTATATGACGCATACATATCCAACTGAGAACGTGCCTGGTATATTAACGTAACATATTAAGGTAAGAGTCATTCAAATAACTATAACATATAGAACATGCTATACGTTTACCAAACAATCTGTCACTCCTAATCGCTAAATCCGATGAAATCTTATACGTCTAGTCTCTTACGTGAATGAGTTGAATAATATTATTTGATATTTTACGGTAATGTGTTAATATTTTCGCACCCCCGGCCAAACTATGAAAAAAACTGCGACTTATAGTCCGAAAAATACGGTAGTTATAGTAAAGCATAGCAACTAAAAAAGAACACAAACTAATGCCATCTCTTGTCCTTTTTGTATGTTTAGTTCTGCTCTCACACCCTACTAATATAGTAGAGAATAAACTAGAATACATCACATAAAGTTTCTCAAACGAATCAAATGTTCAAACAAACATTTTACAAAGTGATCGCTGCAGACACAAGCGGTCCGATTGTATTCCACAAGATGATGAAAGTGATATTTTTAAGAGCCATTTCCTTCGACACACTTTTGTTTTTCCTGACTTTTTTACCTTTATGAACCACTTCTTTCGGGACTCTATGAAAGCTCTTTCCTATCTCTCGCTGGGTTGCATCTGTTAAAAGCAGCCTCAGAAACCTTGGGGTTGTGTTGGATCAGTCAATATCTTTGGAGGGTCACTGACGTCAACTGACCAAAAACTGTTTTTATTATCTCAGAAATAGTTTTAAAGTGAGAAATTTGTGGTCAAAATTGGATTTCGAAATGATCATTAACGCGTTCATTTCATCTTGTATTAACTATTGCTATTCTCTTTTCACTCTTTTCAACAAGACAACGCTAAAGAAACTTCAGACTGTACAAAATGCGTCTGCCAGACCTTTGACCGGTGCACCCAGAACAGCCCATATCACCCCCGTCTTTATTGGCTTCCAGTTAAATTCCGCATTGAGTTTAAGATTTTAGTCCTGACATTCCGTGCATTGCATGGTGGGGCCCCTAAGTACATCACTGACTTGCTCTGCCCCTACTCTTCAGGCCAGGGTCTTCTAAAGATCCCAAAAACTTGTTTTAAAACCCGTGGAGACCTGGCATTCCAGGCTATAGCTCCCAGACTCTGGAACAATTTGCACCAGTCCCTCCGTGATCTTGACTGTGTTGACATTTGTAAGAAACATTTGAAAACTTCTCTTTTTAGTAAAGCTTTTAGTTAATGCATCTTTAAACTATCAATTTTAATCCACTCTGTATCCTTTTTATGACGTTGCGCCTGTTGTTTTAAATTGAATTGTTGTTTTACTTTACCTATGCAGCGCTTTGCGGTTTTGTCTGTAAAAAGTGCTTTAGAAATAAAATGTACTTACTTACTATCTCTCTATTTGAACGACTGTAAAACCCAAGAACAGAACAGCACTATGACATTTTCTGCTCAAACTCTACACTCACTCTCACTAGTTTTAATGCTACGCTCAAGCTGCTTGACCATCGTGTGAATTAAGCCGCGAAGAGGAAAAACGGATATGACGTCATACGCAACCCACCTATTGCTTCCCCTAAATAGCTAATTTCCTAAATGTTTTTGTCATTAAAGCTTCTTTTAAAGCCATTTAACAATTTCAATGTTGTAATGTGGTTACAAATATTACAATTGTAATATATAGCAGTGAAATACTATATTCCTTCAATAAATTCATATAATACAAGCCGTTACATTTACCACAAGAAGCAAGTTATATCTTTTCTATCAGCATTTTTGGTTCTGCTCACATTAATACCACATTCATTTCAATTAAACAAACTGTGTTTGTTTTGAGACCCAAAGACCAAATCTTTCACTTTTACTCGGGAAAGGAGTGCTTACCGTCCTCCTTGGTGCGAGTATAAATCTGTTCACTGCGGACACCGTCGCCTGCTCTGGTGAAGGCTAACACCTGGATGCTGTAGTTGGTGTATTTCTCCAGGCCGTCCAGCTCCAGTGAGGGCTTGGAAGTCGTGACATTACTGATCTCACCCAGCTCTGAGGGGAGGCGAAGAAAACATTTTGGTTAAGGCCAACTCTTCTTGTAAGTGTAAAGTCATGATTTTTAATTTTTTTTTATAAACCTTTATTTATAATATTCAACATTTACATACAAGCAAAAAAATAATAATAATCAAAACAAGTACAGAAACAGTACAAAACAGAGCCAGAGGGTTATAAACTCAATAAAGTAACTAAAGAAGAATGCAAAATACATATATGTGTAAAGCCATAGGCTCACACAAGTTCCGTAAATAATTCAAATTTGGAGCACAGAACCACAGTTTTCACAGATTTTTGGTTGTTAGAGGCAGAAAGTGTTTTAAAGGCTTACTGAAACCCACTACTACCGACCACGCAGTCTGATAGTTTATATATCGATGATTAAATCTTAACATTGCAACACATGCCAATACGGCCGGGTTAGATTAGTAAAGTGCAATTTTAAATTTCCCTCAAAATATTCTGCTGAAAACGTCCCAGTATGATGACGTTTGCGCGTGACGTCACGGATTGTGCGGACATATTGGGACACCATTGTGGCCAGCTTGTTACGACCTGGTCGCATCGTGGTGCGGTGGTGTTCTCCCAAGGATGCAGACGGCTCGGACACAGCTTGCAGGTAGGAAAAATGATTTATTTAAGACATACTCAGACAGAGAAAAACAAAAACGACTAGCATGGGAGCTAGTAAGCAAAATAATCTAGCATGAGAGCTAGCAGGAAGCAAAGTGGTCGTAACTTGTTGCATGAGAACAAACTAGGAAGCCAGGCCGAGTGAGGCCCGGGCAAAGACTAAATAGCCCTCTGATCAGTGCTCGGGCAACAGGTGCGCGTCCCGAACGCTGATCAGAGGCAGGTGAGTAAAATCTGCAGTCATGGCAACAGAAACAAACATGTGACGCTAAAGTGTAAACAAATTGTGATCCGAGCAGCGGATCCTAACAGTACCCCCCCCTAAAAGGACAGATTCCAGATGTCCCTTGAAAACAAAAAAAACTGGAACCCAAAAAAAAAAAGGCAATAGTTCACGAGTCAAGGGCGGGCGGGGGGGTGACTTGGTGGTGGGTCGCCAGGCCACGTGTCCCCGAATCCACCGGGGAAGGGTCAGGTGGCGGCGGCGAATGGAACGCCGCCGCCGCTGGCGAGGCGGGCGAGGCGGGCGACCACGGTAAGGCCACATTCGTGGCCGCCGAGAAGGTGGGCGTGAGTGGCGCCAGAATCTCAGCAGCCTCTGAGTCCTCTGAGAGAGCTGCTTGCGCAGCCGGACCACTCGAGGTCGCTGAGACGTCGCCGTGGAAGCGGTAGGTGTCGACGTCGCTGTCGTGGCAGCCGGAGTCGCCGCTGTCGTGGCAGCAGGAGTCGCCGCTGTCGTGGCAGCAGGAGTTGCCGCTGTCGTGGCAGCAGGAGTCGCCGCTGTCGTGGCAGCAGGAGTCGCCGGTGTCGTGGCAGCAGGAGTCGCCGCTGTCGTGGCAGCCGGAGCCGCTGTCGTGGCAGCCGGAGTCGCTGTCGTGGCAGCCGGAGTCGCTGTCGTGGCAGCCGGAGTCGCTGTCGTGGCAGCCGGAGTCGCTGTCGTGGCAGCCGGAGTCGCTGTCGTGGCAGCCGGAGTCGCTGTCGAGGCAGCCGGAGTCGCTGTCGTGGCAGCCGGAGTCGCTGTCGTGGCAGCAGGAGTCGCTGTCGTGGCAGCAGGAGTCGCTGTCGTGGCAGCAGGAGTCGCTGTCGTGGCAGCAGGAGTCGCTGTCGTGGCAGCAGGAGTCGCTGTCGTGGCAGCCGGAGTCGCTGTCGTGGCAGCCGGAGTCGCTGTCGTGGCAGCCGGTGCTGGTGCGAGAACCAGTCGTGGTGCAGGTACTGGTGCGAGAACCAGTCGTGGTGCAGGTACTGGTGCGAGAACCAGTCGTGGTGCAGGTACTGGTGCGAGAACCAGTCGTGGTGCAGGTACTGGTGCGAGAACCAGTCGTGGTGCAGGTACTGGTGCGAGGA
The DNA here is from genome assembly GCF_033978785.1 of Entelurus aequoreus. Taxonomy (NCBI): domain Eukaryota; kingdom Metazoa; phylum Chordata; class Actinopteri; order Syngnathiformes; family Syngnathidae; genus Entelurus; species Entelurus aequoreus. The sequence goes on from NC_084735.1 coordinate 52,602,991, forward strand.
CCAGTCGTGGTGCAGGTACTGGTGCGAGGACCAGTCGTGGTGCAGGTACTGGTGCGAGGACCAGTCGTGGTGCAGGTACTGGTGCGGGGACCAGTCGTGGTGCAGGTACTGGTGCGGGGACCAGCCGTGGAGCAGGTACTGGTGTGGGAACCAGCCGAGGTGCAGGTACTGGTGTGGGAACCAGCCGAGGTGCAGGTACTGGTGTGAGAACCAGTCGAGGTGCAGGTGGCCTAGCTGGCGGTTGCGGCTTAGCAGGCCGAAAAACCGGTGGTGGCGGCCGGGCAGGAGGTTGTGGCTTAGCCCGCCGAAGGACAGGTGGCGGTGGCCGAGCAGGAGGTTGCGGCTTAGCACGCCGTTGTGCCACCCCACTCGCACAGCTCCCAGTACTAGCCCCCCCCTCAAAAAGCGGATCCCAGACGCGTTCCTTGCGGATTGGAACCGTCTTCAAGGGTGGGTGGAGGGTGGTCAGGGGGAGGGTAGAATCCTCTCCTCTAAATTGTCCAAAATGTCTATTGTCACCCCCCACTTGAGACTGGGACTGACTAGATTTAGTCCTTAAAAAAATGTCCTGATAGTGTTTTATTGCAGAATTAAAGTCACTAGGAGGTGGCTGACAAAAGGGAGCAGAATAATTTAAAAAAAAATCTTCGTCTCTGACGTCATCCACAGTGGGCGGGATGACGTCATCCGTGTGGGTCTCCAGCTGACTGACAGCCCAATTGGTGAAATGTTTGGCAAAGTGGTCGATAGGGTTGCCAAACATCTGAGGGGAAGCTTGGGAAGCTTGTAGCTTGCTTCGGTCCGGGGGAGGAGCTTGCGGGAGGAGCTTGCGGGAGCGGCGCGTCTTGACGGCGAGGGAAGGACCTTCTGGCCGGCTTCCGTCTTTGCCGGCGCGCCCGGTACTGCGGTGTAGCGGCGATGTCTTCCGACCAGAGGGAGTCGATGGGGATAAGAGAGCCTCCAGCTCCCCACATGAGAGTCGACCTCTCCTCCGTCGAATAGCGAAGCGTCTCGGCTTCCATCGCTCGCAACACCTCCCACGTACCTTCGTCCAGCTCCTCCGACGTGCTCGCTGCGGGAGAACTTCTTCTTGCTGGCTTCCTACTGTTACGACCGGGTCGCATCGTGGTGCGAGGTGTTCTCCCAATGATGCAGACGGCTTCGGACACAGCTTGCAGGTAGGAAAAATGATTTATTTAAGACATACTCAGACAGAGAAAAACAAAAACGACTAGCATGGGAGCTAGTAAGCAAAATAATCTAGCATGAGAGCTAGCAGGAAGCAAAGTGGTCGTAACTTGTTGCATGAGAACAAACTAGGAAGCCAGGCCGAGTGAGGCCCGGGCAAAGACTAAATAGCCCTCTGATCAGTGCTCGGGCAACAGGTGCGCGTCCCGAACGCTGATCAGAGGCAGGTGAGTAAAATCTGCAGTCATGGCAACAGAAACAAACACGTGACGCTAAAGTGTAAACAAATTGTGATCCGAGCAGCGGATCCTAACACAGCTATTAAGTCGTCTGTTTTCATCGCAAAATTCCACAGTATTCTGGACATCTGTGTTGGTGAATCTTTTGCAATTTGTTTAATGAACAATGAAGACAGCAAAGTAAAAGTAAAGTACCAATGATTGTCACACACACACTAGGTGTGGTGAAATTTGTCCTCTGCATTTGACCCATCCCCTTGATCACCCCCTGGGAGGTGAGGGGAGCAGTGGGCAGCAGCGGTGCCGTGCCCGGGAATCATTTTTGGTGATTTAACCCCCAATTCCAACCCTTGATGCTGAGTGCCAAGCAGGGAGGTAATGGGTCCCATTTTTATAGTCTTTGGTATGACTCGGCCGGGGTTTGAACTCCCGACCTACCGATCTCAGGGCGGACACTCTAACCACTAGGCCACTGAGTAGGATTTCTTTGAAAGAAAAAAAAAGAAAAGAAAGCTGTAGGTGGGATCGGTGTATTAGCGGCTGGCTACAGCAACACAACCAGGAGGACTTTGAGTTGGATAGCAGACGCGCTACCGTGAGTACAGCTTAGGCTTCCAAACATTTGATCGCTTGCCCGTACGTGCGTGCCGCTATGTGCATGTCACATACGTAACTTTGGGGAAATATATGTGCTGTATGAACTTTACGGAGGTGAACGGTACTTTGGGCTGTGGGATTGAGTGTGTTGTGCGGGTGTTTGATTTGTATTGGTGGGTTATATGGACGGGAGGGGGGAGGTGTTTGTTATGCGGGATTAATTTGTGGCATATTAAATATAAGCCTGGTTGTGTTGTGGCTAATAGAGTATGTATATGTCTTGTGTTTATTTACTGTTTTAATCATTCCCAGCTGAATATCAGGTCCCACCCGCCTCTCACCAATCCTTCACTCTCACTTTCCTCATCCACAAATCTTTCCTCCTCGCTCAAATTAATGGGGTAATTGTCGCTTTCTTGGTCCGAATCGCTCTCGCTGCTGCTGGCCATGATTGTAAACAATGTACAGATGTGAGGCGCTCCACAACCTGTGACGTCACGCTACTTCCGGTACAGGCAAGGCTTTTTTATCAGCGACCAAAAGTTGCGAACTTTATCGTCGATGTTCTCTACTAAATCCTTTCAGCAAAAATATGGCAATATCGTGAAATGATCAAGTATGACACATAGAATGAACCTGCTATCCCCGTTTAAATAAGAAAATGTCATTTCAGTAGGCCTTTAAAGTAAAGTTCTAATTCTTTTTTAAAGGCACAAAAAACAGATCGCGTATTGAGAAACTTACATTTATGAATATAAAACTTAGCCAATAGTATAATGAGGTTGCAAAGGTAAAATTCCTTTTCAGTTAAGTCATGATCATACAGTATCATGCAGCAGATTCCATGTGTCATGCTTTTTTTGTTGTTGTACTTCCTGTTTCGGCCTGCTTTTTCTGGTCACTAAGGGGAAGCGCAACAAGGAAGGAAGACATACATCCATCCATCCATTTTCTACCGCTTGTCCCGTTCGGGGGTCGCGGGGGTGCTGGAGCCTATCTCATTTGCACTCGGGCGGAAGGTGGGGTACACCCTGGACAAGTCACCACCTCATGGCAGGGCCAACGCAGATAGACAGACAGCATTCACATTCACACACTAGGGTCAATTACAGTATTATACTAATTACACTGTGTACTTAGTTTCTAATTATGCACATTTAAACAGTTTCGTGCTGTCCTAAATCCATCATAGTTGTTGTGCTTAGCTAGAAAATAAAAATCACAATATTTACCAACTTCCTCTCTTCTTTTTAATTGTGAATTGCGATTGGCAACACTAAATTGGCCCTAGTGTGTGAATGTGAGTGTGAATGTTGTCTGTCTATCGGCGTTGGCCCTACAATGAGGTGGAGACTTGTCCAGGGTGTATCCCGCCTTCCGCCCGAATGCAGCTGAGATAGGCTCCAACACCCCCCGCGACCCCAAAAGGCACAAGCGGTAGAAAATGGATGGAACCACTCTATTTCACTACGTTGCCAAAGTGGTGACCATTCATCTGGAGAGAATAAGTACCTTGTGGTGGTGGGTATTGTACGTTCTTAATAACACCTGCTCAAAGCATAAGCAAACTTAGCACTTGCTTGGGGCCCCGCGGACACTAGGGGGCCCCCAAGAGCAATGAACAAAATATTTATTTTATTTTTTGCATGTATGAGTCCAATTGATGATATATTATTGTACAAAAACACAATTTCAGGCCAACATAGTGCTGCTGCTGATGTAGACCTATAGTGATTATTCCTGCCTCTCTTTAAATGTCAAAGCTCTTCCTCTGCTGCACCTGTGATGACATCACTACTGCACTGTCACTGTGCATCCCAAAGCGCAGGTAGAGGCAAAATGTCACAAAAGAGACACATCCCTTAGATGTAGAAATAAAAAATAGTCAGGAGAAAAAAATACCAAGATAAAAAGGTATGTTTGCTCAACCTCAAATTAATAAAAAAAACTACTTGAGATTAGGGCTGCAACTAACAATTAATTTGATAATCGATTAATCTGTCGATTATTACTCCGATTAATCGATTAATAATCGGATAAAAGAGACAAACTACATTTCTATCCTATCCAGTATTTTATTGAAAAAAAAACAGCATACTGGCACCATACTTATTTTGATTATTGTTTCTCAGCTGTTTGTAAATGTTGCAGTTTATAAATAAAGATTTATTTAAAAATAAATAAAAAATAATTTTTTAAATTAAAAAACAAAACAAAACAAAAAACTCTGCGCATGCGCATAGCATAGATCCAACGAATTGATGACTAAATTAATCGGCAACTATTCTAATAATCGATTTTAATCGATTTAAACGATTAGTTGTTGCAGCCCTACTTGAGATCTTCCATGGCACAAAAAAGACAGAGTGGACTGGCAGTGGTTAATATTAATAACAAAGTTGGCCATCAGATTTCTTACAGTGATGTCAAAAATGACTTTTCCTCCAGGAAAGCCAGGAAGCACAGGTTTTAAAGTACCACAAGATTGGAAAAAAAAAAGTTGACTTTGTGTGCTTAATTGGGTTTCATTGTCTCCATTAAACCAAATCCAATTGTATTTACAATCCGCAAAGTATGTGAAAATACCGTCTAAACGTCACAAAATGCCACAAATTTAGTCAGCCATCGTCTTTGGCAATTTCCGTAGATTGACGTCACTGGAGTAACACTTCTGCACTCTGACCATAGTATAAGATCAGTCTTACTGGAAATATGCAAACATTACAGAGAGTTGTGCTGTCTATCATTCACAATTTCTATATAAGACATGAAAATTTATGTTTCTTCTTTTATGCATTCTAAGTAGGGATGATGTTCGTTAAGAAATTATTGATGTCGATGCCATTATCGAATCCTCATATCGAACCGATGCCTTATCGAATCTCTTATCGAATCCAGATAGGTTGTTGCACTGAGTTCCAAAAGCTGTAGATGCTATATGACTGGGCCGGCACGCTGTTTGTATGGAGGAAAAGCGGACGTGACTGCGGACAGCATGCGGGTGAAGGTTTCAGGTGAGAGAGGATGCTAAAGGCTCGCCCCCAGTGAGCAAAAAGTGCTGCTATGTGCGTTGTAAATAAAAAAATTGCCGACAAACACATCACCAACATGGACGAGGTGCCGCTCACTTTCGACATCCCGGTGAAGCACACTGTGGAGAAGAAGGGGACCAGCACGGTAGCGAATCGATACGCACAACGGGGCAAGAGAAGTCGGCTTTTACTGTTGTGCTAGCTTGCTATGCTAATGGACATCGAGACTGACTTTGAAAATGACGAGAGGGAATCTGGCGTGTTTGATGGAGAACTTGCCCAGCTGTTCATTTCGGACACAGAAGATGAGGACTTTGATGGATTTGTGGATGAGGATTGATCAAAATGTGAGTACATTGATAAATACTTCAATAAAGTACAACCAAACTCAGCTTGGCTCCTGCTGCCTTTTGAAAACAGCGTACAAGCATGGTAGCGTATGTTTTAAGCTAGCGTATGTTTTAAGCTAGCGTATGTTTAACCATGCCTGCGCCCAAAAATACGCTGCGCCTTATTTATGCGTTAAATACAGAAATCAGTGTTAAATATTATAAACTTATCACTTTCCTCTGGCACTGTTCCCCTAGCATTCAAAAAAGCGGTTATTCATCCTCTACTCAAAAGACCTAACCTCGATCCTGACCTCATGGTAAACTACCGGCCGGTGTCCCACCTTCCGTTTATCTCGAAAATCCTCGAGAAAATTGTCGCACAGCAGCTAAATGAACACTTAGCGTCTAACAATCTCTGTGAACCTTTTCAATCCGGTTTCAGGGCAAATCACTCTACGGAGACAGCCCTCGCAAAAATGACTAATGATCTATTGTTAACGATGGATTCTGATGCGTCATCTATGTTGCTGCTTCTTGATCTTAGCGCCGCTTTCGATACTGTTGATCATAATATTTTATTAGAGCGTATCAAAACGCGTATTGGGATGTCAGACTTAGCCTTGTCTTGGTTTAACTCTTATCTTACTGACAGGATGCAGTGTGTCTCCCATAACAATGTGACCTCAGACTATGTTAAGGTAACGTGCGGAGTTCCCCAGGGTTCGGTTCTTGGCCCTGCACTCTTTAGTATTTACATGCTGCCGCTGGGTGACATCATACGCAAATACGGTGTTAGCTTTCACTGTTATGCTGATGACACCCAACTCTACATGCCCCTAAAGTTGACCAACACGCCGGATTGTAGTCAGCTGGAGGCGTGTCTTAATGAAATTAAACAATGGATGTCCGCTAACTTTTTGCAACTCAACGCTAAGAAAACGGAAATGCTGATTATCGGTCCTGCTCAACACCGACATCTATTTAATAATACCACCTTAACATTTGACAACCAAACAATTAAACAAGGCGACTCGGTAAAGAATCTGGGTATTATCTTCGACCCAACTCTCTCGTTTGAGTCACACATTAAGAGTGTTACTAAAACGGCCTTCTTTCATCTCCGTAATATCGCTAAAATTCGTTCCATTTTGTCCACAAGCGATGCTGAGATCATTATCCATGCGTTCGTTACATCTCGTCTCGATTACTGTAACGTTTTATCTTCGGGTCTCCCTATGTCTAGCATTAAAAGATTACAGATGGTACAAAATGCGGCTGCTAGACTTTTGACAAAAACAAGAAAGTTTGATCATATTACGCCTATACTGGCTCACCTGCACTGGCTTCCTGCGCACCTAAGATGCGACTTTAAGGTTTTACTACTTACGTATAAAATACTACACGGTCAAGCTCCTGCCTATCTTGCCGATTGTATTGTACCATATGTCCCGGCAAGAAATCTGCGTTCAAAGAACTCCGGCTTATTAGTGATTCCCAGAGCTCAAAAAAAGTCTGCGGGCTATAGAGCGTTTTCTATTCGGGCTCCAATACTATGGAATGCCCTCCCGGTAAAAGTTAGAGATGCTACCTCAGTAGAAGCATTTAAGTCTCATCTTAAAACTCATTTGTATACTCTAGCCTTTAAATAGACTCCCTTTTTAGACCAGTTGATCTGCCGTTTCTTTTCTTTTCTTTTCTACTCTGCTCCGGGGTGGACCGCTAGCCTGTTCATCGGATGGGGACATCTCTACGCTGCTGACCCGTCTCCGCTCGGGATGGTTCCTGCTGGCCCCACCATGGACTGGACTTTCGCTGATGTGTTGGACTTTCACAATATTATGTCAGACCCACTCGACATCCATTGCTTTCGGTCTCCCCTAGAGGGGGGGGGGGTTACCCACATATGCGGTCCTCTCCAAGGTTTCTCATAGTCATTCACATTGACGTCCCACTGGGGTGAGTTTTCCTTGCCCGTATGTGGGCTCTGTACCGAGGATGTCGTTGTGGCTTGTACAGCCCTTTGAGACACTTGTGATTTAGGGCTATATAAATAAACATTGATTGATTGATTGATTGAAATAGCACCCATAACTGACACGGCGTCTTTTAATACGGTGCGCCCTATGGTCGTGGAAATACGGTATAGTGGCTTCAATAACGGGAACCGGTTCTCAAAAAGGGATTTGAATCCATGGAATCGGTTCTTTTCTTATCGAAGCATCGGGAGAACCGGTTTTCGAACATCATCCCTACTTCTAAGTCGTAAATAAATAAAAACACGTAAAAAGTCCGCTAACAATGTAGTCAATGGGGGCTCTTTATTCCACCCACAAAACCCTCTAAATAACCACCCAAAACTCGCCAACAATTCTCTTTATACATATTGAGACCTGAATATTAACCAAATATTAGCAATGTTGTTCTTATAAGTGCTAAAGCAGGCGGACTATTTTTTAGCGGCGCAATGATACACACAGCTAAGTAACCCTGTGGTGCTTTTTCTGTGAGCTGGCCGCGATGTCCTGCTGCTTCCTCGTCAAAATTCTTCTAGATTATAAATCATGCCGCTCATCTGTATATTAGGAGGATTTAGCCTTGAATATAAAAGTTAATTTGTGACATTCAATTTATACCCGTAGATGGACACAAACACACAACCGAAGACAGTGTATTGTTAACCCTTCGTGTGAATCATGATTATTTCTTCATATAAACAGGAAGATGTGGACACCCTATCAGTCGTCATCGAAGTAAGAGCAGACATTGTACAGTAAGCTATTGTTTTATTATGTTTGTAGTTTGTATTTCTTGTTTAGCACTTAGCTATAGATGATGCTTAGTGTTTCACTAGAGCTGGATCTGTTTAGCAGAGCTTCTAAAACTAGTAGCTCATCCTTCTTACATTCAGGAACAACAATATAGGTTTCTGGATCATACTTTTTCCAAAGTAATCATTGTTGCCTCACACAAAGTCTGCATGATGACAATGAAGGGATCTTTGGTTCCTACGTCATGCGATGCCTTCCTCATTATCTCTCAAAATGGCTCGGGAATCTCTGTGAGATTGATACTTTTTTGATCATATCTATTTACTGTCAAACTCTGAAAATCTTTCGGTGTCATACATCAGATGTATATGATAATAGCTTCAACATAGAGGCAACTTGTTTTTCCACTCTACTGGTACTTTAAGGAGTGGGTAGAGTATTAAGGAAGAACAGAGGAACAACAATGTAATGTAATTGTCAAATGTGTGGATTAAGGGAGTTTTATTTTGATTTTTTTTCCTCCTAACTTTTTGCACATAGTTATGTACATTTGCATAGTTTTAATACATAGTTCTTCAACTTAATATTTGTTTTTAAACCATTTTGTTACCTCTGTTCATTAATTGTAGTGTTTGCTTGATATTTTATTTAATTATGTTTGTTTTTGTACAATTGAATTTGTTACTTTTGTATATATTCAATTGTTTTCTTGCAATACAAAGTATTTTTTGCACATTGCTGTAATAATAATAAACCAAATCAAAAACAGCTTTATTGGCCAGGTATGTTTAAAACAAGGAATTTTACTTTGGACTGTGCTCTATCAATTGAATGTAATGATTAAATAATAACAATTAGCTAAAAAGTGAAACAGGTTATTTAAGACTAAAATGTACAAGACTGATGAGACAAGATGACTCTTTTACTGTAAATACAAAGCTTTATAACTTGGACAATCAACCCCAGGCCACTCTTGTAGCTGAATGTTCTACATTTTGAAATTAGGAACCATATGTGGCACCCTAGACCCTTGCATTAGTATTATGTTCTTAACTGTCCCACCACCATGTATTTTTTAAATGACATGTCATATGTAAAGACATGCCAGGCTAACAATGAGATAATGTAAACAACACTGCCAGAGCCATAATTAGTTTATAGTAGGTGTGGGAATGATCAACAATTAATATTATTAGCAGAAATAGAGGACCCCAAAACCAATTGAGGGCCCTGTACTCAGGGATATACTATCATTAAAACTGACATTGTTACTATTATTTTTCTTGCAGCACTCATCCACTCCAGCCTGTTTCCATGCAAACTCCTCATGGCTGTCAAGTCGTTAGCATTCACATACAACATGCAGGCCAACATGATGTGACAGGGCAGGGGTCAAAGGTAATTACACTGTCACAACCAATTCCACTCACGCAAACACAGCATGTGACAATGGAATTGCATGTTGTCCCACGTCAACAACAGGACAAGGGCTTTAACTAAAATGTCTGCAAAAGAAAGGATTCCCTGTGCCCACAATGCAACTGGGGGCACTCCGAACTACGTCTTACTCACCGTTTTTGGTAACAAGCCTCATTACTCAGCATCACACCGTCTTTAGCTCGCAGCAATTTTTTAACAATATGCTGAAATAATTTCATAAAAAAACAACTGAGTCAGGGTAAGACTGAACCACTGCTGCAAGCGAGAGAATGTGTTAGTCATATCATTTCCAAAGAGTGTGGCACACATTTCACCGTCTTTTTAATAAGATGGGAGTGATTGTGAACGTACCTCCATCAGGCAGGTTGGCCCAGTAGATAACTCTGAAACCCAGAAGGTTTCCGTTCAGTGCATCCTTAGGTGGGGTCAGCCAGGACAGGGAGATAACCTCTGGGAACGTAGCCATGGCTTGGACGTTCTCTGGAGGACGACTTGGTACTGAGGGGGAAACAGAAGAGGTGACATGTTGACCACAAACTACTGGAGTAAGTATTTTGGTAACACTTTATATGGGGAACACATTCACCATTACATAGTTGCTTATTATAATGCAAATTAGTAACATATTGGCTCTTAATTAGTCATTTTTAAGTACTTATTAATGCTTTATTCTGCATGGCCTTATTATACAACCAGTAAGGATAACCCTAACCCTAAACCTAACCCTAACCCTAACCAAATAACTCTAAATTAAGTCTTTGTTACTTAGAATATGTTCCCCATACTAAAGTGTTACCAGTATTTTCTATTTTATTCTACCGCAGGAAAGAAGGTACATTATGTGGAAGTAACAATTCATTTCAGATCACATTTTTGCCTCTTCACAAGGAGCCAGGTTGAAAAAAGATGCATGTTGTTCATGACCTTTACTTACAAAATACAGTATGTTACTTTTAAACCTACAAAGTACTACAACAACTCTGTAAATCCTTTAACTCAATTATTAACCCATAAAAATGTGTATCATCAACGCCTTAAATGTTCTCAAATGTGTCCTATACGGTTTTGAGCATGACTTAACTCATGAAGTCCTCAAGTGAAGTATTGTGGGGTTAAAATCACATGACCTAGAATTAGATATCAGATTACAGGTGGTGGTCTAGAGTCCCATTAGGCTACTGTTTATTTACCTGCATGAGTGCAGATTTGGGCGTATTTTTAAAGGTTTAGAAAAAAATATATAAACGATCATGAAAAAAAATATTTAAATGGGATGGATAGGATTTATACAGAAAAATCTTTTTGACGGATTAACCATTCATTATCACAAAGACATTACTGCTCGCCTCGACCTCACTTCATTTGACACTGACATGGTATTTAGAGAGGAAAAGATTGGAGGCACATCATGTCTTTACATCTGAGGGGTCCACAAATTAAGCATTAATCAGTGACAGGCAATGTTCGACTTATTTGTGCATTGCTAAGTAACGTATTTGATTGACATAACAAGTGCCGAGCTGTTGTGATCGTGACGCTAATGAAAAAAGGATAAGTTTGCTTGATTTTGATTTCCTGCTACAAATATTAGTCTCTTCTACAATTCATGTCTGCAGTTGTTTTTATGGTGTGAAGTTCTTATCTGATCTCATTATTTAGCTATAAATGTCCCTGTTGTTCAGCAATGTTTGCTAGCGATATCAGGATTCAGTAAATGCTGTTGAGCCTACGAGAGATGTATTCATTTAGTTATACACTATTGAGGATATTTTCTTGATGCTAACGAATATCACCAAAAGCGGTATAATGTGGTCATCCGTGTCGAATAAAGCACTTTCTGCACAGCAATAACTGCTTTTAGTTTGTGTTATGAAAATTGACAACGAAAACGTGGTGGATTGGATCAACAATCACAATATTTATTCCTAGGACTTAATATGACGTTAGTGTATTTGCACAACCAGGTCTATATAGTTCATTTAGACATAGCAACCACGAAAGAACACAAACTAATGCGATCTCTTTGTGGCATTGAGGTCACATTGCAGCGGTGGTTGTGGTGATCCTAAGTGCAGAAGGCAGCAGGAGACAGCGTGCAGGTGAAAAAGGTATTTAATCTAAAAACAATCAGAAGATGAGTGCAGCAGGAAAAGCACCGAAGCATAGGGAAGGCTATGAAATAAAAAAAAAACTAAACAGAATGCTGGAGGATGGCAAAGGTTTACCAACATGATGCATTAAAAAAACCAAAAACAATGTTCCGACACCAGCCAGCAACAACAGCAGAACTTAAATTGTGTTGATTGCAAACAAGGAACAGGAAGTGCAACCAAAATAAAAGGAACTCATGTCTATCTGTGTTGGCCCTGCGATGAGGTGGCAACTTGTCCAGGGTGTACACCGCCTTCTGCCCGAATGCAGCACCCCCGCGACCCCGTAAGGGACAAGCGGTAGAAAATGGATGGATGGAAGACACTTAACACAGGAAAATACCAGCAAATTCAAAATAAGACATGATCTGGTGTGAACAGATCATGACACTCTTGTCCTTTCACGTTTAGTTCTGCTCTTTAACACTACTAATATAGTAGAGAATAAGCTTGATTGCATCACAAAAAGGTTCTCAAACAAATCAAATGTTCCAACTAATATTTTACAAAGTGATGGCTGCACACACAAGCAGGTCCGACTGTTTTCCACAAGATGATGAAAGTGATAGTTTTAACAGCCATTTGCTTCGACACACTTTTGTTTTCCCCCGACATTCAGGACTCAATGAAAGCTCTTTCCTATCCCTCTATTTGAACGACTGGAACACCCAAGAACAGAACAGCAATACTGCATTTTCTGCTTAAACTCTACATTCATTCTCACTTGTTTTAATGCTACGCTCAAACTTGTTGATCATCATGAGAATTAAGATGCAAAGAAGAAAAATGGTTGTGACATCATATGCAACCCAGCAATAGGAAACATTTGGAAGTGGTTGTCATGTGACTATCTCAGGATATGGCCTAACCGAAATGGCGGTGTGTCAAGTAAGCTAGCACATTTCAAAAAGCGTATCTTTTTCTTAAATAGGTTGTCAAATATTACAATTAAACTATACCTACTATAATTCTTCAATCAATTAATATAAAACAAGCTATACAAAACGTCACAGGTCACTAGGCAACAGGCACCGCCTTTTAAAAGGCACACACTGAAATGTATCTGAATTGTGCCAGATACTGTATATGAATTTTTTTTTAAAGTAACACTATAATTACTTTCCCTTGTAATTAATTATATTTATTAACAAGTAATTCCATTAGTAATGCAATTAATTTTCTGGTAAAGTAACTAGTAACCATAACTAATTACTTTTTAAAAGTAATTTTCAGAACACAGCCTGTCACACAGCATTATGAAGTAGTTGGCAAGTTGGTGTTCTTGTTCTTGGTGTGTATGTCCTATATTAATGTTTATTGTTAACAGTAATTTATTTTCATGTTGCTGCTGATGTTTATACATCTCCTCTTAAACCAGGGCACTTAATTTCACATTTTGTTCTTTTGTGTTTTTGTTAGCTAAATAATTGAGCATAGCTAAATGTTTGTTTTAAAGAAGATTGGAGATTATGTTTGACTTTTCTTATATTATTTCAAAGGCTTTTTTTTTTTCTTATCTTAAAACACCTCTTAAGTTGGGATCATATTATACAAAACCTACTTTTCTTACTTGTTGGATCCTGTTTTTGTGTATTTGGGATGCTCATCAGTCCCGGAAATTGGTGGAGATATTTAGTTACGTCAACGAACATTTTCTTTTATGGGTTAGTTTATGGCATACTTGCCAACCCTCCCGGATTTTCCAGGAGACTCCCGGAATTCAGCGCCTCTCCCGAAAACCTCCCGGAAGAAATTTTCTCCCGAAAATCTCCCGGAATTCAGGCGGAGCTGGAGGCCACGCCTCCTCCAGCTCCAGGCGGACCTGAGTGAGGACAGCGGCGACAGTCTGTTTTCACGTCCGCTTTCCCACAATACAAACAGCGTGCCTGCCCAATCACGTTATAACTGTAGAATGATCGAGGGCGAGTTCTTGGTTTCTAATGTGGGTTTATTGTTAGGCAGTTTCATTAACGTCCTCCCAGCGCGGTAACAACACACAACATCAGCAGTCACGTTTTCGTCTACCGTAAAGCAGTTCGTCTGCCGTAAACAGCAATGTTGTGACACTCTTAAACAGGACAATACTGAAGTGAAGTGAAGTGAATTACATTTATATAGCGCTTTTTCTCAAGTGACTCAAAGCGCTTTACATAGTGAAACACAATATCTAAGTTACATTCAAACCAGTGTGGGTGGCACTGGGAGCAGGTGGGTAAAGTGTCTTGCCCAAGGACACAACGGCAGTGACTAGGATGGCAGAAGCGGGGATCGAACCTGCAACCCTCAAGTTGCTGGCACGGCCGCTCTACCAACCGAGCTATACCGCCCCATATACTGCCATCTACTGGATAGCCTCCAGGGCACTTAAATTCAAATATTTATTTTATTTATATGTATAATAAAATATATATATATATATATATATATAGCTAGAATTCACTGAAAGTCAAGTATTTCATATATATATATATATATATATATATATATATATATATATATATATATATATATATATATATATATATATATATATATATATATATATATATATGAAATATATATATATATATACAGTATATATATATATATATATATATATATATATATATATATATATATATATATATATATATATGAAATATATATGAAATACTCGAGCTGGTGAATTCTAGCTGTAAATATACTTCTCCCCTCTTAACCACGCCCCCCGCCCCCAACCACAGATATATCCGTCATTTAACGTCAGAATGTTGCCTATTAATGCAAGTTAAAAGTGTTTTCTTACCATCCTCCAGTGTGGTGGCAGCCACCTCTGTAGAAGAGGGCCCAGTCCCTGCACTGTTGCTAGCCTGCACCACAACCCCGTACTGGGTAAACTTCTTGAGGTTGTCCAGTACCAGGCTTTCTGCATTGTCCCCTGTTGTTTCCACACTGATGACGCTGAACTGGTAGTTTCCACCTGAACTGTACTCCCTGTAGCCCACCTGGTAGCCTTTGATTGCTCCATTCTGTAGGTGCTTCTTGGGTGCCTAGCAGAGAAGTAAATGCTATGGCAGTTAATCTAATGAAAAATGTCAAGAAATCTTTATTTACATTAAAACAGTATAATAATCATGGTCAGAGATATTATACATATTACTTCAACTGTATCATATTGTAGGTGTTAAGAATAATTCCAAAGTACTGCTTTGTACTTCAACTAGAAATCTCATGTAAAAAATATACAACATAAAGTAGCAAGAAACACATCAATAATGAATGAAGCAAAACATGTTCTAGACCAAAAATCACTCTGTATTCTCTACTGCTCACTAGTGTTACCATATCAGAGTTATTGTAGTAGAGTAGAAATATAATCTTAGAGAAAAATGTAATTTAAAACATTTGGATGCACGTACAACACTTAAGACCTTCAGTATATCAGTATGTGGAATTAAATTATGGAATGGATAAGCAAAGAAATAAAACAATGTACTAATATAATCCACTTCAAGACACTCTTCCAACTTAAAATCTTTACAAAGTACAAAGAAGAAGAACCATGATAAACATTCTGAATTTATTTCATCCATCCATTCATTTTCTAGATAATCTTATTTATCTCACCATATGAAATATAACTTAATTCACCAATTATTATTTATTTATTTTTATTGTTATTAATTATGGAGTATATTGTGAATAAATTGAGAACAGGAAGTGAACAAAAGTTTTAGCAACTGCTATGTAAAGGAAAAGGGGTAGGATTAAATAAGCTCTGCTTCTTCCTACTCCTTTTCGAACATGTTGAATAGAGAAACTGGAAATTGTGATGTATCAGGTTGTATGCATGCATGTTCCAAAATAACTCAAACTCAAACTACAGACGGTTTATTTGTGGTGGGCAGTATGAAAGCAAAGTCGCAACTTACCCTCCAGGAAACTTTGATGCTCTGAGAGGAGAGGGCTTCAAGCTGCACGTCCTGAGGTGGTCCGTCAGGAGCTGAGGACAAAATTACAAATCGTTGAGTTCATTATCAAAAAAGCAGTCTGCGAAAGACAAATACAAAATGTTTAAGTGTATGTGGACCTGGCTGTTACCGCTAATGTGATGAGTGTCTTTTAAAAGGGGACGATCCGGGGTTGAGTAGAAGTGCTCTGCGAGGAGATGAATGGAATGGGGGCTAATTTGCGGAAAAGGGTCCGGACCCACTCTATTGACCATTGTGTGACATTTACTACTGAGGCCGCTAATTGAAAAGTTCTGCTTTTAGTGCAAGGTCAGCGTGTGTTCAATAATGCAACAGAGCCAATGGGGCTGATGTCACTGCCATGTTAATGAATCGCCCCATAACAGTCCCTCCTTTTGCTTCTGGTCTTCCCCTTTATGTCTGCATTTGGGTTTTTGGATCCTTTATTCACATAACCTTTTGAGAGGCAGTGCCAACTTGTGCCATTTAAAGTTAAAAAGTTAAAGTACCAATGATTGTCAAACACACACTAGGTGTGGTGAAATTTGTCCTCTGCATTTGACCCATCCCCTTGATAGAGACGGCATTTGCGTAGAAATTGTGTGAGAAGGTTGAAGAACTGAAATGTTTCATGGGGAATTTTTATTTCCTGAATTTTGCTTAAAGTTAGGGGTGTCCTGGTCCAATATTGATATCGGTTATTGGTATCGGACAAGTATCTGATTATATCGGCTTGCGTTCAAACTTTCCAATATAAAAGGTGCGATGCAGTCCTGCAGCATGTTAACATCTAAAGCTCCAAAAGGCACACAAGAAGGGTCTTTTCTTGCATTTTAGTCAAGTCATTTACAAAAGGTAAACTATAGGCTATAGGCTACTCAGAGCTCGCACCTAAACAATAGTTAAGCAGACAAGTTAGACATACATAAAAAGTGCCTTTAATCAAACAACATTGCAGTCTAAAACAGCAAATTTTTCAGTATCAAATAACTATAGTTACATATTACTTAAACATGCAAAGTCTCCAAGACAGAAGCGTATTAGACAGTATTCAATATCAAACATGCAGGCATCATTCAAATAAAGCTGTGTCATGAGCTAAATTGTATACATTTTTGTGGCAATAAAAAACATTTACCGCTCCACTTCAACTTAAAGACAGCATAAGTCTATCCCAGGCAGTTGTAAATAAATAGGTTAGTGTTATTCATACTAACTATTGTTCTCTGTTCGATCAATTTTGAGCAGGCCTTGTGGCCACTGAGCAGGCCTTGTGGTTAGAGTTTCCGCCCTGAGATTGGTAGGTCGTGGGTTCAAACCCCGGCCGAGTCATACCAAAGACTATAAAAATGGGACCCATTACCTCCCTGCTTGGCACTCAGCATCAAAGGGCAGGAATTGGGGATTAAATCACTAAAATGATTCCCAAGCGCGGCCACCGCTGCTGCTCAGTGCTCCCCTCACCTCCCAGGGGGTGGAACAAGGGGATGGGTCAAATGCAGAGGGTAATTTCACCTAGTGTGTGTGTGACTATAAGTGGTACTTTAACTTTAACGTTTATAACGCCTTATTCTCCACACTACAAATGATTGAAATTACGTATGATTTGGGCTGATATCGTATCGGGTTAGTATCGGTATTAGCCAAACTCCAATATCGGTATCGTATAGGAAGTGTTAAAGTTGTATTGGGATACTACTAGTTTGAATAGCTTGAGAAACGTGCAAAAATGATGATCGCTTCAACTGGAATTTTTAGGACTGAAAATGCTGGGAAAACCAGGCACTTTTGGAATATGGAAAATAGATGCTTTCAATAAGGTGAATGTTTCGATGTTGGAATGGTTTGAATCGGTTGAGGAATATCAGACATGTGGAACCAGTATTGGTTTTCATTGGGAATATTGTTGTGGAAAGTGTGGAATTACGAAAAAGTGGAACATTTTTGGAATGTGTAATTACAAAACCGTTGTATGCCAAAGGGAATGAACATTTTGATCACTTTGACACACTTGAAATGCTGTTGTTAAGAATGTGAAATTGTTGAAAATGGTGGCAATTGTTGTCATTCACTTTTAATGGGAGTGTTTTTTTTTTGAAAATGTGGACAATTTGGGGAATGTGTCAACAGGTGACCATTGTTTCCCCATTTTGATTCATTATTAATGGAAATGTTGTTTTTGAAAATTTAAAATCGGTTGAGAATTGTGTAAGTTCTCACAAATACCTTTTTTAAAAAAAATAAAATTGCATCCGCACAACATGAGTAGGCATCTACTAGTTTTAAGAGAACAAATCATACATTGTTAAATGGCGACCATTATTTTTTTAAAGAAATGAAAAATGCAATATTTCACCTGCTTCATCAGTGGTGATGGTGAGCTCATTACTGGCCTCACTCTTCCCGATGAGGTTCTTAGCGAACATACGGATGTTGTAGGTGGAGGAGGGGTGGAGGTCGATGATTGTGGCCTGGTTGAGCTGAGGTGAGACATCTTTGGTCTTCTGAGCGGTGTCCCAGGAGGCTGTCACAGAGGAGAGGATGCGGTTTATGGACATCGCTCAAGTCAGTGTGACATAAAGTGTGGATGTTGCGATTATTCATCACTGAAAACACATCTAGATATGTTGACAACATAACTACATGTTGGCCTATCTTTTCTCCTTACCTGATTTGTTCTTGCTTTCGATATCAAAGCCTGTGATTGGGCTGTTGCCATCAAATCCCATCGTCCAACGCAGGGCAATGGTTCTGTCTTTCACTTCTCTGATCTCCACCTCTGGGGGGTCTGGGGGCTCTGCAAAGATCAAAGTTGACAATTATTTTCTTTCATATTACTGCAGTCGCCGCAAATGATTGACAAGATCTAGCTCAACAATATGTTATGGATCGAGGTCTGCACCATGCAGAAAAAATGGGAATTACAATTTTCTTGAGTATGGATTTTTAAAAATCATTATTATCATTAATCGCCTGCTCAGTAGCCTTGTGGTTAGAGCAGGGGTGTCCAAACTTTTTCCACTGAGGGCCACACATTGAAAAATCAAAGCTAGCAGGGGCCATTTTGATATTTTTTTATTTTAAAAACCAATACAGTATATGTATAAAAAATATACATTTAGGCTTCCACTCAGGCTTGATCCCGGGGACCCCAAAGGGTTTTGGTCCAAAAAATATAAAAAATGTGTCATTATTCAGTATTATTATTGGTGTTATTTTTCAAGTTTTTAAATCTCTAGATCAGGGGTCACCAACCTTTTTGAAACCAAGAGCTACTTCTTGGGTACTGATTAATGCGAAGGGCTACCAGTTTGATACACACTTAAATAAATTGCCAGAAATAGCCAATTTGCTCAATTTACCTTTAACTCTATGTTATTATTAATAATTAATGATATTTACACTTAATTGAACGGTTTAAAAGAGGAGAAAGCACAAAAAAAATGACAATTACATTTTGAAACATAGTTTATCTTCAATTTCGACTCTTTAAAATTCAACCGAAAAAAAGGAGAGAGAAACTAGCTAATTCGAATCTTTTAGAAAAAATAAAAAAAAGAATTTATGGAACATCATTAGTAATTTTTCCTGATTAAGATTCATTTTAGGATTTTGATGACATGTTTTAAATAGGTTAAAATCCAATCTACACTTTGTTAGAATATATAACAAATTGGACCAAGCTATATTTCTAACAAAGACAAATCATTATTTCTTCTAGATTTTCCAGAACAAAATTTTTTAAAAGAAATTCAAAAGACTTTGAAATAAGATTTAAATTTGTTTCTACAGATTTTCTAGATTTGCCAGAATAATTTTTTTGAATTTTAATCATAATACGTTTGAAGAAATATTTCACAAATATTCTTCTTCGAAAAAACAGAAGCTAAAATGAAGAATTAAATTAAAATGTATTGATTATTCTTTACAATAAAAACAATACATTTACTTGAACATTGATTGAAATTGTCAGGAAAGAAGAGGAAGGAATTTAAAAGGTATATGTGTTTAAAAATCCTAAAATCGTTTTTAAGGTTGTATTTTTTCTCTGAAATTGTCTTTCTGAAAGTTATAAGAAGCAAAGTAAAAAAATTAATGAATTTATTTAAACAAGTGAAGACCAAGTCTTTAAAATATTTTCTTGGATTTTCAAATTCTATTTGAGTTTTGTCTCTCTTAGAATTAAAAATGTCGGGCAAAGTGAGACCAGCTTGCTAGTAAATAAATACAATTAAAAAAATAGAGGCAGCTCACTGGTAAGTGCTGCTATTTGAGCTATTTTTAGAACAGGCCAGCGGGCTACTCATCTGGTCCTTACGGGCTACCTGGTGCCCGCGGGCACCGCGTTGGTGACCCCTGCTCTAGATCAACATTAGGTCTATCTGTCAATATAACATTTTTTAAAGATTTAAATTGTATGCTCTTTTTGTCAAAGAAAACCCTTTTTTTAATGAAAAAAACACAAAATATGCAATATTTTCACCCAATAACATTTTTAAGTGGGATATTTGAGATTATATAATAATAGGAGCCTTAAAAAGGTCAATAACTCATAACACCATTGATTTTAATTCATTATTATTTTTTGAGCAATGACACTTAAAAACTAATCACATTAAAATTGTAGGGGATCCAAAAGGGTCCTACTCATTAAAGTGTTAAAAAATAAATTATAATTTTTTTTTTTAATCTGTTTACTTTTAACACAATAATCTCGAGATCAACTTCAGATCTATCTGTCAATTATAAGTGTTATTGTTGTTTATGTTTTTTGTTTGTCCGTTTTAGGCCCTTCTTTAAAAAAAACAGCTCGTTTTTTACATGGCAAGCACAAAATATGCAACATTTTCCCCCCAAAATATCTCTAAATATTTAATGTGACGTAATTGGAGCCTTGAATAGGTCAATAACTCATAATGACATTGATTTTGATTCATTATTATTTTTTAAAGAAAGAAACAGCCTACATGGCAGCTTTGTGTGATTAGAGTAAACATTGCTACATTTTCTTGTTACATTTCACCTGTTTGCTCTTTAAATACCACTTTTAATGTTTTTTATTTTTTTCAATCGTATTTTTAAAATGTGCTGTGGGGCCGTAAAAAAATGACCTGCGGGCCGCAAATGGCCCCCGGGCCGCACTTTGAATACCCCTGGGTTAGAGTGTCCGCTCTGAGATCGGTAGGTCGTGAGTTCCAACCCCAACCGAGTCATACCAAAGACTATAAAAATGGGACCCATTACCTCCCTGCTTGGCACTCAGCATCAAGGGTTGGAATTGGGGGTTAAATCACTCAAATGTTTCCCGAGCGCGGCCACCGCTGCTGCTCACTGCTTTCCTCACCTCCCAGGGGGTGGAACAAGGGGATGGGTCAAATGCAGAGGGTAATTTCACCACACCTAGTGTGTGTGGCTATCAGTGGTACTTTAACTTTAACTTTATTAGATATCGCAAACTGATGCTACACTGTGCGTAGGTCCCCGTGATCTGAAATAGTGACGTTTGAAAACATGAAATTTTCCTGCCAACATATTCCTAGCCCCTTCCTGCTCCGCCACTGATAAGAATATAATCACAAATTCTCATCATCATCATCATTCTCTTGACATTGTGTGAGTTGAAACAAAAAGGGTTGCTTAGTTATGTTTTTATTATGATGCATTCGTTATTTAACGTTCGAAATAACATCCAGAATTTAATTACATTCAAGTTTGAGTCAAAAATAATTTCACGCAAATAAAATGAGAAAATGTTTTTGTGATTCTGCTTAGGGCCTCATTTTAGCCATAGCTGCCCTGGATAGGTACAGTTATTAAAGTTATATGATAGTGTTATTTATGACCTACAAACACATTTCTATTATTTCCAATCAGGCAGAATTGTGCCTTTTAATCTAAACCAATCAGAGGATGCGTCGTCACAGAACAGATTGTGTTCACCCTTGCAGTTTCTTCTGTAGAATTTCTAGCATGAGTCAACAGCAGTTGTACCTTGAACTGTGAGCTGGATGATCCCTCTGTCTTCTCCAAAGGAGTTGATGGCATGGCAGGAAAAGAATCCAGAGTCCTCTCTCACTGTGGGCATGATCTGATGGATGAACCACAATGACTTTATTCACCAATGAAATGTCCTAACAATGTCACACTCCTGTGGGAATTTGGGGGCATAGAGAAAATTAGTCTTTTAATTGAGTTAAATGTTGGAATGGGTGGTAAGTTTTACTGCGATCCAAGGGAATTTTTGTTATAAAACATGTGGCATTTCGGGAAAGGTGATTGTTTTTGGGCAGATGGAGGAAATTGTTTGTGCAAATGCCATGTTTTCATGCTGGAACGGTTTAAATCGCTTGAGAAATGTGGAACTTTGAGAAATTGTCCATCATTTTCAATTAAAATTGTATTGCAATAAATGTGGAATCACAATGTTTCAATTGTGGGAATTATTTGGTATATGTCAATAAGTAGTCCATATGTTCCGAATGGGCAAAACATTTCAGTGTTAGAATGCCTTGGATCGGTTAGGAAATGTGGAAGTGGTAAGAATTACAATATAACATACATCCATAAACGTGGATGCATATGAAAAAGTGCAATATATTTATCTGTACAGTAATCTATTTATTTATATCTGCACCTTATTGCTATTTTATCCTGCACTACAACTAGCTAATGCAACAAAATGTCATTCATATCTGTACTGTAAATTTCAAATTTGAATGACAATAAAAGGAAGTCTCTAAGTCTAATTCCTAAAATGTTTCCCTTTAAGGTAAACATTGTATGCTATAGGCTACTCGGAGCTAGCACCTAAACAACAGCTAAGCAGACAAATTAGACATATATAATAAGTGCCTTAATCTAAATTAAATATTAATTTAATTAATTTTTGTGGTCATACAAAACATTTACCGCTCCACTTCAATATAAATACAGCATACGTCTATCCCAGACAGTTGTAAACAAATAGGTCAGTGTTATAAATACCTACTATTGTTCTCCGTTTGACTAATTACATTTGATAAAGCCTTTTTCTCCACACTACAAAATATTGAAAGTACGTATAATTTGGGCTGATATCGTATCGGATTAATATCGGTATTAGCCAAACTCCAATATCGGTATCGTAAAAGAAGTGTTAAAGTTGTTTTGGGATACTATGAGTTTGAATAGGTTGAGAAATGTGCAAAAATGATGATGATCGCTACAAGGGCAATTTTTAGGACTGAAAATGCCGGGAAAAACAGGCATTTTTGGAATATGGAAAATACATAATTTTCAATTAGAATTGTATTGCAATAAATGTGGAATCACAATGTTTTAAATATGGGAATTATTTGGTATATGTAAAAAAAAAATTTTTTCAGATGATGTGGTCCTGATGGCTTCATCTGGCCAGGATCTTCAGCTCTCGCTGGATCGGTTCGCAGCTGAGTGTGAAGCGACTGGGATGAGAATCAGCACCTCCAAGTCCGAATCCATGGTTCTTGCCCGGAAAAGGGTGGAGTGCCATCTCCGGGTTGCGGAGGAGACCCTGCCCCAAGTGGAGGAGTTCAAGTACCTCGGAGTCTTGTTCACGAGGGAGGGAAGAGTGGATCGTGAGATCGACAGGCGGATCGGTGCGGCGTCTTCAGTAATGCGGACGCTGTATCGATCCGTTGTGGTGAAGAAGGAGCTAAACCGGAAGGCAAAGCGCTCAATTTACCGGTCGATCTACGTTCCCATCCTCACTTATGGTCATGAGCTTTGGGTCATGACCGAAAGGACAAGATCACGGGTACAAGCGGCCGAAATGAGTTTCCTCCGCCGGGTGGCGGGGCTCTCCCTTAGAGATAGGGTGAGAAGCTCTGTCATCCGGGGGGAGCTCAAAGTAAAGCAGCTGCTCCTCCACATCGAGAGGAGCCAGATGAGGTGGTTCGGGCATCTGGTCAGGATGCCACTCGAACGCCTCCCTAGGGAGGTGTTTCGGGCACGTCCGACCGGTAGGAGGCCACGGGGAAGACCAGGACACGTTGGGAAGACTATGTCTCCCGTCTGGCCTAGGAACGCCTCGGGGTCCCCCGGGAGGAGCTGGACGAAGTGGCTGGGGAGAGGGAAGTCTGGGCTTCCCTGCTTAAGCTGCTGCCCCCGCGACCCGACCTCGGATAAGCGGAAGAAGATGGATGGAAATAATTAGCCGTTATGTCCCGAATGAGCAAAACACTTCAGTGTTAGAATGGCTTGGATCGGTTAGGAAATGTGGAAGTGGTAAGAATTCCTAAGATCAAAGGAAATGTTATTACATTTAGTTCAGCGAAAGCTCTTAGACAATCACACACATTTGTTTTAACAGAAATTCTCTTCTCTGGCAGGAACATTTGTGTCATTATTATATTATTCATTATTTGTTTCATAATCTGTGATCAGTTGGAATGCCACGTTTGCGTTGACTCGACTGCATTCTTAATGTTATGGTTTGTGACCCAACAAATGTCTCGTTCCAAACAGTGACAACTATGTTTCAGCTCCTTTACTGGTAGAAAACTAATCGCTATTGTCAACTACGTCATAAGAACAACAAAAATGTATGTTTTCATCATGAGGACATCTAAAAAGGTGCTGTGTTGTAAGTGTAACATAAAAATGCAGTCAATGATCTAAATTGAAAAGTATAGTTTGTGGCACACCTGCAGGGTGGAGATGACTTCATCTCCCACCTCCTTGACTGTAACTACGTAGCGACTGGTCTCGGGGTTGATGATGCGTTCTTCTTTCTCCCAGCGCACCATGATAGGCTTCTCACCGTGGGCCGTGCAGCTCATTTTCTTCTCCTCACCTTGTGTGGCCAGCGTAGTGTTGGGGTAGGATGTGATCATGGCAGGAACTAAGACAATATTGAAGAAGAAAGAAAGAAAAACAGATGTGAGAAAATCAGAATTTGACTCTGCTTGTTATGAGAGTATCACTTTTTTTTCGAGTGAATTAAATGACATAATGGTTATCATGTCGTAAGTACAGCCTGGGGGCCAATTTCAGCCCGCAGCTAATTTTTTTCCTGACCCTTGGCTTATTGTATAATTATTAATTAGATGAATAAGATGGTACGTCAATTTGCTTTGACAGCTTTAACACAAAGCTAATATGTGGATCAAAAGTTCAGACAGCTTTTCGACTAGGGATTGGTACCATAGTGGCTCCACAGTCGACACTACTGTACCTACAGTACTACAGATGGAAATGAGCAACTATGCAATCATCTGGCTCATATACAGTATGTAAAGCAGGAGGTTCATTCATTCATTCATTCATTGATTGGCGGTCACTCCAAGAGAGTATGACAATCCTCCTGGTAGGGGGGTATCCCTTTATGGAGGATGCCTGTGTCATGACGCGGAGTCGAACCCGCGTTTCCTCTGCACCTGGAGCTGCAGGCAACTCTGCTAACCCCTCTGCTGGCAGCACACTCAGACACGCCTCTGCTCGCACTGAGCACAACACGCCCACACAGCAACAAGCCTGCAAGCAATCACTGATCAGCGCACCTGGACTTGACGAGGGGGAGCGGCATAAAGACCAGCGGACCCGAGGAACCTTTGCCAGAACGTCGCTAACCTTCCATGACTCCCCTGTCTTCCGTGATCGTGCCTTGTCACTCGACACCCATCCGGTTTCCTGACTGCCCTCCTCGATCCATGACCTCCCTGCTCGGACCCAGACCACGCTGCCCTGCTCTTGCCCACGACCACTTGCCTGCCCACAAACTGCCTCTTCGCCTTGCCCCCTTGGATAACGACGAAAGATACAACCAACATTTACAGACAACAACCCTTGGTAATATTTACATTATTAATTTTACACATAGTCAACACTCACTCACTTTGAGTAGCATACACACGCCACGTATTCATCAAAGGTTTCAAATAAACCTTGTAAACCGCAGTCCTGCCCTGGTTGTCGCCTCCTTCCCTTCTCTGATACATAACAGCCTGTGCGTGACTTTGTTTAACGTGGGGAGAGTAGTGCACAGACAGTCACCACACGATACTTGACAGATCCGGGTCAGGGTCCAGTGGCATGGAGTCCAAGACGACTGGGAACCCTTTTCTGCTGCAGCCTTCATCTGCCATCCCAAACAATCAATCAAAAAAAACATCTAAACTGTCGCCGCCATTATGATGTGCAGTGCTGTTTTTAAATTACCATAAGTCTTGAACTATAGAAAGTATTTCAATGGTCAAAATCTGCGCTTTTGGATGTTACACGAGTTATTACGGTAATCTACGTCGCAGCAGCTCAGACAAGGAACAAACCAGAGTGGGCGGGGTTTGTTTTCAGAGCAGCCAGCCCGAAACGCGTGTGTCAGAAACAGATGTGGAAGCAGATTTTTACGGGATAATATATCCTATTGTAGGTGTTTATTACACTTTGCATTCATATTTTGCCGTTTTTTACATTGTTGTTGTGTTTTGCTTGGTCTGAGAAATAAAAGAGGGGCGACGTTCATATGTTGTTAATATTCAGTGTTTTATTGTTCATAGTTAATATAGTAAATCCCACTTTCTTTAATTTCCTGTACATTTTGAGTGTCCCATTCAGTACAAAAAAAAAGTAAAATTCTATTACGGTACTTTTTTTGAGGTGGTCTGTCATAACGTTTTTAGAACTCTATCGGACATTGTGACTTTTGGTATTAGTGTTCCTAAAAAAAAGGGACCCAAACACACATACTGTACAGCAGATTTTTACAGCTAAATGTGTATATATAATTTATACACACACACACCTTGGCCCCCAGACACATTTTTTTCTCTCAATGCGGCCCCCGGTGTCAAAATATTTGCCCAGCTCTATTTGCCAATATTTGTCCAATGCAACAAACGGGTACTGACAGTGTACTGCATTTTTGTGAGCACACGCATTGCCCTGAATATAAAAAAAAAAAACATAAAGGACTATCTGTGCCTCATTTCTGTGCTCTGGATGAAATTATGCAAAATGTAGCGTCTTGACTAGGGATGGGTAATGAATTCGCTACTACGTACCGACCAAATTCCCTCAATACTTCTGTAATAGGTACTGATTAACATGAAATGAAATGCTACCATACTTGGACACCTGTGTTGCACGTCCGGTTGCAGACTTGGCACCGGCTCAAACACTTGGCGGGAAAACAGGTATATTACGTAAACGATACCCAACCCAAAAGTAGTTTTAGCATCCTTACTATGAAAGGTCAAATAGGACATAAAAAAGATAAACACATATTTAAATCATTAAAATTGTCTTGAATTAATTAAAATTGGAATTACATTTTTTTTTTAAATCAGTCAACTAATTTAATGTAAAACTATATATATTAAAGTAGTTGATTATTTCACAATTTAATTAAGTATTTTATAATTTATTTATACCACATTTTATTATTTTTGTTGGAGTTATATCCAGGTCAAATTGTTCCATAAAAAAATGGAAATGGCGTGTCACCAATCAGGTGTTAGGATCCCCCACAGACTTTGACGGCTGAGTTTGACAGATAAAATAACACACATGACACACATGTTCATGAAATAAATGATTAGATGAATAAATAAATATTTAAATAGTGAAACAACTATCGATCCATCCATTTTCTACCGCTTGTCCTTTTCAGGGTCGCGGGGGGTGCTGGAGCCTATCTCAGCAAACTAATATCAACATAAATATTTCAATAGTTAATTAAATAGATACAGTCAATTTTATATTAAATTAATTAATGACACAGTTAATAACACATGTATTTAATTCCAATTTGAAAATAATTGATTCATTTAAAAAATATTTTTCTTACCTAATTCGGTCCCATTTGACCCTCCATAGTTTACATGTACAAAATGTATCAAAGAAAACCGCACAATGTATTTTAAGCACTTTTAGTAATTCAATGTTACAAGCGACTTTGGCCTGCATGTCGCATGTGAGGTGCCAAAAAGGTACGATGAACCCTCCGAAGACATGGCACTAAATACACACTGGCAATATCTCACACACAACAGCAGCTCTCCATCCCCCAGACACACACACACACACACACACACACACACACACACACACACGCACACGCACACGCACACACACGCACACGCACACGCACGCGCACGCGCACGCGCACGCGCACGCGCACGCGCACGCACACGCACACGCACACGCACACACGCACACACACACACACACACACACACGGAAGGCATGATTCCAGTGATGTGATGAGGAGTGTCAGGCAAGAGCTTGCAAACATTTAAGCCTCATCTCTTATTTACTCCGTCTGGGGCTCGTCTGACGAAAAGAACGCCGTTTTATTTTGCATGACAAGTATGAATTTTTGGCGAGGCGCATTTCGGGAACATTGGGGAAAAACACTATAGCTCAGGCCTGATCTGCGTGAATGTTATATTTTAGAGCAGAACTTACTCTCGTTTTGCCACGTAAGTGCTTAAGCGGAAGCATTAGGCGATGGTGTTGACACTCCCGGCCCGGTTGAATACCGCGAGGTGACAAACAAGCAGTGTGGAAGCAGCCTGGCTGTGCAGCAGAAACAAGATGTCAGCCCTGAACATATCAAATAGATTTGAGCATTTTATATTTCTTTTTAACCTTTAAAAGCCTCAAGTATAGCATTTGTGTTGCTATACATCCACATAACCGGAAAAACGTTGGCTAAAAGCTCAACCAAATCAGTTTGTGGAAAAACTACATTAAAACTACAAGCAGTTCATTTGTTGTCAAAATTAAGAAAAACTGTCTGAGGCCTGCATTTGTCATAAAAAAAAGTGTGAGCGCTTTCTTAGGATTTTTTTTCACCTCCAATTCTCGTATGCTGTGTCGGTTAACGTTCGGCCAAACATTGTTTGATATAGTCTGTTTGTGATGATCCGTTGCCCGGATCATGTTTTGTTTAGTGTAAGACTCCCTTAGTTCGGTTTTCAGCACCCCTGGGTTTGTGTTTTTTTGGTTGCCATGGGTGCTGATTATTTTCCACCTGCCTCTGATTAGTGTTCCGGTCGCTCACCTGCTCCCGGGCACTAATCAAAGAGCTATTTATTCCAGCCTTTCGCCACACTCGGTTTGGCTGTTGTGTTTGCTCCTGCAACAAGTTACGTTGGTACACCTTTTTGATTCCTGTTTCTATGCTAAGTTTTTCCGTAACTTTGCCATAGCTCCCCGTGCAATCGGCAAGTTTTTCTTGTTATTTTCCTGCATTGTTGTATTATGGACTGATTTATGAAAAATACATCATTTTCCTTCCTGCACGCTGCCTCCGGAGTTCCGTCTGCATCTTGGGGAAACGATCCGCGCATAACACTGTTATAGTCATTCCGGAGAATCCAGTCCCCAAAAAAAAGAATCATGGCTACATTTGATGCTTGTTTTGTGCTAAAATTATTTCATGGGAAAGAAATGCTTCAATAATTTGTGTTTTTTGGTGCAAAATGATACATTTTACGTAATTAAAAGCAAACTTTCCTGAGATAACTCTGACCTGGGATCGAACCCAATCATCCCTAACACTGCGTAAATATTTGTGGATGTTTGGAACGAACTAATTAGATGTACATGATTTCTTCTTGGCAAATTTGCTACGGTTTTCATACGAACCGAAGTACCTCTGAAATTCAATAAAACAAAACAGTGAAAACACTAAAGCGAGACATTTAGCAGTGCTTGAAAGCTAACACTGTGGAGCAGTGGTTAGGACTCATGCATCACAGCGAGAAGGTCCTGGGTGGAGTGCATGTGGGCTTCCTCCCACCTCCAAAGACATGCACCTGGGGATAGGCTGATTGGAAACACTTAATTGGCCCTAGTGTGTGAATGTGAGTGTTGCCTATCTGTGTTGGTCCTGCCATGAGGTGGTGACTTGTCCAGGGTGTACCCTGCATTCCGCCCAAGTGCAGCTGGGATAGGCTCCAGCACCCCTGCAACTCCGAGAGGGGCAAGCAGGAAAAAATGGATGGATGGATGGACTTATCTGGTCACCTTGTATATTGCATTAATAGTTAGCATTTCCTCTAAAAATACAGTTAAACAATGTATTCTCTTGACATCATAGGCAAAAACAAAACATTTTTTTACAACACTCTGTTCCTCCACAGTCACCAAGAGGGCAGTAAAGACCCACAAAGGGGATTCAGATAGACTAGTTGCTGATTGGCTACTCTCACCCAACCCCCCTTCGACCTCTCTCCTCCTCCTCCTCCTCCTCCCAGGCTTCCTTCACCTGGACAGGTTGCCATGCCAACCAGCACCGGGCAGTCTCTGCACTCTTCTCCCCCTACCTCTCTTCCGTCCTCTCGACTCTACCAGGAATAGAACACCGACCTGCCATTGATTTCCAATGTATGATGATCATGCCAGCGCACTATGCAGGAGTAATTCAACATATCTCGTCCAGTCCAAGAGTATTGAACGTAAATGTGTGAGGTCATGATGATGAATTTTTAAACAAGGTAACTGTTTTGAAGTCGAAAGCCAACATGCAAGATGCATCGTGGCCATGAATATCAAATGCATTTTAGACATCTAATCAGTTATTTGAACCGTTCTTGTCACATACGGCATATTTATTTGAATTCATTGTGGCTTGTGTCTAATTTACACGGGGTCACTATTATACTGTACATACAGGCTCAAATATATAGTTAAGTTAGTTAAAGTTAAAGTACCAATGATTGTCACACACACACTAGGTGTGGTGAAATTCGTCCTCTGCATTTGACCCAACCCCTTGTTCACCCCCTAGGAGGTGAGGGGAACAGTGAGCAGCAGCGGTGGCCGCGCCTGGGATTAATTTTTGGGGATTTAACCCCCAATTCCAACCCTTGATGCTGAGTGCCAAGCAGGGAGGTAATGGGTCCCATTTTTATAGTCTTTGGTATGACTCGGCCGGGGTTTGAACTCACAACCTACCGATCTCAGGGCGGACACTCTAACCGCTAGGCCACTGAGTAGGTTGTACAGTGAATTTATGCATATTCGATAATCTGCATCCATGACACTGCAAAATTTGCAGAATACCGATTTTTTTCTCTACCTTTTTTAGGAAAATATGCTGTTTTGCACTGTCAAGTTTCAAAGCGAAGCTGTTTCTCTGGGAAAGTCTCTTCTTATTTGCCCCACATTGATAGTGTTGAAATTACATAGAAAGCACCTGAGGACTATTCGGGCATCAAAATAAACACTTGCAATAATACACAGTGGTAAACTAAGTGCCTCAGTTTACGAATTTTTCGGGATCTATGTATGTACAGAAACATCCTGGACGAAAACCAACACTTCTCTTGCAACCTGATGGTGCTTGAGAGGGGCTGCAAAGAGAATTGGGCAAATCTACCCAAATATACGTGTGCCAAGCTTGTGGCATCGTATACATGGTAAATGGATTATACTTGTAAAGCACTTTTCTACCTTCAAGGTACTCAAAGAGCTTTGACACTATTTCCACATTCACCCACTCATACACTGATGGTGGGAGCAAGGCCCTGACCACGACCAAGGGTGAAGTGTCTTGCCCAAGAACACAACGGACGTGACTAAGATGGCAGAAGCTGGGATTGAACCCGGAACCCTCAAATTGCTGGCACGGCCGCTCTATCCCCCGAGCCAAGCCATCCCCTAGAAAGACTTGAGGCTATAATTGATGCAAAGGTTTATCAAAAAAGTATTGAGCAAATGCAGTGAATACTTATTGTACGTACATGTGACTTTTGCTATTTTTTTGTTTTTAATAAATTTGTAAATTAAAAAAAAAAAAAAAAACTTTTCACATTGTCATTATGGGGTGTTGTATGTAGAATTTTGAAGACAAAAAATGTGTCCAGAGTGTACCCAGCCTTCCGCCCGAGTGCAGCTGGGATAGGACCCCAAGAGGGACAAGCGGTAGAAAATGGATGGATGGATGAATTTATTCCATTATGAAATAAGGCTGCAACATAACAAAATGTTGAAAAAGTGTCAATACTTTCCGGATGCAATGTATTGCTTTTGTTGTGACTTCAGCACAGCTTGGCCAGTCAGACAGCTGCAGCCACCGGGGGTTGCAGCACAAATGGCACCGGAGACGGTGGAGGAATGGCCTGACAGTTTGTCACGTAATTTCTACCCGAAGTAGTTCTTCTGGGTTATAATAATAAATTGAGTAATCAAACAAGAGTCGAAGTCTTTCATATCGTTTGTGATTTACTTGCATGTTTAAACTAAAATATTTCAAACCAAATATTACATAATTTTTTAATGAAAATCTAATCTGGCTGTGGGCAACCTACTGTATATAGATTACAATTGTTGTAAATTACACAAATTAAATTTATATCGGGGGTAATCAGAGTCACCTATATGTGCCTTTACTTTAGCAAGAAGCACCTTCTTGGTGAATTCTGATTGGGCAGAGTGTGGGATTTCAGGCACATGGATATTTTAAATATGAATGGCCAACCGCACTCCAACATCTGCGCTCAATTAAAAAAAAAAAAAAAAAGGTTTATGTTCAAAACCAGAAAACATTGTTTGCTGCACTCGGGCGGAAGGTGGGGTACACCTTGGACAGGTTGCAACCTCATCGCAGGGCCAACACATTCACACTCACATTCACACACTAGGGCCAATTTAGTGTTGCCAATCAACCTATCCCCAGGTGCATGTCTTTGGAGGTGGGAAGAAGCCGGAGTACCCGGAGGGAACCTATATAGTCATGGGGAACATGCAAACTCCACACAGAAAGACCCTGAGCCCGGGAAGCGAACCCAGGACCTTCGTAGTGTGACGTCCTCACAAATATCCATATGGATATGAAGTTATTAAAGCAGTGGTTCTTAACCTTGTTGGAGGTACCGAACCCCACCAGTTTCATATGTGCATCCACCGAACCCTTCTTTAGTGAAAAATAAAATGTTTTGGTTTTTTTCAAATTCAAG
The DNA here is from genome assembly GCF_033978785.1 of Entelurus aequoreus. Taxonomy (NCBI): domain Eukaryota; kingdom Metazoa; phylum Chordata; class Actinopteri; order Syngnathiformes; family Syngnathidae; genus Entelurus; species Entelurus aequoreus. The sequence continues at coordinate 52,635,609 of NC_084735.1, forward strand.
ACATAGTTACATGTTTTTTTACTGGTGCACAAAATGAACCGTGCATGAACATCACCTTGTTCAAAGAACAAAACCAACACAGTGCATGAACTCACAACAAATTACACACCTGCAAATTAGATGGAAAATTAGAGGGAACATTCTTTGGGGGTATCCATACTAACGCCGATAGGGAGAAGTTTTTATTTACACGATGAGTCGGGTGTGTCTTGACCTCCGTGGCGGAGGCTCCGCCGAACCCCTGAGGCCGACTCACCGAACCCCTAGGGTTCGATCGAACCCAGGTTAAGAACCATTGCATTAAAGGCATTGGTGAAATAGTAAAATGTGTGTCCTTGCCTCGATCTTTTTACATTGTTGAACTCAAATGTTGGCAAAGCTCGAACAACCGCCTCTGCGTGTCGCTAAAGTAACCACAACCTGTAGAAATGTGCGTATGTTAAGCATAAACTCGCCGTGAGGCACCGCACATTTTCAGGTCAAGATCACTCTTGGTACATCTCATTTTTGCCGTGAAAAAGTGCACACGGCCCGGTTTGTGCGTACGCACGCAAGCTTAATACATGAGGCCCCTCAGGTCTGTATCTGCTAAATTTGGTTCTTGAGACGGTGCTTTTCTTACCGACCAATCTTTGACCCCTATTGTGTTTCCAATTGTCTTCATTAGTGCATCAGCTATTTTCAGAGCAAACTGAAATCGGGCGACATTTTGCTGCACGCTCGCCGTGTTTCTGGCCACGGGGCACTGTGGCTCCACGGGTCCATGAGAGCTGGGCGAGAGAAGACGAGCTTGAGATGAGTGTAGCTCCCTGCCCTGCAGGCACTGGGTAAGTGGGCGCTGGGGATGAGCTGGCCAGGATGTGGGGCTTGGGGGACGGGGGGTGGGGAAAGGAGAGCGCTGACTAGTTCACTCGCCGTCTGCAATGTACTGAAATAATTCCCTTAGCTGCACAATTGGCTTGGACATGGAGCATGAGAGCAAATGTGTGCCTGTAGACTCGGCGGGCCTCTTGTGCAGGAGCTGGGAGGGGGCTTGTGGATGCAGATGAGGAAAGGAGATGGAAGAGATACAGATTAAGGCATGAGGGCGCTCCTTATGTTTTTCTGAAGGGTGCTGTTCAGTGACCACAATTCCCTTCCACACCTCATTATGTTCTCTTCCCGCATCTTGTGACATTATGATGCCTAATTAACTTGATTGCTCTTAATTGGCACTGATACACACTCAGTGCCTGTCTGATAGCATCCAATGCGAATCGGCCATGAACTGGGTAAGGAGGTGGAATAGAATAAAAATAAATACATAAATACCAATACGAACAGCAGTGCAACTGTTATGTTTGGGAGGGAGTGTAGACGGCACAGACCACAAGGGGGTATAGTAGCTCTATGATTTATTATATATATATGCACAATATATATATATATATATATATATATATATATATATATATATATATATATATATATATATATATATATATATATATATATATATATATATAATAATCAAACAATAATAATATAATCTAAACAAGGGTATGGAGTGTGACTAGGTCCAAAAGTGTGTATGGTGTAAGACTATGTGTAGGAATTAATTGCTGAATGTTACCAGAGTGTTGAGCAAGAGGCAAGTCCAAAAGGAGCTGGGCAGGCTAGTATGTCCGTGAGCAGGCAGGTAGTCAGGGCGATAGCGAGGTGTCAAAAGGTCCGTGTCCAAGCGGGAGGTCAAGATCCAAGAAGCAGTCCGGGAAGCAAAGGAACAAGGAAATGACGAGACGCACAGCTCGTCAACACGGGAACGAAGGCAGACTGGGTACTCCAATAGAAGATTACGTTCTGGATCTACGGATCCGCTGGCCTTTATGCTGCCTGCTCTCATTAGTCCCAGGTGCGCTGATACAGATTGCTTGCAGCCGAGATGCGGGAAGAGCGAGCAGAGGCGTGTCCCGGCGCGCCTCCAACGGCCGTGCTCGCAGCTAAATGCATGCGGGACTGCGCATGCGCCGTGACAGCAACAGTTAAAAACAGTGTAAGCAAAGGGTCCCCAACCTTTTTTGCACCAGGTACCGGTTGAATGTAGGGTAGGTATTATTTTCATAGACCGGCCTTTAACATGTGGCAGATGAAAAAGGCAAAAATAAGTGCTTGGAAAATACAATTGAATACGCATGGTGGTCAAGTTCTGTTCTCAATGGGTACTAGGCACAATTTAGCCTTTCTCAAAGAAAAATGCCCTATGCATGCGCTGTTTTCAGGTGTACGAACCGTTTAAATCGTGAAAATGATAACTGTTTCTTCAGAGTTCCTCGAGAGGTAATCAAGAACGGCAGAAGAGTGCAAGATTTTATGAAAAAATACAACAAAAGTAGCACACACTCCAGCACAAAGAATGCCGTTTGCAGTGACCACTCAGTTAAAAGTTTGTTTTATAAACTTTTAACATTTAGTGTTTCCCATTTAAGTATTATCTTGATATTATTAGTTTTTCCTGAGACATATTTTTATTTTTGGTACGAGTGTTTCGTAAAGCACCAACACAGCAAGTCTAAATAAAAGGAATCAAATGTGAGCAAAACCTAAAAGAGTTAAGCTTTTACCAAATGCCACAATCATAAATGAAGCTTTTAGCACATACACAAAGTTGACATCTATAGTTATACAGTATTTTGATAAAGACGGGGGGAAAACACGCGTACTTGTAAACGGCGCGTGCAACAGCAAGGGCAGGCAACAAACATGGCAGTAGACGTGAAGTTTAGTCATTAAATGCAGCCTTAACCGAGCAAAAACGATGCATATTTATCCGGGAGAGTCTTGATACCAATTTCCTTGACCCACCCACACACAAAAAAGTTGTAGACCATCATGCTTCTCCAAGTTTTTATCTGTTTTATTGTGTAGAATGATATCTGGAGCACACGGTAGTTCGATATGTTTGGGAACTGCACCAACGAATAATTCTTTATCACTCGACAAAACTATTTTTTTTGTTGTGAAGTATAAGGATCTATTCCATTCATATCTGCTTTTTGCAGGAATGTATAGGCCCCTTGTATACTCACTGCTTGCTGTACAGGCAGTTTCAGCTTGGTTAACCACCACTGCTTTCACTTCCGGGAAGAAATCCCTTTTCGAAATGCAAGCAGTTGTGCAAGCAGTTAGTGGGAGCCCTGGCCTTTTCCCCTTTGTTTTCCAAGACTTTTGTTTTATTTTACAAATATTTGCTGGCTTGTGGGCTTATTTTTTGTCAAACGTATATAATGTGCATCGTCAAGGACATAAATATATAATACAAATATTTATACCTGCCATTAGTTCCAGTTGATTTCTATTTCTAAGGATTTTTATTCTAAAAGTTATGTATTCATATTTTGTGCAATATTTCATACACAGATACATTTATGTATGCTTTTTTTTGGTGCAACTTTCTGTGTGTAAACACATATGTTAATGCTAAGTACTTATGCAATAGGGCTTTGTGCAATAATACCAGCACTTTAACTTACTAGGCCAAGGGAGATGTGTGTTTTCTTCCTTCAGCACACTTATTATAAGCAACAATTTAGCACACTTGCAATTCAGCACTTCTCCATCTGCTTATGCACTTTGACTACTATGGTGACTTCATTCTTAATCTGTACTGAGCTGAGGATATGCAGTAACCTACAGTTTTATATGGGTCTCTATTTTATTTTATTTATATCATTATAGCTAAGTCTTTATATCTTATTGTACACTTTATGTCTGATGTTGGTGCTGTCTAACTTAACTTTTCATGGACCTTGCTGTATATACCATCAACCTGCTGGGGACTGCAGATGGGAATGAGCCTTTGGCAACAATATGGCACATTTACATTTTATATGTTCATTAATGTGAATTGTCCCTTGTAAAAAATATATAACAAATGGTGACTTCCTATCAGAAGTTTTATTGCACATCTATTAACAAGCTTATTGGTGTGTCTACTCCACTGAAACAGGCAAAAAGGTTAAGTCTGGGAAAATGCAGTCGTTTATAAACTATTTAATGTTTCTGTGTGGCCCAGGAACAAATGCGTCACAGCCCTGAACCGGTGGTTGGGGACCACTGGTGTAAGCTATATTGGGACAGATTCAATATCTTAATGGCCCACGGGTAAAAAAAAGTCTTTAACTCTGTTTGTCCTACTCTAGTGTGACCAAAATCTATTCCTTGAAGGCAGCAGGTTGAAGAAGTGCTAGCCGAGGTGAGAGCTGTCTGCCAGGATTTTCCTTTGCTCTGCTGAGGCAGCGAGATCGAGCAACGTCCTCTAGGGAGGGCAGAGGGTGGCCGATAATCTTCTCCGCTGTCCTGGTCACCCTCTGCAGATCCTTCCTGTCTGCAGCAGAGCAGAGTACATCAGCACTGGCTCTATGGTGGGCCGATAAAAATATACCTGCAGTTTCTCCTCAAGTTGGTTAGGCCGCAGCACACCAAGGAAGTGGAGTCTCTGCTGTGGATTTTTGACCAGTGCTAAAGTATTGACAGTCCATGTGAAGTCCTCCGTGATGTAATTCCCAGGAATTTAAAGGAGGCCACATGTAATTCCCAGGAATTTAAAGGAGGCCACGGTCTCCAAACATTCTCCATTTACTACAAACAGAGCATTTCCCCCTCTGTGTCTCCTAAAATCAATGACTATCTCTTCGGTCATTGTATCAAATTGGCCATCAGGTAAGGACGCTTGACGAGTAGCACATACAAAATAATGTATTAGTTGCATAACAAGCTGCTGCTGAAAAGTAAACAAAGTAGGAATGCTTGAATGTGTTAACCCCAGTCCTGTTGTTATAGTCTATGCATGATGATGCCATATTAGCCCAGGACAAGCACTCACAACAATGAAAGTGCCAAGCTAAGACATCGCTATAGCAGCAATTCATTTACAGGAGAATCCACCTCAATAGCTAAGAAGAGTCGGGAACTATCTGAACCATGACATGAAGCTACCGGCCCATTCTTCTTTTATAATAGCTGCATTGTATCTATATGTGCACAACTGTGTGTGCCTTCCAGCTTTGTTTGCTCACCTGTGTCACATGACCTTCACCCACTTATACACCTGGGTGCATCTCATTAAAAGTACCCTACAACAGATTCTACAGAGTTTGTTTACTCATAAAGTCAGACTTGGGCAGCCAATAATACAAAGCGAAGATCATACTATTCATCACGTGATGACTTTAGCATGCGTCAGCTTGCGTGCTTCTCTAATTGGCTTCCTAAGCCTCTTAAGTGGCTGCTCAAACTGTGCCAGCTGTCCTGGATAAACAACATAAACACAGTACAGTGTGTACATAATATTCTGTACCACTGTTAAATACTGCAAATATCCTGATACAACGTTTTCACTTCCGATACGATACCAATAATGGAGCCTTGAGTATTGGCCAAAAGTGATACAAATTGGATTCGATATCAACACGAATCATAGTACTGTACCTACTTTTGTTATTTTGGAATGTTACAAAAGGCTTAATCGAGGGAAATTACTCAGAACAATGAAAAGTATGAAAAATACTAACCCTATGAAAGACTTATGTTGTCTTTTTTTAACTTGTCCTGTCCAGCCATTTTCAATTAATTTTTAAAAAATTAAACAGTCATCCATCCATCCATCCATTTTCTACCGCTTATCCCTTTCGGGGATGCAGGGGGTGCTGGGTACACCCTGGAGAGGTCGCCACCTCATCGTCATAACACATATTAATATTCATTAAAAAAGTTAAAGTTAAAGTACCAATGATTGTCACACACACTAGGTGTGGAGAAATTTGTCCTCTGCATTTGACCCATCACCCTTGATCACCCCTGGGAGGTGAGGGGAGCAGTGGGCAGCAGCGGTGGCCACGCCCGGGAATCATTTTTGGTGATTTAACCCCCAATTCCAACCCTTGATGCTGAGTGCCATGCAGGGAGGTAATGGGTCCCATTTTTATAATCTTTGGTATGACTCGGTCGGGGTTTGAACTCACAACCTACCGATCTCAGGGCGGACACTCTAACCACTAGGCCACTAGGCCACATTATTGCATTATTATTATGAATTATTACACTAAAATCATAAAAGTAACACAATAATATTAATAACAATATTACCAAATAATAATAATAATTTACCTCTACTTATGCTGTCTTTAAATTGGAGTGGTAATTCATTTTGGCAACACCTCATGGCCACAACATTTCATTGAATTAAGCTCAGTAAATTGGATGATGCGAACACCTGTGTTACTTTCAAAGATGCTTCTACCTTGTCGATAGTAATTTGCAACTATAATTATTTGATACTCGTTTACAGTATATTGACAAATGTGCTGTTTTAGACTGCAATGTTGTTCTATGAATTACACGTATTATGTATGTCTAGCATGTGTGCTATTGTGTGCTTAGCTGTTGTGTAGCTGCTAGCTCTTAGTAGCAAAAAGCCTACCATGTTTACCTTTCGTAAAGACCAAACTTGTGTGCATATTTAAGGACATTTAGATGTTAACTAGCTGCCCAGCTTTGCACAAGTAAACGCGCTGCAAGACTGCTTGTATCGGAGTGTTTAGATGCGATACTTGTTTCTTTTTGCTGCTATACGAGATCAATATCAGATCGGTTCATTCTTAATTGGAACCAAAAGCAAACTGGGCCCAACCGCTCAATGTTTTTAGCAAAAAAAGAAGGCTTTTGGGGTGAACAAGCTGTCCCTCTGCAGACTTACCCAAACATGTACATACACGCACACACAAACACACATAGGGGAATATGAGGTGTGGCTCCCCAGGGGTCCCAAGAAGACTGATTACTATAGAGAGCAATGGGGGCGCAGATCAGGACAAACACAAGTATCACAACAACAGCCTGCCTCCCCAAGAGCTGCACAGATTGCACCAGAGGGACCGCTGACACATGTGCACACACACACACAAACACACCCACACGCAAACACATTCTTAATAATATACAGGCCTTTGCAAGTCACCACGATGTTGTTTTAGCAATGCTGCAATGACCAAAAAAGAATGCAAAAAGTCTAAATAATCCAAATCTGCTACAACTGTTATATAGTCATGAATATTAAAACATGCGTTTGTTATTTGATTTTGAATCATTGTAACACGTTTGTGATAGAACAATCTACACATACAATTATTATATTTTTTCAGGGAGGGGTCAAGGGAGGATGCTCGACTGTTGTTTGGCTGGCAGACAGAGCGAGGAGCTCATTAGGGAGTACTCTGCTGTGACTTGATAAGAGCCAAGGGGGCTAAGCCTCATCTAGCAGTGCTTGATCAAAAAAAAAAGAGCCAAAACCCAATGGCCTGGTTGCAGTTCACACACACATGCACACGCGCACACACACACACACACACACACACACACACACACACACACACACACACACACACACACACACACACACACACACACACACACACACACACACACACACACACACACACACACACACACACACACACACAAATTAACAGCTTTTGCTCAAATTAAAGTACAGTGGTGCCTCCAGTTTTTGGTAAAAACCGTTGCAAAAGGTCAGACAAAAAAATACAAATCTAATATCAATCCAATTAATCTATTCCATGCACTTAGAGGGGAACTGCACTTTTTTTGGGGGGAGCGGGGGGATTTTCCCTATCTATCTCTCACAATTACTGTGAAAGACAATAACACATACTGTACATTAGGGGTGTGGAAAAAAATCGATTCAAATTCGAATCACAATTCTCACGTTGTGCGATTCAGAATCGATTCTCATTTTTAAAAAATCGATTTTTAAAAAATGTATTTATTTTTAACATTTTATTTTTTATTTTATTTTTTTTTAAATTAATCAATCCAACAAAACAATACACAGCAATACAATAACAATGCAATCCAATTCCAAAACCAAACCCGACCCAGCAACACTCAGAACTGCAATAAACAGAGCACTTGAGAGGAGACACAAACACGACACAGAACAAAACAAAAGTAGTGAAACAAAAATGAATATTACCAACAACAGTATCAATATTAGTTACAATTTCAACATAGCAGTGATTAAAAATCCCTCATTGACATTACCATTAGACATTTATAAAAAAAAAAAAAAAAAAGAACAATAGTGTCACAGTGGCTTACACTTGCGTCGCATCTCATAAGCTTGACAACACACTGTGTCCAATATTTTCACAAAGATAAAATAAGTCATATTTTTGGTTCCTTTAATAGTTAAAACAAATTTACATTATTGCAATCAGTTCATAAAACATTGTCCTTTACAATTATAAAAGCTTTTTACAAAAATCTACTACTCTGCTTGCATGTCAGCAGACTGGGGTAGATCTTGCTGAAATCCTATGTATTGAATGAATAGAGAATCGTTTTGAATCGGGAAAAAAATCGTTTTTGAATCGAGAATCGTGTTGAATTGAAAAAAAAAAAATCGATTTTGAATCGAATCGTGACCCCAAGAATCGATATTGAATCGAATTGTGGGACACCCAAAGATTCACAGCCCTACTGTACATATATATATATATATATACAGTATATGTATGTGTGGGGGAAAAGATCACAAGACTATTTCATCTCTACAGGCCTGTTTCATGAGGGGTTTTCCTCAATCATCAGGAGATGAGGACAGGCCTGTTTCATGAGGGGTTTTCCTCCATCCTCAGGAGATGAGGATGGAGGAAAACCCCTCATGAAACAGGCCTGTAGAGATGAAATAGTCTTGTTATTTTTTCCCCCACACATACATATTACGCTCTACCACGGTATCGAGCACTATTTTTTTGGATAATCTAATTAAGACATATATACAGTATATATATATATACATACATTTGTCCAGTTCTCTGATTGGTTGCCTTTGTGTAACAAGTATAACACTATGTGTCTAAACTTGCACAAGCACAGAGCAGAACTCTGAGTGAGTGTAGAAAAAAAAGTTGAACGCACAGAACGGTGAGGTTCAGAGAGCAGAAGAGAGTCGGCGCTAACAATTGAGTGTTGATATGGATAATAGCAAATAAGCAAACACTTTTATTGTGCACAAAATACATTTATATTCGCTCAACTTTTGTTGCGTGAGTTTAATTTATTTTTCTGTTCTCAATATCTGACTTTGCGACCTCAACATTAAGACACAAATATAACGCCATATTCCCTCACTTCGGCAACGTTTTCCACATTGCAACTCTTGGCTGCATGCAGAAACCAGAGCCTAATGGAGGGGAGGTAAATCCTTGTCCACACAAATGCTGTACTTTCAGCCAGAGATATGATGCTCGTGTGTGTTTCTTTTGTGGGATTCAGTGAGGCAGAAAGCACACACTGGCACCGACAGCAGCATGCTTGTGGCCTGATAGTCACTGAATCACTGAACATAGAAATCACCTTTTTCTCAAACTGTTACCTGTAATTAGGATAATGAGAAGTCAACTGGAGGCAAGGCAAAGATATGTTTGCAGAAACTGTGTTTGAATGCTGAGAGTCCACATGAACTGAAAATGCGGACTGTCAGGAAATTCGGGAATTTTTGGAAAATTGTTAGCCTGAATGTTTTGATACTGGAATTATTGCTGTGTGATATGGACAAAACTAAATATCCCGATACAGGTAATTATATATTTCAAAAACGATATATGTTTATTTTAAAATTATATATATACAGGTAATCCTTAGGTCAGGAAAAAAACACACAGAGGCTATTTCATCCCTACAGGTCTGTTTCACGGGTTTCCCTGCTCTTCAGGGGAGTTTTTTCCTGTTTTTTCCTGACCGGTATTGAGCACTGTTTAACGGACAAACAACAGCAACCTCGGCAATATATACAGGTAATATATAGTTGCAACGATTAATCGACATAATTGACGTCGATTATAAAAATGAATCCACAAACATTTGTTATCGTTAACGAGACGCTTAATACATTTTTTTTAAAAAGGCCGCCAATAATTTTTAACTTTATACTTATTTTTTAACTTGGATAAATAATTACGGCTAGATAACCCTAACAGTACTACATAAAAAATACTGCAATTTTATGTTTAAAAAAAAAAAAATTCCTACGCTCTCTTGTTGGCACCAATTCCTTTGTAAGTTTTGTTGTTTGGCTTCTATTGTGCTTTAGGTCTCTGCGACAATATTGCTGGCTCTCGACATAAAGTTATTTTGAGGAAAACATTTGCAACGTAGCAGTGTTGCTGCAGTTACATTAGTCGCAGCCCAAACTTTAAAATGATATAAACAATACACACAACACGATACAGAGTTATATCCTACAATAGATATTTTTATGTCCTACTTTGACATATCGTACAGAACGAGCTGGAATATTTGAATGGGTTGAGATAAGTGTCGAAAAATGACTGGAAGTTTTTTTGGAATGCAGAGAAAACTGGGAAATTGGGGTGTTTGGATGAGAAGAGTCACATTCACCTTTATTTTTCAGTTAGTTGGATTCACAAGGCAATGAATCGATCACATCTGAACTGTTGAGATTGCCTTAAAAGGTCTTTTGTCTTTTATTCAAGCAGGCTTCATCAGGTTTTGCTCGAAGACTAGATAGGACAGCTCTTGTCCGAAGCGACAAGAACATTTCACAAAAACCATGGTTCGGATCTCATCACGGTTTTGTGAAACGGTTTTCGGTTCGGTGTACATTGTTGTTGCCCGAGTTTTTACATTTTAAATGACAGAAGTACCATTAATAATAATATAGAAGTAATTGGTTGTAGTCCTGTATATCATTGAGAAATGTTTCATGAGTTCAGCGTGCATGAGTGTGTCCCTTTAAAAGGCGGTACTTGTTGTCATGTGATTTGTAGCATCAGAGAGGGAGCGAAGCATCAGCTGTAGTCGACGAGAGCAACTGGAACTACGAGATGTGGCGGCCAATTGAATTTATGTTGTTAGCCAAATTAATAAAGCGATTGACCGTGCTTCTCTGGCTGTATCGCTGCTTGTCCACAAACAAGATGTTGTAGAATTACGCAGTTATACATTTATAGTATTGTATTTCCCCTTAGTAGTAGTAGTTATCATAGTAAAATTCTATAGGCACAGGCGCAGCTAACAGTTACTGTTTAGTCCCCCAATTAATATCCCGTCATTCGTGTACACCTTGAACTCACTTTTGGCGTAGTATGCAAACGCCGGACTCTATGTGACTCAATGTAAATTAGTCTAAACGATGGAACATCAAACATGTCATCTTATGTGGCAAAAGTTGGGGGGAATGAACGGTATCACTATGACAGGCATATCTGAATCTGAAATCTGCACCCATGATACGAACAAAACACAAGCTCCGAACTGTGTCAGGTTCCAATTTTTTTCATAAACCGTCCCACGGATACAAAGTATTTATCCTGTAAGGTAGAGACATGCCCTAACCAGAATAGTTTTTTTCTTGTTAAGAGGTCAAATCATTGAATCTCCTAAGAAGGACTAAAACCCGACACAGCCACCTTGATTATTGATACAGCTGAATACAATACAAGCTGTTAAGCATTCACACAGTAATAGTTTGAGGTCACATTCCTAGACAGAAAAGATGACACACAGGACTTACTTTTAACATTAAGGTACATGGACTTGCTGACATCAGCCCCAACGTCGTTGCTGACCCGACAAAGGTAGAATCCACTGTCTTCTTCCAGCACATGTTTGATGAGCAAGGAGCCATTGACCAGCACCTCAATTCGAAAGCCTGAGTTGAGGGCAATGGGTTTGAACTGAGGGACCCCGGCACCTTTGTGTGAACAAACATTATTGTGATTAACTAAGCACTCAATACCTTTGTCATTTGTGTCTTTACCTTTGGAGTACTCCCATTGGATGGTAGGAACAGGATAGCCTTCAGCTGAGCAGTTCAGAATCACAGCTTTGCCATAAATGCCATCCTGGTCCTTTGGTTGCACCACAAATTTAGGAGGAACTGCAAGTCAAACAAAAACATTTTGCTACTTCTTCTGTTTAACAACACCACGTCCCGAACCTTTTTGTCTTTCGCCTAGGAATTGGAATTGTACTTGTGCAAAAGAGAGACAATCGATAAGAAACCTAATTGATAGGGGTGTAAAGGTATTGTACCGCATTTTTCGGAGTATAAGTCGCTCCGGAGTATAAGTCGCACCGGCCGAAAATGCATAATAAAGAAGGAAAAAAAACATATATAAATCACACTGGAGTATAAGTCGCATTTTTTGGGAAAATTATTTGATAAAACCCAACACCAAGAATAGACATTTGAAAGGCAATTTAAAATAAATAAAGAATAGTGAACAACAGGCTGAATAAGTGTACGTTATATGACGCATAAATAACCAACTGAGAACGTGCCTGGTATGTTAACGTAACATATTATGGTAAGAGTCATTCAAATAACTATAACATATAGAACATGCTATACGTTTACCAAACAATCTGTCACTCCTAATCGCTAAATCCCATGAAATCTTATACGTCTAGTCTCTTACGTGAATGAGCTAAATAATATTATTTGATATTTTACGGTAATGTGTTAATAATTTCACACATAAGTCGCTCCTGAGTATAAATCGCACCCCCGGCCAAACTATGAAAAAAACTGCGACTTATAGTCCGAAAAATACGGTAGATACCGCGGTATTTTGGTTTCAAAGGCCTCGGGCGGCCACCTCAAAAACTGTCACCCAGAAAATATATTTGAAGTCAGCAAAGCTAAACATCAGATTATGAGGTATTTACATTATTAAAAGTTCTACTGTTGTTAACTTTTCTGAGAAACAGCATTTTCCAGACTGATATAAAACATGTCCACTGTGGAGGACACTGGATCTTATAAAAGAAAAGTTGAAGGACACTAAAGTGAACATTACACATGTTATACTGGATGTTTATATTGTCACTTTAAAGACACTTAACTGTGAGGTTTTATTTTATTTTTTACTGAAACTGGATGTTCCTGCACAATTCTTTGCACTTAAAAATAGATGTTTGTGGTAATAAATATGATTAGCATTATATTTGTGTTCAATTGCAGTAAGTGTGTTATCCTAAAAATTCCTGCTTCATTTTACACACTATAACATTTTTAAATCTTTTTATTTTTATTTTGGGGGAGGGTATGTATCACAATAATACCGCACCATGGCCTTAACACCGTGATAATATTGTACTGGGAGAATTTGATACCATTACATCCCTACTAATCTTTTCTGGATGGTTGGGGTGTAACAGTTTCTAATCTGATTATTTGGCACAGAACGTTCAGGTTGGTACAGAGTTGTACCGATTTCCCACACGGTCCACATAAACCAAGGAACACAAAGTGTTCATCATGTCTACGAGCCTAAAGTGTCCTTTGGGAACACAAGGCTTTCTCACTGAAATATGTAAACAAACAAAGACAAGTCAAGTGGACAAGACGAAAGTATGACGGGTCAATTAGGACACAATTAAATAACCAAATAATTAGCTAAATTTGACATTAATTATTTAATGAAAATTATGTTTAATTAATAAATTATTTACTCATTATTTTAGGATTTATTATATTCCCCAATTAATTTTGTTACTTCCCGATCAATTTAATTATTTAATGATTGATTTATTCATGCATGAACCTGTGTGGCAACTGGTATTTATTGAGGGCCACATCAAAGTTATGGCTGCCCTCAAATGGCCACATAACAATGACTATGTATGAGTATAAATGTATAATCGCCTCATATTATCACACAAATACTTATGCATTTGCTTATATATGTTTATGTATAATTTGTTGGATTGTTAGAAAATAATAAAGTTGAAAAGATATGCGATGGCATGCAGTAAATGCATTTTTTTCTATCAAAATGGAAAAAACGAAAAACATTTAGAAAGAAAGATAGGGGACTTTATTTACACATTATATCCAGGCATTTGCGGGCCACAAAGACGGACACCTCTGATTTATTTATAGTCAAACTCAGCCATCAAATCAGTGGGCGGATTCTAACACCTGATTAGTTACGCTGCACTTCCAATTTTCTGCGAAGCACTGACCAGAGAAGCGGAGGAGTAGTAGTCGATATCCTGGTCTGAATGTGCGGAAATAACGCTGACAACGTCATTAAAATTCCACTACTTTAACTGCTACATGCTCTGTGTCAGTCGGTCTTGCTTCCATATGTTCCACAAAGTCCACAACATCTACCACTAACTCCCCCAAAAAGTATGAGTATACTGTATCTATATCCTCAATAGCAGTCGTGTTTTCAAATACTCCCAAAGTACTAGGCTTCAAACCAAAGCAATGGTCTATATTTGTGTAAGCCCCGCCCACTGACTTTGATGGGTGAGTTTGACAGATCATTAAATCATCCATCCATCCATGTTATACCACTTTTGCCCCTCAGGGTCGTGAGGGTGCTGGAGCCTATCCTGAAATAGTTAATTAAATCCTGAAATATTAAGGATAAACCGTGAAATAATTAATTAAATCATGAACTAAGTCAATTACTAAATAATTCAATGATTAGATAAATGATTAACTATTGAAATAATGTATTAAATATTGCTTAAATAATGTAATCTTACATTAAATACATATTTATGTATTTAATTCCAAATATAATTAGTTACTGGCACATGTATGTAATTATTCAAGGATTTTTCTTTATTTAATATTGTCCCATTTTACCGTCCATTTGAAAGCAGTCGCACTGCAATGCATTGCCAACCAGGACCTTAAAATCGAGGTCCCAACTTAACCAACTGTAACACTCCTACTGTTTTTTTTTTTAGAATTTTCCAGTGAATGTGTCACTACAGCTCCTCCGTTTAATTCTATGCAATACGTTTTTGACTAAATGCGCCGCATTTTGCTTACCTCGGACGATGAGCTGACTTTGATGCTCCACGGCTGCAGCTTGGTTGCGTGCGATGCATGTGTAGTTGCCGTTGTGCATCAAAGTGAGATTGGAGATCCGCAGAGAACTGGTAAAGTCGATGTTGTCAATAGTGACACCGAGGCTGGCTGGTATCGGCCGCCTATCCTTCTGCCAGGTGATGAAGACTGGTTGGTCACCAGACATAACCACACAAGGGATGAAGACTCTCTGGCCGATGGAAAAGCGAGGGAACTCAAATGGGTGGATGGTCGGTGGGACTGTGAAAACCAAATGCAATTTCTTGTTAAAGGGTTTGAAGGTGCCATTTTCCAAAAAGACAGTGGCTGACGCTCGGCCTCCATGACAAAATTCATAACGCACATGCACAATCTTTTTTTGTTTTGTAATTGTTGTGGCCTAAAATGCCTGAATTTGTGGCAGCTTTTTAGAATAGTTGGGGCAAAAGTTGCAATGTTTTGAGACACATTTTGTTTTTCAAATAACATTGAATCAACTTGTGATTTAATGAATTTGTTATTATTGTTTTAAGTTCTGGTAATCTTTGTAACCTTAAAAATTTCAACAAAGAATTGAAAATAAAATACTGTATTGATGATTTACTCATTTTATACCACATAAACTTAAAAGTAGACACTTGACGGCAGTAAAAGCACATACTCAGAGCTCATGGTTAAATTATTGTACTGTTTTAATACGGGATGTCCGATAATGGCTTTTTTGCCGATATCCGATATTCCGATATTGTTCAACTCTTAATTACCGATACCGATATCAACCGATACCGATATATACAGTCGTGGAATTAGCACAGTATTTTGCCTAATTTGGACAACCAGGCATGGTAAAGATAAGGTCCTTTTTTTAAAAATTCATAAAATGAAATAAGATAAATAAATTAAAAACATTTTCTTGAATAAATAAGAAAGTAAAACAATATAAAAACAGTTACATAGAAACTAGTAATTAATGAAAATGAGTAAAATTAACTGTTAAAGGTTAGTACTATTAGTGGACCAGCAGCACGCACAATCAGCAGACTGTATTGATATATATATATATACAGTATATATATATGTATGTGTGGGAAAAAAAATCACAAGACTATTTCATCTCTACATGAGGGGTTTCCTCAATCCTCAGGAGATTAAAATCTCCTGAGAATTGAGGAAACCCCTCATGAAACAGGCCTGTAGAGATTAAATAGTCTTGTGATTTTTTTTCCCACACATACATATTACGCTCTACCACGGTATCGAGCACTATTTTTTTGGATAATCTAATTAATATATATTCAAGCACATATATATATATATATATATTCAAGCACACATATATATATATATATATATATATATATATATATATATATATATATATATATATATATATATATATATATATATATATATATATATATATATATATATATATATATATATATATATATTCAAGCACACCTGTGAAGTGAAAACCATTTTAGGTGACTACCTCTTGAAGCTCATCGAGAGAATGCCAAGAGTGTGCAAAGCAGTAATCAGAGCATGTTTTCAGTTATTTCACCTTTTTTTGTTAAGTAGGTAACTTCACATATGTTCATTCATAGTTTTGATGCCTTCAGTGAGAATCTACAACGTAAATAGTCATGAAAATAAAGAAAACGCATTAAATGAGAAGGTGTGTCCAAACTTTTGGCCGGTAGTGTATATATATATGGGTCCTATTTTTAGGAACACTAATGCAAAACCTCACAATAATGTCTGATTGAATGCAAAAAACGTTATGACAGACCGCCTTAAAAAAACGGAATGGAATTTTTTTTTTTTTTACTGAATGAGAAACCCACAATGTATATGAAAATAAAGAATGTGGGGTTTACAATATTAACTATGAACGATAAAACACTGAATATTGACAACATATGAACGTCACACCACGTCTTGATTGACATATTTTACAATCAAGCGAAACGCAACACAAATGCAACAAACACAGAAAAATATGAACGCGAAGGGTTCGCTCTGGAAACACTCTGGAAACACTCTGTGGAAACGCTCCCCACCCACACTGCTTGGTGCCTCGTCTGAGCTGCTGTGACTTAGATTACCATAGTAACTAGAATATCATGCAAAAGCGCAGATTCCAACCATTGAAATACTTTGTACAATTCAAGACTTACGGTCATTTGAAAACATCACTGCACATCATAATGGCAGCTACAGTTTTGATGTTAAAGGTCTAAAAAAATGATTTTGTAATGTCCGGCGGGCCAAATTGAAAAGCTTAACGGGCCGCATGTGGCCCCTGGCCTTAATTGGCCCAGGTGTGCTCTAATATTTACGATTTCACGTCTATGGTAACTGCTGTCATACCAAGACTATCCAAGTAGACCTTGTACATGCACAGAAAAATACTATTTACAATATTTTGGATATTTCCTTTTCGAGCAAGCCTTTCAAGCCGAGATCACGACACAAGATCAATCATCTGAAGCAGCTGGTTTTCTCGTTTGCAGCATGCACCAAACATTTTCTCTCACTCTCTTATACTCTCGGGGGACACTGTAGCCATTGTGGGTACCAGATGAAAATTAATGATTTCAAATAACATTGGAATAAGCGGCACTTCAACGCTTATTTAATTCACAACAAAATAGGCATAATGGGCTCCTGGGGACTCCCTCTCTGCAGCGGTGGAATGCTAAGCAGCTGAGAAGCAAATTAGGTGGCGCTGCGTTGTCTATGCTGTGTGATTCCACGCTCGCACACTCGTTAGCACGTCAAGACGCGCCAGAGAGCGTGAGAGAGGGAAACGTGAATGAGATAGGGAGGGGGCTGTGTATCCTACGATTTCAAATTATGCAGCGTCACTGGAGAAAGAGAGCCGTGCGAGGTTATCATCATCTGACTCTGCTCAGTAGCAGAAAATATGCTGATGAGCTCAGATAAACTGGCTGGGATGATGGAGATGGTGCTTTGCTATCAGTGAAGGGGCTTTTGACCACGTTGTTTTTTTGCGTTCAACCCATGAGAACCCATTGAATGTCCTAAAATGAACCCAATGTGGCTTTGTGCTTGACTTTAAAGGTGCATTTTATTTTAAACTCAAAAAATATAAGATAGCACATGTTACCAATAGTGGTTTAAGAGAACAGACTGAACAAATAATTAGTGAAACAAAGTACTGTTTCTCAAGCTGATAAAATCCTGCCTCTGAAGACTAATACTGATCATTTTATCAACTTAGTTATGTGTATACAGTATAGGCCAAAAGTTTGGACATTTCAATGTGTTTTCTTTATTTTCATGACTATTGACATTGTAGATAGTCACTGAAGGCATCAAAACTATGACACCTGCGAAATAAAAACCCTTTCAAGTGACTACCTCTTGAAGTTCATCGAGAGAATGCCAAGAGTGTGCAAAGCAGTAATCAGAGCAAAGGGTGGCTATTTTGAAGAAACTAGAATGTAAAACATGTTTTCAGTTATTTCACCATTTGTTGTTAAGTACAAACCCTGTTTCCATATGAGTTGGGAAATTGTGTTAGATGTAAATATAAACGGAATACAATGATTTGCAAATCCTTTTCAACCCATATTCAATTGAATGCACTACAAAGACAATATATTTGATGTTCAAACTCATAAACTTAATTTTTTTTTTGCAAATAATAATTAACTCATGGCTGCAACACGTGCCACAGTAGTTGGGAAAGGGCATGTTCACCACTGTGTTACATGGCCTTTCCTTTTAACAACACTCAGTAAACGTTTGGGAACTAAAGAGACACCTTTTTTAAGCTTTTCAGGTGGAATTCTTTCCCATTCTTGCTTGATGTACAGCTTAAGTTGTTCAACAGTCCGGGGGTCTCCGTTGTGGTATTTTAGGCTTCATAATGCGCCACACATTTTCAACGGGAGACAGGTCTGGACTACAGGCAGGCCAGTCTAGTACCCACACTCTTTTACTATGAAGCCACGTTGATGTAACACGTGGCTTGGCATTGTCTTGCTGAAATAAGCAGGGGCGTCCATGGTAACGGTGCTTGGATGGCAACATATGTAGCTCCAAAACCTGTATGTACCTTTTAGCATTAATGGCGCCTTCACAGATGTGTAAGTTACCCATGTCTTGGGCACTAATACACCCCCATACCATCACAGATGCTGGCTTTTCAACTTTGCGCCTAAAACAATCCGACGGCGTTTCTGGGTGTTGTTGATAAACGGTTTTCGCCTTGCATAGGAGAGTTTTAATTTGCACTTACAGATGTAGCGATCAACTGTAGTTACTGACAGTGGGTTTCTGAAGTGTTCCTGAGCCCATGTGGTGATATCCTTTACACACTGATGTCGCTTGTTGATGCAGTACAGCCTGAGGGATCGAAGGTCACAGGCTTAGCTGCTTACGTGCAGTGATTTCTCCAGATTCTCTGAACCCTTTGATGATATTACGGACCATAGATGGTGAAATCCTTAAATTCCTTGCGATAGCTGGTTGAGAAAGGTTTTTCTTAAACTGTTCAACAATTTGCTCACGCATTTGTTGACAAAGTGGTGACCCTCGCCCCATCCTTGCTTGTGAATGACTGAGCATTTCATGGAATCTACTTTTATACCCAATCATGGCACACACCTGTTCCCAATTTGCCTGTTCACCTGTGGGATGTTCCAAATAAGTGTTTGATGAGCATTCCTCAACTTTATCAGTATTTATTGCCACCTTTCCCAACTTCTTTGTCACGTGTTGCTGGCATCAAATTCTAAAGTTAATGATTATTTGCAACAAAAAAAAATGTTTATCAGTTTGAACATCAAATATGTTGTCTTTGTAGCATATTCAACTGAATATGGGTTGAAAATGATTTGCAAATCATTGTATTCCGTTTATATTTACATCTAACACAATTTCCCAACTCATATGGAAACAGGGTTTGTACATAACTCCACATGTGTTCATTCATAGTTTTGATGCCTTCGGTGACTATCTACAATGTAAATAATCATGAAAATAAAAAAAAAACATTGAATGAGAAGGTGTGTCCAAACTTTTGGCCTGTACTGTATATTGTTCTTTAAATTTAGATTTGTGTGTAGTTTGTGCAAAAGAGTCAAACAAAGGTGGATTTGACACAGTGTACCTGTAGATGTGTCCTCACAAAAGTCAGTATCTTCAACGATGGTAAAGAGCTGGTGGCCCAGCAGCATCATTTTCATGATGAAATCCCAAATCATTTTGTCTTCGCAAGCTTCTTGCACTTTTTAAACGACGTGGCGAGAGGAACTTTCTTTGCGGCTGGCTTTGGAGCAGCGTTTTTAGTAGCAGGTGTCTTTATAGGCTTTCAAAACACGTTGTAGCGATGCTGGCGTTTCATGTGTTTAAGCACAATGCTTTTTTTCCCTTTTCGCAGAATGTTTGCAGAACATTTGGTGCAAACAGCACGTGAAATGTCTTACTCTGAAACAGTGACATAGTCCCACGCGGTCCAATGTCATGTTTGTTTACAGTGAGCTTAAAGGCCTACTGAAACCCACTACTACCGACCACGCAGTCTGATAGTTTATATATCAATGATGAAATCTTAACATTGCAACACATGCCAATACGGCCGGGTTAACTTATAAAGTGAAATTTTAAATTTCCCGCGAAACTTTCGGTTGAAAACGTCTATGTATGATGACGTTTGCGCGTGACGTAGCCAGTGAAACAGAAGTATCGGTACCCCATTGAAAACAATACAAAATAGCTCTGTTTTCATCTCATAATTCCACAGTATTCTGGACATCTGCGTTGGTGAATCTTTTGCAATTTGTTTAATGAACAATGGAGACTGCAAAGAAGAAAGTTGTAGGTGGGATCGGTGTATTAGCGGCTGGCTGTAGCAACACAACTAGGAGGACTTACTTGGATAGCAGACGCGCTAGCCGACGCTAGCCGCCAACCGCACGGATGATCGGGTGAAGTCCTTCGTCGCGCCGTCGATCGCTGGAACGCAGGTGAGCACGGGTGTTGATAAGCAGATGGCGTAGGTGGAGCGCTAATGTTTTTATCATAGCTCTGTGAGGTCCGGTTGCTAAGTTAGCTTCAATGGCGTCGTTAGCAACAGCATTGTTAAGCTTTGCCAGGCTGAGAATTATTAACCGTGTAGTTACATGTACATGGTTTAATAGTATTGTTGATCTTCTGTCTATCCTTCCAGATTTATTTATTTTGTTTCTATCTGCATTTGAGCCAGATGCTATCACATTAGCTCAGTAGCTAAAAAGCTTTGCCGATGTATTGTCGTGGAGATAAAAGTCACTGTGAATGTCCATTTCGCGTTCTCGACTCTCATTTTCAAGAGGATATAGTATCCGAGGTGCATTAAAATACAAATCCGTGATCCACAATAGAAAAAGGAGAGAGTGTGGAATCCAATGAGCCAGCTTGTACCTAAGTTACGGTCAGAGCGAAAAAAGATATGTCTTGCACTGCATTCTAATCCGTCACTCTAACGTTCCTCATCCACGAATCTTTCATCCTCGCTCAAATTAATGGGGTAATCGTCGCTTTCTCGGTCCGAATCGCTCTAGCTGCATTGAAAACAATAGGAAAATATGAGGAGGCGAACAACTGACTCCGTCACGCTACTTCCGGTAGGGGCAAGGCTTTTTTTTTATCAGAGACCAAAAGCTGCGAACTTTATCGTCGTTGTTCTATACTAAATTATTTCAGCAAAAATATGGCAATATCGGGAAATGATCAAGTATGACACATAAAATGGATCTGCTATCCCCGTTTAAATAAAAAAATGTCATTTCAGTAGGCCTTTAAGGCAAATTTTAAGGTTACAGCACGGCACATAGGAGAAAAGGAACTCTTGATTTGCTCACCCTAATCCACCTACGGCAGGGTACAGCTAATCTTGCCTCAACGAAGCATTTTTTTCCCATTGGTTATCGGTAACTTTATGTCACAATTAGAAGTGATTCAAAAACCTATGCTATGGTGTTTTCTAATGCTGTTGAACACTGCTTTTGTAACCTGGCATCCTTTCACCTGGTTGGATCTTGAAGAGGGCGCGATTTAGTCATGCAGCTTGTTCGAATGCAAGCGCCCTCTGGGCAGCCATCTGTCTGCTGCAAACAATGTCTTTAACTCAGTCCTGTCACATTCTACTTTTATTGTTGTTGTTTCCTGTTGTCCACCTACATTTCCTGTCCGTCTTGTTTCGTCCCCCCCGTTTAGTGCCGAGGCATACAGTATATGCGGCTGATGCGACGGTGAGTTCCATTGTATTCCTAAAACTACCTCATGATCTTGACACAATAGTAGAAATGCTAATAAGCCACTCAGAAAAGGTCACTCTTTGTCTATATACATGTACTATGGTTCAATTCAAAGTCCTGTAACCTTGTTGATAGGTAGCCACTCTACACAGGTAGGCAGTCATTAAGAATTTGCAACCATCTTACACACAAATTTTATCTAGCGTGTGTGATTGAGTAATAGCACTAACAATGTTGTTATGGAGAGTTAGGACAATAATATTTGCCGGTGTTCTGTCGACAACTGCTACCCATCGATGTCTGCTACCTAATGCAAATGAGCATGCGCACAAACTCAAATATTTCAAATATTTGCGCACAAATAAAATACTAATCGAAAGCAGCTGCCTTGTATGCCTCATGTGTAAGTAGTGATTTTAAATGATGTCTCTTTCGTTGTATCTTCTGACCAGCAAGCATGTAGACAAATACATTGTGAGATAATTTACATTGTATAATTCTAGACAGTAAGCATGTAGACAAATACAGCGGGAACAATTTCACATTGACACAAACAATGGTATAGCATACATTTTTGTTTTTAATTAATGTTTTACGCTACTGGTAGCTTTTTTGGAGGAAACAGCGGATTTCGACAGAACACCGGGGCACCTCATCCACACAGACACTTCGATCTAAGAGCAAGGTCGGGACACCGTAGAAAAAATAACGTGGCTTTGTTCTCTTCTGTCAGATCTTTACAGTTCCTGTCTGTTACTTTGAATTAGGGTTGTCAGTATACCGGTATTAGTATAGTACCGCGATACTAATTAATTATATTCGGTACGATACCACCTCTAAAATGTACCGGTCCCCCCCCCCCCGCTCTCCCGTCGTCGCCATGTTATGACATTGCTGGATTTACGATCAGAGGAGCAAGTTCGGCAACGCACAATCACAGAGTACTTACAAGCAGACAAGGTGTGTAGACAGAAAAGGGAGAACGGACGCATTTTGGCTTAAAAACTAACGATAAAGGTGAAGTTATAACACTGAAACGCCCTCAGGAAGAGGTGCTTTATGACATGGCTAGCTAGCTAGCGGCGAACTTCCATCCGTCGTCAGCAGTGTTTTAGCTACTTCTAAATCACTAATCCTCGCCTCCATGGCGACAAATAAAGTATGTTTCTTACAAGTATCATCCCTGCAGGACGAGGAATAGCTAAACATGCTTCACTACACACCATAGCTCACCCGCGTCAAAATGTAAACAAACGCCAATGGTGAATCTACACCTGACATCCACTGTAATGATACCAAGTACAATAGCGTATCTAGTCGATACTACTGTGATTACGTTAATATTTTTTGGCATCACAACATCTTCTTTCGTTTAAAAATAAATCATATTATGTTTATAAACTCAGGAAATATGACCCTGGACACATGAGGACTTTGAATATGACCAATGTATGATCCTGTAACTACTTGGTATCGGATTGATAACTACATTTGTGGTATCATCCAAAACTAACGTAAAGTATCCAAACAACAGAAAAATAAATGATTATTACATTTTAAAAGAAGTGTAGACAGGACATGTTTAAAGAGAAAGTAAGCAGATATTAACAGTAAATGAACAAGTAGATTAATAATTTATTTTCTACCACTTGTCCTTAATAATGTTGACAAAATAATAGAATGATAAATGACACAATATGTTACTGCATACGTCAGCAGACTATTAGGAGCCTTTGTTTGCTTACTTACTACTAAAAGACAAGTTGTATCATATGTTCACTATTTTTACTTAAGGAGAAACTTGCAATAAGAATCATATGTTTAATGTGCCGTAAGATAAAAAAAAAAATAAAGCCATTAATGCAATTTTTTGTGGTCCCCTTTATTTAGAAAAGTACCGAAAAGTATCGAAATAATTTTGGTACCGCTACCGGTACCAAAATATTGGTATTGGGACAACACTACTTTGAATGTTGGATCTTTGTCTGGTATTGGAATCAAACAATAAAGAAATAATCTGTGCTAGTTTATTAGGTACATGTTGGTTGAGTTTAGCTTCAACCTAAATTAGTTAGCATATACTGTATGCTACCACATAACATCACGTACAATGCTATACAATTAACAGTAATGTGTATTGGTGCCAAGATTCACAGCTTAATTTGCATAACTATTGTACTTTAGTCGTTCCTTGACACATCGTGCTTCGAAATTTGTCGTCACACTATCCGATTTTTTAAAGCAGTTCCTATGTATTTTTTGCCCAAATTAAGCATTGTGTAGGCATTCAAAATGGCTAAATGAACAAAAAATATCAATATTACATTACACTATTGGATTAATAAACAAGTTTAAAGGTGATTTATGGGGGTGTCATAGCCGTCCCCTTAGGTAAGGAACATACACATTATGGAAGAAAGCACAAAACGGTTGATATCGTAGCAAGTTTTGATATGCCCATGGCAGCATTCTTTTGAAGACGCCGCAAGGATAAGGGGGAAAAAATATTATAAGTGCATTTTTGCGTGTTAGGTCAAGATTTGTGTGTGTAATCAGTCCCTACAGAAATTTGCAATTGCGCCAATTCACGCAATTTCAACCAACCCCTAAAAATTATGCAAGGGCTTTGCAACTTTGTTTGATGCTCACCACTTCCTCGCACATTTTGCTTAATCAAATTTGTCTCGAAGCGGCGCTAAAGTGTGCATGTTTAATCATGTTAAGTGTCAAAACTTACTTACGGAACAACAACACGTAACAATATATTAACAAAATATTGATATTGCCGCATTATTGTCATCCTCCTGTGTACCTTAGAACTACTTCCGGTTCTTGTCTACTGTGTTAAGCTTTTTGGGTAATGTAGTATATGGGAAGTAACGATATGAACATTTTATATCACAAAATTATAATGGTTAGTAATATTTTTGCAGTAAAGTATGTGCTCAAAAAGTACTTATACACACACTGAAATCTTTTGACCACATTATAATATTTTTATATATATATATATATTTTATATGTAAAATAAACACAACATTTGTTAGAAAGCCCCTTATTTTGCACGTTTTGGGTTTCTTGTGCTTCACTGATAGTGTTTTAGGCTTAGTATTTTATCTGTTTTAATGGCTAAGCTTTTTTTGTTTTAAATATTGATTTGTACCATAGCCCTTTACGACGTATTTAAATTAAAAGTGACTAATAAATACAATTTATTATTATTATTTATCATTTTCATTTAGAACGATAATACTAACCGTCGGGAGTTTTACCGTGGTTGCCGTTTATACCATTTATTGTTACATCCCGAGTAACTCTCACAGCCTATTTATAGTTTGTGAGTATTCTCCTGTGTTTAGTGAAGTGAAGTGAATTATATTTATATAGCGCTTTTTCTCTAGTGACTCAAAGTGCTTTACATAGTGAAACCCAATATCTAAGTTACATTTAAACCAGTGTGGGTGGCACTGGGAGCAGGTGGGTAAAGTGTCTTGCCCAAGGACACAACGGCACTGACTAGGTTGGCAGAAGCGGGGATCGAACCTGGAACCCTCGAGTTGCTTTACCAACCGAGCTATACCGCCGTTTAGTGCTTTTGTTCCTGTCCCGTGCTTTTATTTTGGTGGCGCTTCCTGTTTTGTTGGGGCTTTTTCAGTAGCTGCTTCACACCTGTCCGTGGAGCACTTTTACCCGCTTTTACCTGTTTTCAGTTTTATTAGGACAATTTAAGTTCAGATTAAAACACCATTCTTGGTCGGGACATTGTTGAGCATATTTCTTTTTATGCTGAGTTCTTCTACGGATGTACTTTGTCTGCTCCACATTCTTTGTGAGTTTTTTGCTGATATTTTCTTTATAGTCTGTCAAGTTTAGTCTTTTACCGTGCATAGCTTTCCTTTTGCTTTTGGAGCACTTCCGAGCGCTCGCCTTTTGTTTGTTCAGTTATTAAATACCTTTTTCACCTGCAAGCTGCCTTCTCGACTGTCTGCATTAAAATCACAACAACCTTCGCCGTCTCACACGACACAACCCTGACAGTGACATATAAACATATAGCAACACACCGGCTTCCTGACTTACTAGTTTACATTTATTTTTAAAATGAATAATATATATAAATACTTCTATATTATATATTTCTTTAGGGTAAGGTAAGGGTAAGACAACAATTAAGAACCTACTTTCATTTGCAATTTGGGTTAGAGGTTAGAGTTAAAGAGGCATGCATTTACATGATAGAGATGTTGAAGTGTGATGATGATCTCTTTACGTCTCATGTACCAGCAAAACATTGCACTAAAGATCACTCTCAGCATTTCATAAAGGCTCTTAGCATACGGAGGTAAATGTTTTGGAACATACAGTAAATTTATGTTTACAATGGAAAAACACCTTTAAAGCGTAAAACATACACAGAGAATGTCTACAACTAGTGGATGACAGAGCAAACATTGGACAATGAGAAAGCACCTGGTGGTGTTTCTTTAATAATTAATTATTATTATCATAAGTTATAAGGAATTAACAGTACAATTACTCAACCACGAGCTCTAAGCATGTGCTTTACTGACATCGAAGTGTTTTCACATTTTTGTTGCAATTATGTACTTTTTGAGGTTACAAAGAACACTTAAAAAATTGACAACAACAAAAAAAATCATGAAAATGCAACTTTTGCTGCAACTTTCTGAAAAAGGTGCCATAAACTCAGGTATTTTAGGCAGCAACAACCACAAAAAAAGGGACTGATTAATGAGCGTTTTCGACAGAAATGTTGGTGAAGTGGGACCATTGAAGCTGGAGTTGTCAATTAGAAATACATTGCCA
The DNA here is from genome assembly GCF_033978785.1 of Entelurus aequoreus. Taxonomy (NCBI): domain Eukaryota; kingdom Metazoa; phylum Chordata; class Actinopteri; order Syngnathiformes; family Syngnathidae; genus Entelurus; species Entelurus aequoreus. Next base: position 52,662,600 of record NC_084735.1, read on the forward strand.
TGAGCAATGCAACATATAAGCGATGTCACGTGTCTTTGACATGAATTTGTAGAATTTTTGTAAAAATCACAAATGTCTTTATTTGTTCCACCTGGTCTGTACTCTGTAGTTTATCCATCATCATTTTACTTTAAGCACACGTGGGTTAAATGTGGTCACACACACACGGACACACACACGGACACACACACACACACACACACACACACACTGTAGTGAGCTCTCCTTAGTGTCCAAAGGGCTGGGAGATTAATGAGGTAACTTAAATATTAGACATATCAGATTGGTCATGATTATGATGAATGAGGTGGATGGTATGCCGGTTGACTAGAATAACGCAGGTGTGTGTGAGAAAAAGATTTCAGTTGTTTATGTGAGAGCATTTCAGTAGTGTGTATAATCAATCAATCAATCAATCAATGTTTATTTATATAGCCCTAAATCACAAGTGTCTCAAAGGGCTGTATAAGAGTGTTTCAGTAGTGTGTATGAGAGTGTTTCAGTAGTGTGTGTGAGAGAAAAACATTTCAGTTGTTTATGTGAGAGCATTTCAGTAATGTATGTAAGAGTACTTGATACGGGAATAATGTCCCGAATGGCCCCTCATATTGATAAGTGCATTCCGTACCTTTCACAGTGACGTAGACGCTCTGATGTGTGGACAACTGTGGCTGCACGAGCACATTGCACGTGTATTCTCCTTCATCCACGTCCTTCTGCACGTCGAAAAGCTTCAGGGTGCCGTTGTTCTCAAAGGCCCGCTGCCGGTGGTTGTACGGCAGCAAATTGGAGTCCTTGTACCATTTGATTGAGTAGTAAGGGTAGCCGATGACACGACAGTGGATGTACATGTCCCGCCCAGCGATAGCAGTGAGGTTTTTCATCGGTCTGATGCTGGCAGGCCCTTGAAGGACACATTGGAGAGGCAACCCTCTTAAAAGGACTTTGAGGCAGGGGGCTTGCTGTATTGTGTGTTTTAATGCACCACAAAGTTGACATGGCTTGATTTATTCTGAAAGTGCCTTTACAATCAAAATATAAACCACGATTATACATAAGGTTAATAATAACACTGTCAACTGACTCCTGCATACATACGGAAATTTAAAGCAAACCTAACCACATTTATTTGTGACTTTGCCAGAGACATAAGGAGATTGGGTGATCGTCAAATTGGCTTGTCAACATGATTTTCTTCCATTTGCACATATTTATATTTGCATTCTTGTGTTTTTATATGATAATACCATGCTTTTATTTTTGAAGACTTTGTCACTTCAGATGCGACACTATTATTAAAACATTGGCAGATACTATTGATCCGATACATTGTCAGAAAGAATACTAGTACATACTTTTATTATTTTGTAGCATGACATGGAAAGTAAAATAATGCGGACATGTTTGTTACATTGCTACTTTCTAATATGTGTTCTGCTTTGGAGACTTTGTATGTGGTAATAATACGCCACACTTGATACTTGTGTATGCAACATTTCCTTCATATAAAACACATTTGATGAAATGATGAGTGTTTATGTATTATTGGTATTTTATGCGAGTGTTCATGGATGTAATTATACATGTAATCTGTAATTATATACTAAATACACTATAAACTATCATAGTATGTATGCTATAAAATATATACTAAATTAATTTGTTAAACAAGGTCATGTATTTTGTGGTCAATAAAAATCAAATTATTATATCGGAGTGATCTGGCGGGACATTATAAGCGTTTGCTTCTGCCTGCTCCTTTTTGGACACACACCATGTTATTTTCTTTCTTTAATTTGCCTTGGTAAAAATGTATAGATGGAGAGTATTTTGGTTGTTGTGATCAAAATAAAAGTTTAAATATTGTTTTAGACTGCAATACTGTTCAATTAAGAACACTTATGACAAATATCTAGCTTGTGTGTTATTGTGTGCTTAGCTGTTGTTTATCTGTAGCTGCAAGCTCCAAGAAGCCTGTAGCCAACTATGTTTATTGTTTGTAAATGACTTGACTAAAATACAAGAAAGGACCAACCTTGTTTGCTTATTGGAGGATATTTAGTTGTAGTAAACGCACAGTAAGTAAATGCACCGCAGAGTTGCTTATATTGGACATTTAGGTTTTTTTTTACTGATATCGGTTAAATAGCCAATATCATTGGCTACCATTGAACTGTGGCCAGTATTGTGCTTAGAGAGATGTCTACTTTCTTAGCACAATTAAGGAAACAATGACGTGAGAAGCAGCCATTACACTTTGTCTTTTGGAGAAATATCTCGCTTGACTTCCTTTTTCACTTCTGGATCTCCCTATATAGTCTTACACATGCATGAGTAAACGCAACCCAGTTAAACCAATCGGTGCACAGACAGCTACCTGTCTGCCATCATGGAGAATCAGTAATGGCCATGCACCAGGCACAGGGTGTGCAGCAATATTACTGCTACATGACAACAGCAATCCAGCGAGGCGTGTCCCTGCAGGGAGCAGATAGCTTCAGCGTCATCCACTACAGTAACAGTAAATCCACCTAACGGTGTCCCAATATAAACCTATCAGCAGGAGCTAGGAGGGAGCAGGACATTCAAAAAGATAATGCTGTCAGCGGTGACTGATGGTAGAAGCAGCAGCGGCTTGAAGCTGTGCTTAGCCTACTTCTCCTGCGGCTGGTTAAAAATAACATTCAAATAAGTTTACTTCATGCGTGGATTAAACTGACATTGCTTGAATTTTTTTGCGCATATCCATACGCCACTTGGGTCCAATGCACACATATGTAAATCCACACGTGTACACATCTATACCAAATAATGGGACGCTCCTATTTAGCTCGTTAGCGTCCTCTGTCGCTAGTGAACAATAACAATTAAAGGTAAATAGAGAGTGTTATTGGAACTGGAACGAATTAGTGTGATGTCAAATGACTGAAATTGCAATTCTGCTGTGGATTCATTTTGATTATTTACGATTTAATACTAAAAGCTGATCAACCCCAGCCCAAGGTTAGGTTTTTTTGGTGATGCACATCGAATGACACAAGATAAGCAAACTCTGGAACGATCTCCCTCTCCATGTGAGACAGGCCCCTTCTTTGGCTACTTTTGAGACCCTTTTTAAAACTCATTTTTACTCACTGGCTTTTAACCCAGCATGAGACTTTGAACTGTTTTAAACTGTTTTTAGCTTTTTAACTGCTTTTTATCTAACAAATTGCTCTTAAATTGTGTTTGCTTTTTCTATGTGCATATGTATATATATATATATATATATATATATATATATATATATATATATATATATATATATATATATATATATATATATATATATATATATATATATATATATATATATATATATATATATATATATATATATATATATATGTGTGTGTGTATTTTACCTCTGTTTTAAATGTTATTTTTTAATCTATCCTTGGCCTGTATTTATTTGTGGTGTACAGCCCTTTGTTCTTCAACTGTGGTTGTTTTTAAAGGGCTTTATAAATAAAGTTGGTATGGTATGGTATGGTACAACTTGGAGGGGGAGGAGCAAGCTGGCATCACGCACACACCACCATTTAGCAGGCTTGTTTTTTAGGCTTTAACACCTGCACTTAACTTGTGCACTTAAGTGCACCTACGTTGTGCACATATTTTAGGCACTTAACTTGTGCGATAATATTACGCACCTAACATATTTACTTGACTTGTGCACTTAAGTGGTGCACCTATAATACGCACTTAACTTCGAACTTAAGTGCATTTAACTTGTGCACCTAAATGGTGCACTTATTTTACGCACTTAACATTTGTACTTAACTCGTGCACTTATATTACGGATTCAACCCACGCTCTTAAATTGTGCAATTAAGTGGTGCACTTATTTTACGAATATAAATTGTTTATTAATATTGTGCACTCAACATTTGCACTTTTGTTCAACACTTAACTTGCATACTTATATTTTGCATTTAAGTGGTGCACTTACAGTATGTTACATACTCAACCTGTGCACTTTACGTTTGCATGAATATAAGTTGAAATGTCAAAGCCCAGAAGGCAGCAAGTCTGTCTTAAACCTTGGAATTAAAAAAAAAATCTGTGGAAATGTTGTAATTATTGTTGTTGTTTTTGTTATTATACCGTATTATTATTATCATAATAATTGATATAATTATTATTTAATCTAATATTATACTGTATTAGTATTATTGTTTTTAGAGTTGAATATTATTAATATCATTACTATTATTATTATTATTATTATTATTTTCAACGTTATATTTTGATAAATATATAATGCAATTAGTATGTAATTGTGAAATATTATTACATTAATTATTTAATAATCAATTACATTTAAATAACTTTTACTTTCACTGGTCTGTTAGTCTCAAGTCAGCGAGTGTGCTGTAATTTTGGACGTCATGAATTATTTCACATTTTTACCATTATTTCTATTGAGAAAGTTTCATAATGGGTATTTTCATAAAGAACGGCCAAAAAGGCCATTGGAAGTTTTTTTTTAAAGCAGAAGAAGACAGGAGGAGTTGAATAAAAATGGTAATAATAGAACAGCAATGTAATTTGTTTAAAACCTACAGCGAGAACATAGCCATACACATTGTGTATGAGTACATGTGTTTGAAAAACATTGTCGCACAGAATCGCAATCTTAATTTTTTAAAGAAATATCAGGATTACATTTTCTTGCAGAATCCAGTGTCTATATGCACATTTGGTTACTGTTGTTTTAATTGAATGAATTATGCTTTTGCTAAGCTTATTTTCCATTGCTTAATTACCATATTTACTCTTACCAGTCGTATCGTGTCAAAACAATATATTTTTAAGCAATAGAATTGACATTAAATTGATATTGATATTTTTTAATTTTTTTTATCCAATTCAAAATGGACCATTTGAAGCTCCATACTAACAGAATAAATCAAGACATGTTGATGTGTATATGTGATGGTAGGTTGGAAGAGTTGATCTGACAAGCACCTCTTACGTTTATTCGCGCCTGGTAGGAAATGGCCCCTGCTGAATTGTTGCAGATGCAGCGATAAACCCCTCCATCCGGGACCTGGGTCTGGCTGATGTTGAGGTGGCTGACGACGTGACCTTCGGTGTTGGTGTAGTAGGAAATCCGATGGCGGCTGTCCCGTATTACTGGCTCGTCATCAAGTGTCCAGGTCACCCTGGGCTCCGGTGTGCCCTTCACAGTGCACGACAGCGATACAAACTCATTGATGTTGTAGACCTTCTCGCTAAATGATGCCAGAATCTTTGGTGTACCGTCTGGGGAGAGTCAGTAGAAAGAGACGGCCATGTTAGTATTAAAGCAAATGGAATTAATTCTCATTTTTTTCAAATCTAGTTTGCTGTTGTTTAAGTACAAGAGTTTCAGATTTGTCCTCTGTGGTTTTCTGGGATCACGAATCTCTATGTAACTATAATACCGTATTTTTCGGACTATAAGTTGCTCCGGAGTATACGTCGCACTGGCCGAAAATGCACAATAAAGAAGGGGAAAAACATATACCGTATTTTTCGGAGTATAAGTCGCTCCGGAGTATAAGTCGCACCGGCCGAAAATGCATAATAAAGAAGGGAAAAAACATATATAAGTCGCACTGGAGTATAAGTCGCATTTTTTGGGGAAATTTATTTGATAAAACCCAACACCAAGAATAGACATTTGAAAGGCAATTTAAAATAAATAAAGAATAGTGAACAACAGGCTAAATAAGTGTACGTTATATGACGCATAAATAACCAACTGAGAACGTGCCAGGTATGTTAACGTAACATATTATGGTAAGAGTCATTCAAATAACTATAACATATAGAACATGCTATACGTTTACCAAACAATCTGTCACTCCTAATCGCTAAATCCCATGAAATCTTATACGTCTAGTCTCTTACGTGAATGAGCTAAATAATATTATTTTAAATTTTACGGTAATGTGTTAATAATTTCACACATAAGTCGCTCCTGAGTATAAGTCGCACCCTCGGTCAAACTATGAAAAAAATTGCGACTTATAGTCCGAAAAATACGGTATACGTCGCACTGGAGAAAAGTCGCATTTTTTGTGGAAATTTATTTGATAAAACCCAACACCAAGAATAGACATTTGGAAGGCAATTTAAAATAAATAAAGAATAGTGAACAACAGGCTGAATAAGTGTACGTTGTATGACGCATAAATAACCAACTGAGAAGGTGCCTGGTATATTAACGTAAAACATATTATGGTAAGAGTCATTCAAATAACTATAACATACAGAACATGCTATACGTTTACCAAACAATCTGTCACTCCTAATCGCTAAATCCCATGAAACCTTCCTCACCGGTGTCGCCTCTGGTATGCGCCGTTTCCTTTCTTTCTGCTGCTCGATCGCCATTTTCTACTGCATATTTCACTACGTCCGGCTTGTAATCTGCAGTATATGATTTCCTTTTCGGTGCCATTTTAGTTCAGCCCTTCTCAGTTTTTATAAGTTACCGCCAATGTTGAAATAATCCATTTTAATAGCTAAGGATGTAGCAGCAGTTAGCATCCCATGACCCACAATGCACTTCTGCCATGACCCGCCCCCTCCGAATTCTTATTGGTTGACGTGTGAGTGACGATTGTTGACGTGTGTGTGACGATTGCGGACATTTGCTTCGTCTCTCACGCGAATATGATAAATAATATTATTTGATATTTTACGGTAATGTGTTAATAATTTCACACATAAATCGCTCCGGAGTATATGTCGCACCCACGGCCAAACCATGAAAAAAACTGCGATTTATAATCCGAAAAATACGGTAGTTATATCACCTGCATTATCAAGCCAGTGTGAGACAATTAGCAGATTTTCATTTGCAATGCTGAGCAAAGAGGCAGCAATCACATGTTAGAGATGTTAGAGTGTGAAGATAATCTCTTATCGTCTCTCTTTATCATCAAAAATCAGCACTACAGATCGCTCTCAACAGTTTACAAATGCTTTTAATGTCCGGGGGTAAATGTGTGTTTAAGATGAAGTAACACTTGTCATGCATGAAGCATACACAGAGAATGTCTGCAACTTGTGCGCGACAGAGCAGGCCATGGACGAAAAGGAAGCCTTAGGTGTGTTTTTTTCTGTAATAATAATCAATCATTACTATTATATGTTACAATTAATTAAAACTAGGGCTGTTAAATGATTAAAATATTAATTGTGATATCACATTGTTCATAGTTAATTCAAAATTAATCATGATGAATAGCAGATGGATAAAACTGTATCATCCTTAGTAAGTGTACCCTAGACAGATAATTTTCAAGTTTTCACACCATGAACTGACAATTAATTTGCTTTAATGAAATATGTGTTAAATATTAGGCTTCTTTTGAACAGCCCAACACAAAAAGGACAAACACGATTTAATGACCATTGGAAAATAAATTGCCTGCTGTGTGTTGGTGTCTTGCCAGATTTCCTATTTTGTAGGAATACAGCATTTGTATTCCTGCTTTAGGAGCACTTGCATTCAGAGGAGGAGCTACATTTCCATGTTTCAATATGGGGATTGAAATGATCATGCTTTGATTGTCAAAGATCTGATCTGAACCAAAATTGATCCCCAGCAACTCTTCGAAGCATCAAACAGGTTTATATTAGGGCTGCAACTAACAACTAATTTGATTATCGATTAATCTGTCGATTTTTACTTCGATTAATCAATTAATAATCGGATAAAAGAGACAAACTACATTTCTATCCTTTCCAGTATTTTATTGGGGAAAAAAACAGCAATCTGGCACCATACTTATTTTGATTATTGTTTCTCAGCTGTTTGTAAATGTTGCAGTTTATAAATAAAGGTTTATAAAAAAAATAAAAAAATAATTTAAAAAAAGGAGCCTCTGCGCATGCGCATAGCATAGATCCAACGAATCGATGACTGAATTAATCGCCAACTATTTTTATAATCGATTTTAATCGATTTAATCGATTAGTTGTTGCAGCCCTAGTTTATATGTGGTTTTAGTGTATATATATTTTCTCATTCTGTTTTGCACACTCTTGGAGTCAACATGTGCATAGTCATGTACATAGTGTCATGTACATAGTGTATAATACCCCCCCACACCCCCTTCTTGTATATATTGTTTTTCAAATCACCTGACATGTATACTGTGTATATGTACATAATTTATCCATTTTTTATATACATGTTACAGGTCATACATCTTTTATTATTGAATGTATCAAATGTGATGAATATTTAATGGACCACAATGGAAACAAGCCGTTTGGCTTTTTGTGCCATCCATTTGCCTTTTTAAAGCATTACATGGATTCAATTCTTTAAGATGTCAATAAACTTCTCAATCAATCAAACAGTCAAAATATGTTTGGTAATGTCCATCCATCCATTTTCTACTGCTTGTCTCTCTTGCGGTTGCTTATATTCTGTACATTTCATGATGTGCTAGTTAACGGTCTTCATAATACTGCATGACATTGTTTTAACATCCATCCATCCATTTTCTACTTCTCTATTAATTAATAACATGTAATATTCAGCCTGCTAATAATTCTCTAATCAAGGACATACCAAAGACTATAAAAATGGGACCCATTACCTCCCTGCTTGGCACTCAGCATCAAGGGTTGGAATTGGGGGTTAAATCACCAAAAATGATTCCCGGGCGCGGCACCGCTGCTGCCCACTGCTCCCCTCACCTCCCAGGGGGTGAACAAGGGGATGGGTCAAATGCAGAGGACACATTTCACCACACCTAGTGTGTGTGTGACAATCGTTGGTACTTTAACTTAACTTAACATGACTAGAACATGTTATAAAATAATTTGTAATATTTTTAGCCAGACAGAAATGACGACTTGAAGATTTGGCAGCTGCTCTTTGAGATAACTACTGTAGATAGGTTTGTACAGGAATGTTGGGTTCCCCTCTTCGTCAGTTTATCAAAGTTTCAGTTGATTGGGAGAAGGATGACCTGTTATGAAAGCTCTATGGGGGTTCAGGGGAGGGCTTCCCACTCTCCTGTCTGTTGCATCAGAGTTTTCAAAAAACTCATGCACCCATTCATTGGTGGACTAACCAGTTGTCATTTAAACCGCAGTTGCTTTGGATACATATCTGATTTATAACGACATTCCAAAGATTTAAAACAATCTGAATTGTACTGTTTTGATATGAAAAATTCTGATACATGTCTCACATTGGCGAAAATATCACAATTGACCTGCAGTGTATTTGACCTACATAGCCAAAGACTCTAGTGTCTTTGTTGCTGAATGTCGAATGCAGTTTGCTGGACGCTATTGTGGGGTCACCCACTATAAACACTCGAAAGGTCAGACGTCCACAGACAACATGGGGATGAAGCATCCGGACGGGCTTACAGAATAATAGCTTCAACTGATAAAATATACTCCATTTCACAAACGACAGAATGTGCTTGCGCTCAGATGTCGCCCTACAGTATCGTTGGAGGATCTAAATCTAAGTCACTATGTAAGAATATTCAGCGATTTGTCGAATCATTTGTTTCTGATTAGTTATCTGTCTCTGCAGCATCTAAGTGACCCCATTATCTGTAAACACTGTTTTGCATATTGTAGCAAGCCAGCTTCTCTAATCACATGCTATTTTCTCATACCAATATGAACAACTGTAGTGTCTGACATTACTCAACAACTCAGAAGCAGACTAAGCGTTATACATGGTACATGCGAGTCTTGACGTGTAAGATTCTGACCTTCCAAGATGACCTGAACAAAGTCCTGGGCTGACATCTTCCCATGTCTGGCAAAGCATTGATATGCTCCTCCGTCGCTTTTGGCCATCCCAGCCATAACGAGGTTTTCCCTGTTTTGACCCGTCATCCGGACGCTGTTACTGGGGTAGATGAGCTCGCCGTTGCGATACCAAGACAACTGGTACTCTTCAGAGCCAGTTACACCGCAAGTGAGGGAAACCTGGCTGCCAACGCTGCCCTTCACCTTTCGAGGGCTCACCACAACTTTCAGGGTCTCTGCGGGTTAGAGAGAATACTGGTCAAGAGTGGAAATAAAGACATGGAAAATTCATATTTGGAAAGCAAAAACTGAGGTGAAATTTAAGTATTTTAACAATAACTGCTAGTTATACATGACAGAAGCCCTTCTTGCTTCTTTATGTTGTGTATTTATTTTATTATTTGAGATTTCCATTAACAAATGTTTCAACGCACCCTGTCAATGTACAGTCTTTGCATGGTCAATTATACTATCTCCAAATAGTTTCAGTTTTGTTTCAATTTAACGAGTGTTGCTGTTTATATTCGTTCTTTACTGTTTTTGCCAGAATAAAATAGTTTATCCTGCTCATATCAGGGGCTTTACAGTTGTATTGAAGCCAAGTGAAGCACTATAATACGTTTATTTGAATAAAAAACTCCATATATCTCAAGTTGTGTACACAGCAAACCTGCATTATTCTCCTTTTGGATTCCGCAGCCTGCTCTGTTGTGTTTGGTCAGGAGTCAAGGGTTGGCTCCAACCATGTAAGGATATCCTAATTGTTATGACATGGGACTTTATACTTGAGATTATGTTTACCTTTGGTGAGTACCCACTTGTAGTGGTGTGTACACATGTTTTCATGAACGAAAATTGGACCTTATCCTGACTGTCTAAGTATTGGGCTTGGTTCGTTTTATATTTTTTGAACTTTAGCATCCTTGGGAAGCTGTTCCTATTCGATCAGACACTAATGCTGGTCTGAGAAGTAAAAACAGTATTGGATTAAATCGGCTTGCATTTCAACTTGCTGACATAAGCGCTCCGATGCAGGCAACCCTTACGTCCTTACGTTTTCTTCCTCGTCAGCTAAATGTCTTCCAGTAAGCACACAAGGTTGGTCTTTTCTTGTATATTAGTCAATTCATTTACAGGAGGTAAACATAGTAGGCTATAGGCTACACAACAGCTAAGCACACAATAGCGAGATGTAGGTAATAGGCTACAGACAGAACAGTATTGCAGTCTAAAACATCACATTTGACAATATAAACAAGTATCAAATAATTATAGTAGTATAATACTTACACATACAAAGTGCCCAAGGCAAAAGCGTATAACAAAGTATTTAGTAACAAACATGTCAGCATCATTCAATTTACAGTGTCATGGGCTAAACTTAATGTATTATTGTTGGCCCTAGTTAATAATAAATAGCTTAGTGTTTTCACACTTACCAATGTTCTCTGTTTGATTAATTTCACTTTATCGAACCTTTTTTAACATTCCAGTTGCTGAAAAAGTTGTATTGGGACACACCTAATATTAATTAATATTCACTATGAATAAAATAAAAAAAATACTTGCTTGTTACTGACCTTTCACAAGCAGCCTGCCAACCACCTCAGCATTGCCGTAGCCATTCCACACCTCACACACATACGCGCCCGTGTCGCTGGGTTGTGTTCTCTCAATGAGCAGCCCCGTCACACTCTGTCGGTAACGTGTGTCCGGCTCCAGGGGTCGGTTGTCCTTCAGCCAGCGGTACTTGGGCGCCGGGTGACCCGAGGCCTTGCATGGCAACTCCACCCGATGAGAAGCCATCACCTCGCGGCGTTCAAAGCTGTCCAGGATGTGTGGTGCTGAGTTTGTGGGATCTACGGGGAGCAGTCATATGCTATCACTTATAGTGTACATAAATATGTTGTTTACTTTTGTAGTGTAAGACGTTGAGAATTCAATGCATTAACTGTTTTGCCCTTTGTTACCAGGCATGCGATGGTACATGCGTTATTTGTCTGATTGAAACATTGGTTTCATTCATATTGTAAACCAACTGCAACTATTCAATAAACTAATAAATACATATTAGATTATATAATATATGAATGCAGAATAAATGATATCAGACACTGTGGTTGTTGTCAAATAAAAATAAATGAATACATGTTTGATATCATATATTAACTAATTAATAATAATAATAATAATAACAATAATTAAGTTTTTACCCATTAAATAATGAATAACTCAATTAAATGCCTTTTTTTTTTTAACTTTTCCATTGCTGAATAAGATACCTGAAAACGTTACTTTACTATAACACAGGTATTGCCTAGTGCAGGGGTCGGCAACCCAAAATGTTGAAAGAGCCATATTGGACCAATAATACAAAAACAAATCTGTCTGGAGCCGCAAAAAAGTAAAACCCATATTACATACAGATAGTGTGTCATGAGATATACATTAAATTAAGATAACTTAAAGGAAACTAAATGACCTCAAATATACCTACAAATGAGGCACAATGATGCAATATGTACATATAGCTAGCCTAATTAGCATGTTAGCATTGATTAGCTTGCAGTCATGCAGTGACCAGATATGCCCGATTAGCACTCCACACAAGTCAATAACATCAACAAAACTCACCTTTGTGCATTCATGCACAACGTTAAAAGTTTGGTGGACAAAATGAGACGGAAAAAGAAGTGGCATAAAACACGTCCTAGAAAGTCGGAGAAAGTTATACATGTACACAAACTACGATGAGTTCAAGGACCGCCAAAATTAGTAGGATAAAACGGCGCTCGCCAAATACTCTCATCAGTGAAACACGTTTAATATAAACAGTGTGCTTTATAACAATTAGGGAGGTTTGTGTCATGTTTGTCCTCCTACAGAAACCATATTAAAACAAAACATATATATATATACATTATATATCACTATAAATCAATACAGACTGCAGGGATACAGTCCGTAAGCACACATGATTGTATTTCTTTGTGACAAAAAAAACATTTTTTTTTTTTTTTTACTACCCCCCCGGTCCGTGGGACACATTTTCAAGCATTGACCAGTCCGCAAGTACAAAAAGGTTGGGGACCACTGATCTACAGGACTACTGGGATTCAGGCGACGGTCTGAGCCCCATTTGGCTTTTTTTTTTTTTACCTGAATCCATGCAGATTTAGGCTTATTTTGAAAGGTTTAGCGGTAAATATAAAAGTGATTATGAATTTTTTTTTTTTTAAATGGGATGGAGTGGATTTTTAGACTCTTAAGAGAAATATTTAAAACAATAGATTTAAACCACTTATCATCACCAAGAGGTTACTGCTACCTCACTTCACTTGACACATACATTTTACAAAGTGATCGCTGCAGACACAAGCGGTCTGATTGTATTCTATTAATTTTTTCCTGACTTTATTACCTTTATGAGCCACTTCTTTTGGGATTATATGAAAGCTATTTTCTATCATTTTATTTGAACGACTAGAACACCCAAGAACAGGACAGAAATACAGGATTTTCTGCTCAAACTCTACACTCACACTTGTTTTAATGCTACGCTCAAGCCGCTTGACCATCGTGTGAATTAAGCCGCAAAGAAGAACGACTGTAGCACCCAACAACTAGCAAACATTGCTGAACAACAGGGACATATACAACTAAATAATGAGACAAGCTATGAACTTCACACCATAAAAACAACTGCAGACATGAATTATAGAGGAGACTAATATTTGTAGCAGGAAATAAACTTCAAACACACTTATCTTTTTTCTTATTAGTGTCACAATCACAGAAGCACCGCACTCGTTATGTCAATCAAATATGTTACTTACCAATGCACAAATAAGTTCAACTTTGTCTTTCATGGATTAATGCTTAATTTGTGAACCCCTCAGATGTAAAGATATGATGTGCGTAAAGAAGCACGTTAAAATGTAAATTATTGAATGACGAGGCGTTTCATATAACATTTTACCCGTACCCGGACGTCATTAGTACTTGAAGTGCAAGGCAGAATGTCTTGGGTTCGAACCCTGTTCAGGGTTAAAGGTTTGGTATGTTTTTTGAATTTATGTTTTCATAATGTTAAAATTGTTTAATATACTAAACTTCAGGATATTAATAATAAGTGGACTGTTCAAAATCATGCTGATTATCAAAGATGTTAAATGAGTGATAGATAGTTATTAGTTAGTTAGTTAGTTTGGGGATGGCGTGGCGAAGTTGGTAGAGTGGCCGGGCCAGCAATCAGAGGGTTGCTGGTTACTGGGGTTCAATCCCCACATTCTACCATCCTAGTCACGTCCGTTGTGTCCTTGGGCAAGACACTTCACCCTTGCTCCTGATGGCTTCTGGTTAGTGCCTTGCATGGCAGCTCCCGCCATCAGTGTGTGAATGTGTGTGTGAATGGGTGAATGTGGAAATACTGTCAAAGCGCTTTGAGTACCTTAAAAAAGGTAGAAAAGCGCTATACAAGTATAACCCATTTATTTATTTTATTTATAGCTCGATTAAAACTTTTGTTATTCTGGAAATTCATTGCGTTGCTCGGTAATATTATTTATATGGTGCTGGGATACCCATGATTTCAGCCTATCAAAGTTCCTCTTAGACAACCAATTTTTGACCTCAGTATTTGTTGTATCCTAGTTACGGCCCTGAGCACAACTACGCTTCACACACTACTTTACTACACACCTCATACGTGCCTGGTTTGCCAGATTATAAACCATAACAGAAATCATCTGTGATGCCCTTTAGCCACGCTGTCGCTATGTTTATTGAGTAGAGGTACATATTAAAAGTGAAAGAGAGCAGTTTCTTGCGTCATGCATTTATTCACTAATCAAATACAAGCGGCCGCGAATGAGAGCAGAGATCCGCCACCACAAGCCCAGGGAATGTGCATTACCACAGCGTGCAGAAAACCTCCAGACGCGTGCAACTCAACCTGTATCACTTCCATAAGTGCTAAGAAAGCCCAGCTTAGAAACACTCTTCTATCGATTGGCAACACTTTGGAAACCACCGCTTTACTTATTTCACCAGGAGGGCAAAGTGTGGCCTGGGGACTATCTTTCTATAGCACACTGTAGAAATAAAACAAGCAAAATAAAATAGCAAAAATACAAAAATTGAGCATAGAGGCATACCGTATAGAGAAGTCTGGAACAATGAAAAAAAAAAACTATAGAAACACCAAGAGGTGTCTTTAAATATATATATTTTTGCTTTTTATTAGGATATTTCATTTCAAATGACATCATGACTGTCAGAATAATTGTATCTAAGTTATCACAAAAATTTGTGTTGCCATGAGTTCCCGGCAAGAGGAAAAAAGCTGTCTTTGATCCTACCAAGAAAAAGGCTTGTAAAACTCCACTGTGTACGATGGGAAGCGACATGAAGGTGTCGGTTTCTTTGATGTATTGCAATCCACAGGAAGATTTTGTCTTGACCCGAGATCTACAAAGCGGAGAGGAAGCAGGACCTGACTCCCCTCCAAGCACCTTCTCTTTGAAATGTTTTGTAACCAAAGGCAGTGGCTGATTACGACCCCTTCCTTTAAGAAACAGCTGTTGCCATGTAATCAGGGAAAGTCCAAATAAAAGAGGAGGCGTACAATCTTTCGTCAGAGTGTGGTGGGACACTGTACAAGGGTACAGGTGTACGCTCTCTCCTCATTGAGCCAAATTTAATTCTCTCTCTGTTTGATTCTTTGCTTCTTTGTCTGTTTAATAGATGTCATCAGTGTTTGAACCTGACAATGACATCACCATATCACCATACTGAAAGAATATTAAGAATAATATTGGTTGTTGTATATACTTGAAGGTTCCAATAGTTGATTATTGTTGTTATTTATGAAAATATTTATAAGCACCGTATTGTTTGTTTTGATGTACTGGGAGTTTATAGAACACTGCTGTTTTTTTTAAATTTGCATTTATAGTTATCTCTTTGCAGCTCATACTATCATTTAAATCAGGGGTCTCAAACTCAATTTACCTGGGGGACACTGGATGCAGAAACTGGGTGAGGCTGGTCCGCAAGAAAATATTTCTTAAAAAAATCTAACATGCACTTTTTAATGAATTCACCTTCTTTGAATGGCTTTCCCGCCCTAGCAACATACTTGCCTTTAGCGTCCTCTACAACCTGTCGTCGCGTCCGCTTTTTCACCATACAAACAGTGTACCGGCACAGTCACATGTTGTATGCGGCTTCTGCAGACACACGTAAGTGACTGCAAGACATACTTGATCAACAGCCATACAGGTCACAGTGAGGGTGGACATATAAACAACTTTATCACTGTTACAAATATGCACCACACTGTGAACCCACACCAAACAAGAATGGTAAACACATTTCGGGAGAACATCCGCACCGTAACACAACAGAACAAATACCCAGAACACCTTGCAGCCCTAACTCGGGGCAGGCGGGGTTTGGTGGTAGCGGGGGTTGGGTGTATATTGTAGCCCGGAAGAGTTAGGGCTACATGGGATTCTGGGTATTTGTTCTGTTGTGTTTATGTTGTGTTACGGTGCGGATGTTCTCCCGAAATGTGTTTGTAATTCTTGTTTGGTGTGGGTTCACAGTGTGGCGCATATTTCTAACAGTGTTAAAGTTGTTTATGCGTCCACGCTCAGTGTGACCTGTGTGGCTGTTGATCAAGTATGTCTTGCAGTCGCTTACGTGTGTCTACAGAAGCCAAATACAACATGTGACTGGTATGGCACGCTGTTTGTACAGGCTGTAGAGGACGCTAGAGGCAGTACCGTCACGGCACACCCTTAATATTGTTGTCTGGGTGAAAATTGGCAGAAATTCGGGAGAATGGTTGCCCCTGGAGATTTCCGGGAGGGGCACTGGAATTCTGGAGTCTCCCGGAAAAATCAGAGGGTTTACAAGTATGACGCTGTCAAGCGCCATTCATATAAAACTTGCGTGCCGCACTAACATAACATTTTCATATTAAGGTGCGGGCCGCAAAATAACGTCTCGCGGGCCGCGTGTTTGAGACCCCTGATTTAAATGATGTGCAAAAAATGTGGAAACACATTGATTTTTAAATAATTGACACTTTGAAACACTTTTCGATACTGTAGTGAATTTAACAGTACATAGGTCCAGTTTTTAATTGTATTTTTTTTTATTGCGATGTCATTAAGTATCGAAAATTGGGGAAATTCATAGGTATTGTATCGACTACTGAAATTCTGGTATCGTGACAATACTAGTATGAAGTAAAAAATTAATGATAAAAAAAGTTCTACTGTACTCTGGAAGGCAACTGAGTACCCGAGGACCACCGCGTACAGCGGACGTGTTGGGAGGATGTTCTAAGATGGGGAATGTGGGGGAGCCGAGGACCTCACTAAACCATCCAATCTCTGCCGTTTTTATTTATTTTAGTTTTAGCCTTTTTGGGGTGGACAAAGTTGCAAATGAGATATGTTAATTTGTGTGGATCCCCATTAGCTGTTTTATTGCTAGCATACATGTAGCATACACGCTAACATACGAAAAAAAGTTCCATAAAACGACCCTAATGAATCAGACTTGACTATAGAAGTTCTTAGCCCTGGTTAGAGACACTCCAAGTATTGCCCACTACAATACTTAAGCAAGCGCTGTAGTTATTGTAAGTGATTAGAAAAAATAAATCTTTACCTGAGACAATAAGGCGGGCACTATTGCTTTGTCGGGTCTCTCCTGTGTACCGATGGCGTGTCATACACCTGTAGTTGTACAGCCCATCCTCCATTTGGACGTCGAGGATGTAAAGGGCTCCCGTGGATGTGATAAGAAACCGTGACACTGTAAAAACACAAAGGAAGTGAGTGTTAGCATTTACAACAAGATAAACAACAACATCATGTATCATCAACACGACAACACATGGTAGAGAGGTGTACAGTAAGTGGGGATGTTTTGAACTGCCTATGTCACCGTCCGGGCGCACCCGGGTGCGCAAAATATTCATATGTGCGCTGCGCTGGGCGCACCTCCAAGCAATTTACACACCTGTCGCTGATGAGTCTCCGGGGCTTCTTAGGCCAGTGCAAACCTGCGTTCCGGGCTAGAACGTAGCGACCTGTTCAGTACAGTAAGCAGACTTATCTAGCTCTATGCACCCTCTCTCTCTCCCTCTCTCACTCTGTGTTTTCTCCCCCTCTATGTTAAATGATATATGGGTTATACTTGTATAGCGCTTTTCTACCTTCAAGGTACTCAAAGTGCTTTGACAGTATTTCCACATTTACCCATTCACACACACATTCACACACTGATGGCGGGAGCTGCCATGCAAGGCGCTAACCAGCAGCCATCAGGAGCAAGGGTGAAGTGTCTTGCCCAAGGACACAACGGACGTGACTAGGATGGTAGAAGGTAGGGATTGAACCCCAGTAACCAGCAACACTCCGATTGCTGACACGGCCACTCTACCAACTCCGCCACGCCGTCATTTGTCTCGTGTCTCCTTCCAGCAGCATTCCTTCGTTCCAGTGTCACGAGCTGTGTGTCTCGTTTCCCCGTATTCCCTCTGGTTCTCTAGCTGCCTCTTGGATCTCGACCTCCTGCCTGGACACGGACTTTTGACGCCTCGCTATAGCCCCATTTGGACTTCCGCCTCTCACTCAACATTCCTGGTAACACTCCTCAGTTAATCGCTACACATAGTCACACCATACACATTTTAGATTAGTTTACACATTTCATTTCTTATTAAATATATTAATAAATATAGAGCTAAACGACATCCCTGCTGTCTGTGCTGTCGTCTTCCCCTGTACCGTAACAGCCTATTTCGATACCGATCACCCATGAGTGACATCGGCCAATACAGATCACGTGTAATAATTGTAAATTCTTAAAATGTATTAATGGGCAGTGCTATTGCCCATTTAACAGTATCAAGACAATATTCTAAACTAGTTATTTATTCTCTTTTATTACAAACAATTGTTAGATCAAAAACAAAGTCAATAACACACACAATAACTAAAAAACAGCAATAAACTGCTGTATACTACTTTTTTAAAAATCATTAGTTAGTTTTTTTCCCCCTCAAAGATGTTAGTTTTTCAATATTAATAAACCCAACAAAAAAAATTAAATAAACATGTTGACCTCATCACACGAACATATACTGATACTACTCTTGGTCTCGACACCACCAATGTATGGATCGATCCGTCCTTCTCTTATGTGTTGTGTACTGACTGCGACAATGCTGACCCATCAACAGTTGTTGTTATATTATCCTCCCTCTAAGTTTTATCAATCTACTCGTTGATTTCCTGTTAATAACGGCTTAGTTTTGCTGTAACACGCTTCCACCGACACTTCTTTAACTTTATTTAGCACTTTTTTATTGGTGTTGTTTAAAGCGAGCTTAGCGATTAGTTTCGTTATTAGCTGTTAGCATGCCTCCTCGTGGCTCGCACTCGGTGTGTAACATGTTTAGCCTCGTCCTTCAGTGATAATAATACTGGATTACGATACTAGGAAATACAGTTTATTCACCGCAATGGAGATGATCATATCAGCTCAGGGGTGCGGCTCCACACTGTGTATGGAGACACATAATTGGCTGATAACCGCTTGTCAGTTGAGAGAGTATCAGCCAGAAGGGATCGGCATTTGTAACCGGCATTAAAAGGCATTTTTCTGGCTGGCTGAAATGTTGTGTAAATTATTTTATAACATGTTCTTGTCGAGTCCTCAATCACAGAATGATTAGCAGGCCCAATATTACATTGTATTAAGTAATAGAGAAAGTTCAAACATTGCCATACAGAAATATAAAGACCATTAACTTGTACATGTAATGTACAGAATATCAGAAGCATTTATTCAGGCAGGTACCTATATGCGATTAATCGCAATTGATTTTGAGTTCACTATGAATGAAATGTGATTAATTTTAATCGTTCTGACAGTCCTATTTTTAACAAATGAGCACACAAAAGTACCCTCAAGTACCAATTTCCACATACCGCTAATCAATACTGTATGATTCAAGTGAGGAAAATACTAGGCAAAAAAATCTATATTCTGATAAATATGGCCTAATGCTAACGAAATAAATGCAAAATATTATTTGGCATTTAATGATAATACGACCATTTGAAAATGGGTTACAAAGGCTCCTAATTTGGCTGATGTTATGCAATAAGATATTGGGTAATTTCCGGTTGTATTATTTTGTCAGAACTATTATTTGTCTACTTCCTAAATTACTGGTACATTCTTGTTACTTTCTGTTGTACATGTTCCGAGCTACACTTCTGTTAAAATGTAATAAGCACGTATTCTTCTTATGTTTGTATACTTTACATTAGTTTTGGGTGATACTACAAATTTGGGTATTGATCCAATACCAAGTATTACAGGGTCAATATTGGTCATACCAATGATGATGCTGATACTGCAAATTTTCTAAATCAGTGTTATAATCTGGCAATTATAATCAGACAATAAATCAGAATGGCGGTATAACAATATCAATTAAATATTTTAATTATTTCCATATTCACTTTTATTACAGACACATTTAGAAAATAAAGTTAAATTAACAAATGAAATAAAGTTGTAAAAAATAACTAAACATAAGGAAAGATATTATTGTCTGTAATTTAAAATATTTGGTTGTTGCCCTCAAAGCCCTCTTGGCTCCCAGGAATTATTCCCTGAGTTTGTAAACAATACCAAAAAACGACAAAAAACATGTTGCGATAACAAAAATGTTGATCTAATCACTGTAGTATTGACTATATACGGATGCTCAAAATCTATCAATCAAATGTATTAATCCCTTAATCACAAATGTCTCAAAGGGCTGCACAAACCACCATGAAATCCTTGCCTCTGAACCCACATCAGGGCAAGAAAATCTCAACCCTTCCCCCTCCCCTTCCCCCCATAAGGCTCCACTTATGAACATGCACCCCCATTCATAAAGGAGTGGCCCACTCCGGGTCCCGACTTCATAATGTGAGAGCCCAGTCCCTAGGGAGGCCAGCAGGGCTGAGATGCTATACTTGGTATGGTTACTGTGAATATTTGTATTGATCTTCACAGTAACCATACATGAGGGGACGGCGTGGCGAAGTTGGGAGAGTGGCCGTGCCAGCAATCTGAGGGTTACTGGTTCAATCCTCACCTTCTACCATCCTAGTCACGTTCATTGTGTCCTTGAGCAAGACACTTCACCCTTGCTCCTGATGGGTCCTGGTTAGCGCCTTGCATGGCAGCTCCTGCCATCAGTGTGAATGTGTGTGTGAATGGGTGAATGTGGAAATAGTGTCAAAGCGCTTTGAGTTCCTTAAAAAAGGTAGAAAAGCGCTATACAAGTATAACCATTTACCATTTACCATTACATTCTAGAGCAGGGGTGTCAAACCCATTTTAGATGGGGGGGCCACATGGAGAAAAATATACTCCCAAGTGGGCCGGAGTGGTAAAATCAAGGCACGATAACTAAAAAATAAAGACAACTTCAGATTGTTTTCTTTGTTTAAAAATAGAACAAACACATTCTGAAAATGTACAAATCATAATGTTGTTGGGTTTTTTTACACTTAAATGTTGCGGCTAATAGTATTCTACCTTTATTTTTCGTTATTTATATTTGCTGAATAAATTATGTAATAATGTTCATCAGTCAACTCATTGGTGTTAATTTTCAATCTATCAAGATAAAAATAAAAAAATAAGTTAAAAAAAATACAGGATGTTGTTTATGTAGTTTGCTCATTTTCTTCGACTGATGTACTAACATGATGTGGTCAATTTTTTTGTAAATATGTAGCATCATCTACAAAAATACAAAGAACTGCTATTGCGACATCGAGTGGACACATTTAGAACAGCAGTTTCTTTCATTCAAAAATTTCAGCTCATTTTTATACTTAGCAAACTCATCCCGCAGGCCGGATAAAACCTGTTCGCGGGCCTGCTCCGGCCCTCTGGCCTTACGTTTGACACCCCTGTTCTAGAGCTATCGTTAAGCATGTTTAGCTATTCCTCGTCTTCAAGTGATAATGACACATATTCTAAACTTACTTGCTTTAAACTTACTTCAAACTTAAACTTACTTTATTTGCCGTCTTGGAAACGGCTTTGTACATAGCAAGGATCGCTACATTGCGTCGAGGACACCTCTGTTCCCTTGTCGCTGTCAAATCCGAGGGACGCACAGATGCAATGTGTCATCGACATGCATTATCACGATATGACGAAAGTATCAAAAGCTCTATCGCAGTGGTTCTTAACCTGGGTTCGATCGAACCCTAGGGGTTCGGTGAGTCGGCCTCAGGGGTTCGGCGGAGCCTCCACCGCGGAGGTCAAGACACACCCGACTCATCGTGTAAATAACAACTTTTCCCTATCAGCGTATTATGGATACCCCCAAACAACGTTCCCTCTAATTTTCCATATGCGTGAGCAAACGCCCACTTACAATGACAATAACAAAACATATTTTGTTTTTTCAGGAGCTGTGTACTAGTATTGTATGTCTGGGTGGGGGTCCTGCTTTGGAAATCATTTGTAGCCCTTTCAGATATTGCATTTAGTTCCCATTAAAATATTCACATGTTGCACAATGAGATGTAAACATGGAATCATGTGTACATTCCTGTAACTTTCTGTTTGTAAAATATATCTTTATTAGTATTTCTTTAATATAATAACATAATTTCATGATTAATATTATAAATTAAGATTAAATTAAGAATTTTTTTATTTTTATTTTTCACTAAAGAAGGATTCGGTGAATAAGCATATGAAACTGGTGGGGTTCGGTACCTCCTACAAGGTTAAGAACCACTGCTCTATCGTCTGCCACATGCGTACACTGGTCAATATCGCGCAACCCTACCCATCCTTAACTGGGACTTGATGAGTTTCTCCACTTCCAACAAATGCAGAGTACAAGAAGTCCATTCCAACCACTGTTGACAAATATCACGTAAAGGCAACAATCACATCCCACTGTGCTGGAAAGCATGCATTTATCGCTGGACGAACACAGATTGTCCAATAGTGAAAGTCTCGAAGCAAATATTTGCTATCCAATGGCAGTTATTTACTGCAGCGCGTTCGGCTCTGAGGCGCTGTGTCATGTGCGAGAGTAACACTGTTCGTTATGATGTAGCTCATCTCTCTCTCTCTCTCTCTCTCTCTGGAGGGAAAGTCTCTCTCAGTTCTCACATTGCGGTTTGCTCCCGACCGACGCACGGGGGACCGCGGATCACAGAGAGCTTTGATAAGGCGAGGCTTCACCGGTCACCCGTGCTAATATCCTGCTGATGTTATGCTAATGTAAATGAGCAGGTGGGAGCGCAGAGGTAGTCAGCGTTTATGAGGAGTAATAAGCGATGGCGGTACATTTTATATGGCACAGATGATGCTGCAATCTGTCTGGTTGAAGATCAATTGTGGGGCACGGCACTGTGGCGGATTGTGGCAATATTAGAAAGGATACCATATTGCAGACTCGGGCCCATAGGGAATAACCCTCCGTACATGACAGGAGATTTAATACATGTTACATACAAAAGTTTTTTTTGGGAAAATACAAATTCATGTCAAATATCTGTGATGTTACGGTAGGTTAATGTTGTCTTATTACTACCTACTAGTGTTGTACTGGTACCAAAATGTATTTCGATACTTTTAGGTACTTTTCAATACTTTTCTAAATAAAGGGGACCACATAACATTTTTGTATTTTTTTATTTAATTTTTTTGTCATAAAGGAATACAATCAGGTGTGCTTACAGACTGCATCCCTGCAGACTGTATTGATATATATTGATATATAATGTAGGAACCAGAAATATTAATAACAGAAAGAAACAACCCTTTTGTGCGAATGAGTGTGAATGAGTGTAAATGGGGGAGGGAGGTTTTTTGGGTTGGTGCACTAATTGTAAGTGTATCTTGTGTTTTTTATGTTGATTTAATACGAAATATATATATATATATATATATATATATATATATATATATATATATATATATATATATATATATATATATATATATATATATATATTTTTTTTTTATTTTTATTCTTGTGCGGCCCGGTACCAATCGATTCACGGACCGGTACCGGGCCGCGGCCCGGTGGTTGGGGACCACTGATTTATACGATGTCACTTAACGTTGCAACTTACTGTAGATTAGAAGCTTCAACTACTTTGTGTGTGTATCGTGGCCTCGCCTCCACTCACAGAGACAAGGACGGTCATTCATTCCGCTACGGAAAGCTCAAAAGGTTATGGCCACATTTTGATTCAAACGTTCTAGATGTGTCAAAAATGGGATAAGGAACAAGAGAATACATTTTGGATCATCGCCTAAAATCAGGACTTTTTTAAAATATTGACTGTGGGCTTGGCGGAAGAGTGCGCTCTCCAAGTACTTTTCTAGTAATGAGTGGGGATGTCCTGATTAACATTTTTGGCCGCGGAATATGATCCGATTTTCATGTACCAATCTGATACCTAGCCAACAGATTATGGAACTGAAAATGTTTTATAGCAGGTAACTAAAGTAAACACAATAACAATTTTTTACAAATCTTATCTTATCTAATATAGAATTTACTAGTATTGTTGTAAATAAGATTAAGTATTGAATGTGTGGTAATAAATGCTACATGCAGATTTTGTTTGAAGAAAAAAATGTTGTCAGTGCACAACAGCTAAACAAAAGCAA
Organism: Entelurus aequoreus; assembly: GCF_033978785.1. Lineage (NCBI taxonomy): Eukaryota > Metazoa > Chordata > Actinopteri > Syngnathiformes > Syngnathidae > Entelurus > Entelurus aequoreus. The sequence continues at coordinate 52,687,167 of NC_084735.1, forward strand.
AAACTACTATTGGTATCATTTAAATCATTTGGGTTTTACCCCAAACGCCTTTCTGTATTCAGAGACTTACTCCCTGGGTTTGTCAACAATAACAAAAATGACCGTAAAAAAAAGGAAAAAGAAGAAAAAAAACAACAATATTGACTTTATCACTCTAGTTTCATTTATATAGTGATAGTACACAAAGAATTGATGGTATCCACATCGGGATCAATCACCCCCATTTACATTGAAGCTTTAGCTTCATGTGTCGTCCTGCATGCTTAGTCATTCCTTTTCTTCTAGTCCTTCAGTGATAATGTTACTTGGAAGAAACTTTGTGTTAATTCCACCATGGTGGTAAGGATCGGTATCTTAGAGGCGGCTACACACCGTGGATAGATGACGCGTTCGTTGCAGCTTGCGCTCAACTTCAAACCGGAAGGATTGGTAGAGAGCCAAACAGGAAGTGGAACAAAAAAAAGAGCGCGGGACAGGAAACAAACACTGAAAATAATGAAACATATTAAAATATATTATGATATACATAATAGGTCATGACACTATGTATTGTACTGTGTTTTGTATTTATTTCCCTCACAGCACTTCCTGATTAAAATGTCCACTCTCTGTTCTGAGCGCAGATCTCCACAGTTGCTCCTGATTATTGATCAAGAGATCCTCTGATCACTAATCAGGCGAGGGTTGTTTTTTTTTCACAGAAGGCACTGGTTCATTTTTGCCAGTGTTTTCTGCATACATTTGGTGCTAGGTTTGCTTTTACCAAGCCTTCTCATTTTCACACACCCGTAGTCCATTGCCTTGACTTTATTGGTGCTGTATAAATGTTTCTCTAATAAAAGAACCTTGTACCTTCTTGTCGCCTCTGCATCCATGGGCCATGCCACCATGCGCAACGTGACTTAGACTTAGACAAACTTTAATGATCCACAAGGGAAATTGTTCCACACAGTAGGTCAGTTACAAAGGATGGAAAGGATAATACTTGTATAGTGCTTTTCTACCTTCAAGGTACTCAAAACGCTTTGACACTATTTCCACATTCACCCATTCACACACACATTCACACACTGATGGCGGGAGCTGCCATGCAAGGCCCTAACCACGACCCATCAGGAGCAAGGGTGAAGTGTCTTGCTCAAGGACACAACGGATGTCATGAGGTTGGTAGAAGGTGGGGATCCAACCAGGAACCCGCAGGTTGCTCACACGGCCACTTTCCCAACCGCGCCACGCCGTCATAATGCACACATGGGCACAAAAAGAGGGCGAAAACAAAAGATATAAAGTAGACAAAAAATTTACCATAACATTTATATTTCAAATGGCGGCATCTGGGCCAGAAGCGTCTGTATTAAGTGTCTGCACGGCAAGTATTTTTACACAGTAAATTTGGTTCGTGTGAGCAGACACTTATAGTACTCTCCAGTAAAAAACATAATAGATACATAACAGAAGAAAATGGTGAGTGGGAAGTGTTGAAGGTGACAGAGTAATAAATAGACAGTGAGGACACCACTGTCAGCAAATTATCTAATTGGAAAGCTCAAAGAGGGTTGTGATATCCTGAAGCGCCTTTTTTCCCCCCAGTTTACGGTTAACACGACCTAATGTGCGTCTAAGCATGTGGTAAATATGACAAAATTAGAAAGGTGATGCTTGGAACTTTTTATTTTTTTATTTAATTTTTTTTAAAGATGCAAAATTGAGAGAATGCAGTTTTACCTGTTTCATTTTCCCATCATCCTGTCCATGCCAGTGTTCTACTATTTATATCTTATTATTGTCTATTTGTAGTGTATAGTGCAAGAAGGCACGGCGAGGCCGACAGCTAATGTGGGGGTACAATAACACAGTACATTGTGTAAAGATCACTCCCCGATGATTTAAGAGCTGCGCCGGACAGTGATATTGGCTCACTGGCTAGCGCTGCAGGACTTAGTGGGGATGTGCCGATCCGGTAGGGCGCCGGGCTAATCTTCACCGGGTAACACGGCAAGAGCGTGTTTTCCTTCGACGTCCGCCTGCAGTATCTCTTATCACGGTTTAGTATTCTTGTTCCTGTTTACGTAGTTACACTAGTTCCTGTCAACCTCATTGCTTCTTTCAAGCTGTCTTTTTGGTCTAGCGTCTTATTTTTTGTTGTATAAAGAGAAGGATGCTTTCACATAAGAACTAATGCGCTAACAATTACCGTTACCCGAGAATCAATATTGGTGCTCAAAAGTAGTCATTTTCGGTACTTCAGAGTGTTCATGTGGTAATAAATGTAAAATATTTTTATAGAATTTGTATTTTATTTAACTTTTATTTAACCTAGAAAGTCCCATTGAGATGAAAAACACTCATTTTCAAGGAAAATGTTTGAATGTTATGTGTGGGAGTCAAATTGCAATGTTTTTTTTAATTTAACAATCAACACTGAGCTGATAATGACTCGTTGTTATACCTGTTTTTTTTACATTCCTGAGTCTGATTTGAAAGTAATTAATTTCAGTTTGTCCTTGATGTGTTTCCATACTCAAGAAGTGGTTTTTGATGATACATTTAATTTTGGTGAGTCCTACAAAGTGTTTACACTGTAAGTATTGCAAGTACTACACAATAGTTGTTTGATTGGAAAGTGCAGCCATAGTTTTTCTTACCAATTTTGAAGATGCTGAAATTGATTGATTGATTGATTGATTGAAACTTTTATTAGTAGATTGCACAGTGAAGTACATATTCCGTACAAATGGGGGACGGCGTGGCGAAGTTGGTAGAGTGGCTGTGCCAGCAATCGGAGTGTTGCTGGTTACTGGGGTTCAATTCCCACCTTCTACCTTCCTAGTCACGTCCGTTGTGTCCTTGGGCAAGACACTTCACCCTTTGCCTCTGATGGCTGCTGGTTAGCGCCTTGCATGGCAGCTCCCGCCATCAGTGTGTGAATGTGTGTGTGAATGGGTAAATGTGGAAATAATGTCAAAGCGCTTTGAGTACCTTGAAGGTAGAAAAGCGCTATACAAGTACAACCCATTTATCATTTATTAAATGGTAACACCCGAATAGGTTTTTCAACTTGTTTAAGTCGGGGTCCACTTAAATTGATTCATGATACAGATATATACTATCAGATATATACTATCATCATAATACAGTCATCACACAAGATAATCATCAGGGTATATACATTGAATTATTTACATTATTTACAATCCGGGGTGTGGGGGGTCGGGGGGGGGGGGGGGTTAGGTTTGGCTTGCCATAATATATATATATATATATATATATATATATATATATATATATATATATATATATATATATATATATATATATATATATATATATAATATATGATATACAAGCCAAATGATCCCGATCCCGATATTACTTTAATTCAAGTAATTCAGTACTATTTTCAGGGCTTGAATTTACAACCATTTTAGTCACATATGTGCCCAAAATGAAATCTGTGCAACTTCAAAATATTTGGGAACAAACAATTATTATATTGTGAGCTAGAGTGGTGGCATTAGCCTCTATGTTGTGAATGAATAACATAGAGGCTAATGCCATGACTTTCATTGTATTTCAGTGTATCTTGAAGGATCATGCAAGTAATTGTTTCTTGTTGATGCTATAAACAAAATGTCACTGTGCTAACCCATGTTTGTTGTTGTACTGAACACAGATTGAAAATAAACCGACCGAAATAATAATAATAACAATGATTAATTTCTAAGTCTTTGTTAGCCGTTTGTGAAGTTTTGTGCTCGTGCGCTACGTTCGCTCGCATCCGTGCATCTCCTGGGGGCTAAGCCCCCCCTGTCCTTAAAAGCTAGTGACGCCCCTGGTCGACAGAGTCCAAATCTTCTCATAAATTGTTTATATTCAGACAAAGCAAGTGCAAAAACAGCTTTCGTACATGTGGCCATCTTCATTTTCGACCTCGTAACTGGATTGCTCAAAACTTGGCTGTGACGGCATTCCGAGCTCCGACTTCCAACTTCCGATGTAAACGGAACGCAGAATAAGTTCTTATTTTTACATTTCTCAACCCATTCAAACTATCGAAACATTCAGAGTAATACTCGCTGTTGACAGTAATATCTCACTTGTTTCATATTATTATATTATATATATACAGTACAGGCCAAAAGTTTGGACACACCTTCTCCTCATTCAATGCGTTTTCTATATTTTCATGCAATCAGAGCAAAGGGTAGCTATTTTGAAGAAACTAGGTATATAAAACATGTTTTCAGTTATTTCACCTTTTTAGTGTTCAGTACATAGTTGTGATATCAGCCTTCAGTGACAATCTACAATGTAAATAGTCATGAAAATAAAAAAAACCGCATTGAATGAGAAGGTGTGTCCAAACTTTTGGCCTGTACTGTATGTATATCATTTTAAATTATATTTTGAAAAAGGAATATAAGCAGGTGTTAATGGTCGCTTGTCTATATGTGTCATGTGTTTGGCTGATAAAACAGGATTAACAATAAAAAAAGGGTGTTTACGAGATTTTATTTCAGAAACTGTGATTGATTGCTAACTTTTTTTTTGTAGCACAATTTGCTATCCTTCTCTCTAGAACCTCCTCATTACAGGCGTACAATCAATACGTGTCCTTGTGAGCCCAGGGTGTTTTTCTTCATGCTGTGTGTGTGTGTGTACTGCTTGCTGCCCCCTCCCAACCACTGACTTGTGTGTCCGTGTATTTGTCTTTTCGGTGTGTGCTCTGCGCATACAAGTGAGCACAAATGCATTTATGCAGCACAGGCTGCATGGAGGAACGGTCAATAATAACGACTGGAGGCGCGTCGCTACGTTTTCCACCGCTCCTCTCTGCTCCACCTGCTGCATACTAACACTGTCTGCAGTGTGTGTGTGTGCTCTTGTATTTCTACCGTTCTTGAGACATCAACAAGGAAAAGTACCTTCCATATGAGGACCGGTGAACAAGTTAGGACCGGAATCATGGTCCCAATACGGAAAACCATTGCATCGAACAGAGAATGTCTCATTTGCACCAATGGTGGTGAAATCTATCAAAATGAGGGTGGTCCCAAAAAGGAGGGATTTTTCCAATTGACTGTGTGTTGGTTTTAAAAGTGATCCCCCTCTGGCCAACATATGAAATAACAAGTGTGTGTAAAAAATTGAATTGCTCCCCCTTTGGCCAACATTAATTTAAAAAATAAATAAAAAAAATATGTATATAGAGACATACTGTAATAACTTGAGGTAAATAATGAAGATTAAAAACCAACTACAAATAAAAAATAAAAATAAAAATAAGGAACTAAAAGCAGTCTTTTTCTCACAATGTGTCGACTTTTTTCTTATAAAATTGGGAACAATTTATCATATTTTCTCTGTTTCTGTAAATTGCAATATTTTCTTGTAAAAGTATTACTTTTTTATGTTAAATCATTACTTTTTAAGGCAAAATGGGGACATTTGTCATATAAAATTTTGACTTTCACCACGATATTGCCAATTTTTCTGTTGTTCTTGTAAAATAGTGACATATTTTGAGTAAAATGATGACTTTTGTCATAATTTTGCCAAGTAAAATTCAGATTATTATTATAAAATTGCCAAAATGTTAAGCTTTTACTCGCACTGTGAATTCTTTCGTGACCGCTTGTATTTGATTATTGGATAGATACATGCTGCAAGACACACTTTCACTTTTAATATGTACCTCTAGTCCCTAAATATAACAACAAAGTAGCTAAAGTGCATTACAGATGATTTCTGTATACGTAAGGTGTGTTTTGAAGCGGAGTTACGCCACACCTACAGTTATGCTACACTGACACACTTCCTTTATCCTATTTTCATGCATGTATTTGTGACAGGCTTCCACAAACAACTAAATACATGGAAACATTGGCGATTTTTTTTAAGACAGCAAGTGTTCTTCCATGCGCCGAGAATTGATGCAACTCGCAGAGGAAAACATTTTCTGCAGTATTTCGATACTAATGATAATGATAAAAGCAGGTATTGATGTATTTTTTGCATGTTGGTATCAACCTGGCATCAAAGCTTCGGGGTATGATGTTGGTAAGGTGTTTTGTATTCATGTTAGCATTTAAGCTAGCTAGCGATTAGTGTACTATCTTCTTTCCTCTCCAGGAAATGAGCAGTATCACTGGTCCGTGAGTTTATCAAAGTGCGGTTATTAATCTGGGTTTTACAAAACCCAAAACCAGTGAAGTAGGCACGTTGTGTAATTTGTAAATAAAAACAGAATACAATGATTTGCAAATCCTTTTCAACTCATATTCAATTGAATATTCTGCAAAGACAAGATATTTAATGTTCAAACGTAGAAACTACATTTTTTTTTTTTGCAAATAATCATTAACTTAGAATGTAATGGCATCAACAGATTGCAAAAAAGTTGGCACATCCACAGTTTCCAAAAACAATTTGAAATGTGGACTCATCATGCCACAAAAAAGTTTTCCCCTTTGCATCAGTCCATCTTAGATGAGCTCGGGCCGAGCGAAGCCGGCAGCGTTTCTGGGTGTTGTTGATAAATGGCTTTCGCTTTGCATAGTAGAGTTTTAACTTGCTCTTACAAGTGTAGCGACGAACTGTAGTTACTGACAGTGGTTTTCTGAAGTGTCCCTGAGCCCATGTGGTGATATCCTTTACACACTGATGTCGCTTTTTGATGCAGTATCGCCTGAGGGATCGAAGGTCCGTAATATCATCGCTTACGTGCAGTGATTTCTCCAGATTCTCTGGATCTTTTGATGATATTATGGACGTAGATGGTAAAATCCCTAAATTCCTTGCGATAGCTCGTTGAGAAATGTTGTTCTTAAAATGTTCGACAATTTGCTCACGCATTTGTTCACAAAGTGGTGACCCTCGCCCCATCCTTGTTTGTGAATGACTGAGCATTTCATGGAAGCTGCTTTTCTACCCAATCATGGCACCCACCTGTTCACAATTAGCCTGTTCACCTGTGGGATGTTCCAAATAAGTGTTTGATGAGCATTTTTGAAACATGTTGCAGGCATCAAATTCCAAATGAGCTAATATTTGCAAAAAAAACATAAAGTTTACCAGTTCGAACGTCAAGTATCTTGTCTTTGCAGTCTATTCAATTGAATATATCTTGAACAGGATTTTCAAATCATTGTATTTTGTTTTTATTTACGATTTACACAATGTGCCACCTTCACTGGTTTGGGGGTTTGTAAAATTATTATAATTTTTGGGAATGTTAATTTATTCTATTTTTAGTACTAGCTTCTTTGTCAGTAGCCTCTTATTAGTCACACAATGTTTTGAACTGAACACAAAATTGCAGAGCACAATGAAAAGGCTGAGTCAGGTTATATGCTTACACTGGGCACTAGTTAACATCAGAGGTTTGAACATAAAAGCTAAGCAATTTTTTTTTAAGTCCCCCAGAGAGTTACCTTGGCTCTCTGAGCTTCTTCAATATTCTTTAATTGAGACACGAGTGGAGGAGCGATGGAGTGATGCGGAGAGAGAAAGACAGAAGATAAAAGACTAAGAAGGGAGGGTGGGAGGGGGAGCCCCAACGGGATTCAAGCTGAAATGACTTACAAATTACCGTACTCTCAAGAACGAGGCGGGCGACGCAACTTTCATATGCAAATCCCACATCGTGGCAAGGCAGAGCAATTATTAAATAAAAACATCTCAGGTCTCAACAGGAAACCTTTGTGTTTGTCATAGTGCTCTTGTGTCAGCCTCAATCAAATTCTATGTGCACTCTGGTTGTGGTTTTAGGATACAACAAAGACGCGGCCATATTGAGACATAAAAGAGGTCTAGTACTTTATCCTTTAAACAACTGTTCCGGATGGGCAATGAGGCCTAAAATCTATCTTGTACTAACGATATACATCGTTATATATTATTTGGCATGATATGTGAATGATAATAGAACCATTTCGAAACCAGTTACAAAGGCTGGTAAAAATGGTAAAAAATGCAAGAAATGCTGATACTTTTTTTTTTTTACAGTTAATTGAACAATAGCATTTTTGATCACAGTTATAATCAGACAAAAACACAGAATGGCGGTGTTAAATTTAAAGTACCACTGATAGTCACACACACACTAGGTGTGGTGAAATTACCCTTTGCATTTGACCCATCCCCTTGTTCCACCCCCTGGGAGGTGAGGGGAGCAGTGAGCAGCAGCAGTGAGCAGCAGCAGTCGCTGCGCTCGGGAATCGTTTTGGTGATTTAACCCCCAATTCCAACCCTTGATGCTGAGTTACCCATTACCAGTGAGGTAATGGGTCCCATTTTTATAGTCTTTGGTATGACTCAGCCGGGGTTTGAACTCACGACCTACCGATCTCAGGGCGGACTCTCTAACCACAAGGCCACTGTGGTATTTAATTTATATTGTCACAGTGTCCCAGTGTGACAAAATAAATTAAATATTTAAAGAATTTCCTACTATTGGCTTTGTTTTTTGATATTTATCTATTCATTCATTTTGTAACAAACACACCCACGTTCTCCGGGTAATAAGGAATCACGGGCAGGACTTGATATTTGATATACTTGATATTCAGCATTCAACGTGCATTATCACAGTACGACGATCGTATTAAAAGCTCTTAAGTCAGCCAAACTTATGAAATTTATATACATATACACTACCGTTCAAAAGTTTGGGGTCACCCAAACAATTTTGTGGAATAGCCTTCATTTCTAAGAACAAGAATAGACTGTCGAGTTTCAGATGAAAGTTCTCTTTTTCTGGCCATTTTGGGCGTTTAATTGACCCCACAAATGTGATGCTCCAGAAACACATACCGCTCAAAGGAAGGTCAGTTTTGTAGCTTTTGTAACGAGCTAAACTGTTTTCAGATGTGTGAACATGATTGCACAAGGGTTTTCTAATCATCAATTAGCCTTCTGAGCCAATGAGCAAACACATTGTACCATTAGAACATTGGAGTTATAGTTGCTGGAAATGGGCCTCTATACACCTATGTAGATATTGCACCAAAAACCAGACATTTGCAGCTAGAATAGTCATTTACCACATTAGCAATGTATAGAGTGTATTTCTTTAAAGTTAAGACTAGTTTAAAGTTATCTTCATTGAAAAGTACAGTGCTTTTCCTTCAAAAATAAGGACATTTCAATGTGACCCCAAACTTTTGAACGGTAGTGTAGACTATTTCATCCCTACGAGCCTGTTTCGCAGGTTTCCCTGCTCTTCAGGGGAACGCAAAACAGGCTTGTAGGGATGAAATAGCCTTTGTGTTTTTTCCTGACCTAACGTATATTCCGGTATTGAGCACTGTATAACGGATAAACCACAGAAACCTCGACTATAATTTATATCATATATTGCAACTTTACCGTCCAGCTTCACATCCTTGACTTCGGATACTCTGACAATAAAGTAGTACAAAATAAAAACAACTAAGGTATGTTTTAAAAATGATTGTCATATTGAGGTTGTTTCCATTTTCGTTTTTCATATGCTAGTTTCTTTACTTACGGTGTGGGGTGAAGCAACGAGACACGCCTGCAGCCACTTTACAATGATGTCAATTTTATGTACAATGTGCCAACTCACAGGAAAATGGCACGGGTCTGTGTGTCAGGTTCGAGTCAAATATAATTGTTCCTCAGCATACGAGTGCCACAGCTTATTTGTTTGAAATATATTAGCTGTCTTTCCAGTTACAAGCCTCCTCACTGCTAGTTGGTAGGGTTGGGCAATATGGACCAAAATTGATATCCCAGTATTTTGAGGCCGAATCGTGATATACGATGTACAGTATATTGATATTTTAAACAAAACGTACAAAGTGTTTAGTTTAAACTCAACATCACATTACAGTTAATTAACAGTAAATTAATTACAGTTACTCATTACTTAACCAAAAAAGTAATTTATTTACTAATGGAATTACTCTTCAATAAATGTACTTTATTACTAGGGAAAGTAATGAATGCGTTAGAGGGCGGTAGAGACTTCCTGTGTGCCGGACCTTTTCTCAGCAGTGGTGCGCCGCACCGGCCGCAAACGGCTTTACCAAACGTGTACAAAAGATACCAGTATAGTGGTAGTCTCAAATATATATTTATTTCTAAAATATACCACCCAGCCCGAATAACATATTTTTCGGACTATAGGGCACACTTAAAATCCTGTGAGTGAGCCTTATAACCCGGTGCGCCTAATGTACAGAATAATTCTGGCTGTGCTTACCGACCTCGAAGCAATTGTATTTGGTACATGGTGCAATGACAAGTGTAACCAGTAGATGGCAGTCACATATAAGAGATATGCGTAGAATGCAAGATGACGCCAGTAAACCACACCAAAAACTTTAATGTTCTATAGAACATTACACACAACGCTCAAAAATCTGTCAACATGTTTTAGTACGACTTTGGTAAGCTACGAACCCGCACCGCTTGATGGATTGTCAGAGCATTACAGCTACTGTAGTCAGCTGTGCTTCATTATACGGGTATTATTATGGTGTGTGTGTATAAGGACAGCAAAGTGGCACCTATTAGCAGACAATATCTGGCGTTTTGTTTCGCAATTTTGTGCAGAACCATCTTTTCTTACCTTCTGGTACCTGCTGATGTGTATTTGGGATCTGCATAAGTCCTGAAAAATTGCGCGAGTATACCATTGTAGTCCGTGCCGACACCGTAGTTGATAAGCTTCTTCTTTTTCTCTATCTTCTTGTTATGGGGCATTCATCCTCCGCTGTTGCCATTTCTAATATAAGGTAAAGTAACTTTCTAACTTATATCTGTCAGTAGACTCGCAATGGAAGCACTAAAAACTACCGATGTAGTGGGTTTACCTAATTCACCTGCAGAACTTTAGTTATTAGAGAGTTCCGGTCGGACGGTTTTTCACGGGAAACATTTCCTGTATTGTTGTTGCACGAGTGAGCCACGGATGAGGAGATGCTGCTCCGTTATTGATTTAAGTAAAGTCTGAATGTCATTAAAACAGTTAGCTCCATCTTTTGACATATTCGATTCCCGTTCTTGCACGCTACACCGCTACAACAAAGATGACGGGGAGAAGACGCTGTCAAAGGTGAGCTATGTAAATAAGACCACCCACAAAACGGTGCATCCTGAAGGTCGCAAAGCAACTTGAAGGAGATCTGTAAAACATAATAATTTTGACCAAAGAACCACCATTACATGTTATGTAGACCACAAGATAGAGTTTTAAATGTAGAAAAAAAAAATCCTAATATGACCCCTTAATGCGCCTTATAATCTGGACCGCCGTTTGTATGAAAATAGACCTGAATAAACCAGTTAATCGGCAGTATATTCCGGTGCGCCCTATGGTCCGAAAAATATGGTAGTTGCCGTAGCGAATGTCACAGTGAACCTCATTAGATCCAACCAATATATAGAGTGTTAAAGTACAGTGCTGAGAAGAAGAAGTGGATGATAGTCATTGAATTAAAAAAATAAATAGTCGAAAACATGATTGAGCGTGCAGCTAGCTAACTTAGTGAAACAGTTGGAGCGTAGCAGCTGGTCTGCACCATACTCAAGCAGAGTAAGCCGACAAGGCCATTATCTAAAAGCGGACATTTATCCATGAAAATAGCGTGTTTGATGGAGACGCAGCTGGAAGGAGACACTGTAAAAGTCCACTACCCAAGGTAAATGCTGTACATTATTATTACAATATTTTGTAAAACTACTGTAGTTGTTGGACTACATTCTATTGTATTGTTTTTATACAAGATTTCTTACTGTATCGAAACATTTTTTTTATATGCAGTTAGAAGATGTAGATTGCTTTTCGACAGGAAAAAGAAGAACACTTTGTTTTTCAATTGAACTTTTTGTATTTTAAAAATGAAATTCAGTTAAACCAATCGATTTTTTGGTTCATCCAATCGTAGTTCATAATAAAAAATCAATGACCAATCAAATTGATTTTAATTCATTTTAACGGGCGACAACGTTTTGCAATACAGGTTTTTCTGTATGACAGAACCGATTAACCTCATATCCCGAATTACCATTGTATTAACGGTGGGCGAATCGATCAAAATATTGATAGTATTGATACCCAGGTGAGTTTTGGTATTGGCTTGATACTGGTTTGTTTTCAGTATTTTTGGCTGAGGACTACACTGTCCAATCCTACACAAAAGGTAAAGCAATGACGGTGTGTGAGTACGTGTCATCAGAGAGTAATTAGACGTGTTTGATGAGCCCAGGAGGGCCGACCAGAGTTATTGGCAGAGTGACTCCACTATGATCAAGCTGGGATAAGCATGTCAATAACTGGGAGATCCCACCTATGTAAAACCCCTCAAATAAAAATACTTTGTCACTCTTGTGGGAGGCCGACTGACAGCTGGTGGGGGTTTCCATGGCAACACACTGGCTATTCGCCTTGCAAGCCACAGTCCTGGTGCTGTAAGTAGTGGGGTGTCGCACACAAGGGTGTGTTGTTACTGCAAGTGTTCCTGCAGGGATTAATGTGGCAACATGTACAAGGCTGACTCTGAACCATGCTGCACGTGTCAAATTTGATAACTACTTATGATTTTGTTTCATTGACTTTTAGTTGACATTCTATATTGTTCTTTTTTACCTTTTCATTTCGATAAGGTTTTTTTTTTGTGACACTTCTACATTATAACTTTAAGTCCCCTTTAAAACAAGAAAAAAAGAAAAGGTTTACATATAAATAGGAATGAGTATTGTTTACATTAATACCGATACTCGTACCAAATCAAACGATGTCTGAACCGTACAAAAAAAATAGAAAACATACACATTTTGTTTAAAGGCCTACTGAAACCCACTACTACTGACCACGCAGTCTGATAGTTTATATATCAATGATGAAATCTTAACATTGCAACACATGCCAATACGGCCGGGTTAACTTATAAAGTGACATTTAAAACGTCGCGGTATGATGACGTATGCGCGTGACGAAGTCAGAGTAACGGAAGTTATGGTAGCCGTATAATACTATACAAAAAGCTCTGTTTTCATTTCATGATTCCACAGTATTCTGGACATCTTTTGCAATTTGTTTAATGAACAATGAAGGCTGCAAAGAAGACAGTTGTAGGTGGGATCGGTGTATTAGCAGCGGACTACAGCAACACAACCAGGAGGACTTTGTTGGAGCGCTAGCCGCGCTAGCCGCCGACCTCACCTTGACTTCCTACGTCTCCGGGCCGCCAAACGCATCGGGTGAAGTCCTTCGTCCTTCTGCCGATCGCTGGAACGCAGGTGAGCACGGGTGTTGATGAGTAGATGAGGGCTGGCTGGCGTAGGTGGAGAGCTAATGTTTTTAGCATCGCTCTGTGAGGTCCCGTTGCTAAGTTAGCTTCAATGGCGTCGTTAGCACAGCATTGTTAACCTTCGCCAGCATGGAAAGCATTAACCGTGTATTTACATGTCCACGGTTTAATAGTATTGTTGATTTTCTATCCATCCTTCCAGTCAGGGGTTTATTTTTTTGTTTCTATATGCAGTTAAAGCACAATGCTATCACGTTAGCTCGTAGCTAAAGCATTTCGCCGATGTATTGTCGTGGAGATAAAAGGCACTGAATGTCCATTTCGCGTTCTCGACTCTCATTTTCAAGAGGATATAGTATCCGAGGTGGTTTAAAATACAAATCCGTGATCCACAATAAAAAAAGGAGAGTGTGGAATCCAATGAGCCAGCTTGTACCTAAGTTACGGTCAGAGCGAAAAAAGATACGTCCATCACTGCCTCTCAAATCGTTCACTGTAACGTTCCTCATCTACGAATCTTTCATCCTCGCTCAAACTAATGGGGTAATCATTACTTTCTCGGTCCGAATCTCTCTCGCTCCATTGTAAACAATGGGGAATTGTGAGGAATACTAGCTCCTGTGACGTCACGCTACTTCCGGTACAGGCAAGGCTTTTTTTATCAGCGAGCAAAAGTTGCGAACTTTATCGTCAATTTTCTTTACTAAATCCTTTCAGCAAAAATATGGCAATATCGCGAAATGATCAAGTATGACACATAGAATGGATCTGCTATTCCCGTTTAAATAAAAAAAAAATCATTTCAGTAGGCCTTTAAAGAAAGTGCATTTTTATTTTTAAGAATTTTTTTGTGACATGCAAGTTGAACTGAATTGTAATTTTAATATTTCATTAATGTAAATAATATCATATAATATCATAATTATCACAGCAAAAACAATTGTAAAACACAGCGGAGGTGCAAATAAACATGCTTGTGTAATAGAAGTGTTGGATAAAATCTATTCACATCTGAATCCCAATTCTGAACTGATTCTAAATGTTCAAGAATCAATTTTTAAAAAAGACGTGCTTTAGGCCGCACTTATTCGCTGCGTGTATATTTCATATATTAGTTTTTTTAATTTAGTTTTGGCACTAATCCCTACACCTAAGAAACATCAAGCTCTATATATGTACATCTACAAATATGCTGCACTGTAAAGTTTAATACTGACTATAAAAAAATAGACATATAAAAATACAATAATTAACTGTATATCTGTCATGTCTTTTGGATCATGTTTTGTTTTGTTCAGTTATGTTTGGTTTTTGGACTCTTTAGTTTCTGTTTACGCTCCATTGTTTTTGTTTCCATGACAACCCTTTAGTTTTCGCCTGTCCTCATGTCACGCACCTGTCTCACGCTTTGCACTCGCGCACCTGTCACTAATCATGTCACTGTTATTTAAGCCTGTCTTTTTCTGTTGATCGTCCTGGTGACATTATCCTTACTACCTCTGCTACCTTTCATTCCAAGCCATTGTTCCCTGCACGTTTTTTCATGCCACAGTAAGTGTTGTATAGTTCATGTTTATAGTTTTTGCCTTTGTGCAAGTTTTTGTTTCATTAGCCAAGTTTTCTGGGGGCATCCTGATCAGATGCCCGAACCACGTCATCTGGCTCCTCTCGATGTGGAGGAGCAGCGGCTTTACTCTGAGTTCGTCCCAAATGACAGAACTTCTAACCCTGTCTCTAAGGGAGAGAGCCCTGCCACCCGATGGCGGAAAATCACTCCGGCCGCTTGTACCCGTGATCTTGTCCTTTCCGTCATAACCCAAAACTCATGACCATAGGTGAGGATAGGAACGTAGATCAACCGGTAAATTGAGCGCTTTGCCTTTCAGCTCCGCTCTTTCTTCCTCACCTCCGGAATAACTTTGAACATGTCACGAGGGAGACACTGGACACTGGATCCGAGGGGATCATGTTCCGTGCCTTTATTGTCGAGAAGGTGGTTGGTGCCTTTTGTGGCGGTAATTCCAGAAACCGCTGGTGGACACAAGCGGTGAGGGATGCCATCAAGCTGAAGAAGGAGTTCTATTGGGTGCTTTTGGCTTGTGGGATTTCGGAGGCAGCGGACAGGTACCAACAGACCAAGCGGTGTGCAGCTTTGACGGTCAAAACCTCGGACATGGGAGGAGTTTGGGAAAGCCATGGAACTTCCTGACGGCTTTGAAGCAATTCTGGACCACCAACCGCCACCTCAGAAGGGAGAAGCAGTGCACTGGCAACACCGTGTATAGTGGGGACGGCGTGCAGCTGACCTCGACTTGGGATGTTGTGGATCGGTGGAAGGAGTATTTCAAAGACCTCCTCAATGCCACTTACACATCTTCCTATGAAAAAGCAGTGCCTGGGGAATCTGTGGTGGGTCCCCTATTTCTGGGGCTGTGGTTGCCGCGGTAGTTAAGAAGCTCCTCTGTGGCAGGGCCCCGGGGGTGAATGACATCGGTCTTGAGTTCTTTAAGGCTCTGGATGCTGTGGGAATGTTTTGGATGACAAGGCTTTGCAACATTGTGTGGACATCGGGGGCAGTTCCTCTGGATTGGCAGACCGGGGTGGTAGTTCCTTTCTTTAAGAAGGGGAACCGGAGGATCTGTTCCAACTATCGTGGGATAACACTCCTCAGTCTTCCCGGTAAGGTCTATTCAGGTGTGCTGTAGAGGAAGCTACGCTGGATAGTCAAACCTCGGATTCAGGAGGAGCAGTGTGGTTTTCTTCCTGGTGGTGGAACTATGGACCATATCTATACTCTCCTTGGGTTTGCATGGGAGTTTCCACAACCAGTCTACATGTGTTTTGTGGACTTGGAGAAGGCATTTGACTGTGTACCCCGGGAAGTCCTGTGAGGAGTGCTCAGAAAGTATGGGGTATCAGACCGTCTGATTGTAGCGGTCCGCTCCCTGTATGATCGGTGTCAGAGCTTGGTCTGCATTGGCGGCAGTAAGTCGGACCTCGAAGTCCGAGTCCATGGTTCTCGCCCGGAAAAGAGTGGAGTGCCATCTTCGGGTTAGGGAGGAGATTTTTCTCAGAGTGAAGGAGTTCAAGTACCTCTGAGCCTTGTTCACCAGTGAGAGAAGAGTGGATCAAGAAAAAAAAACAGACCAAAAACAAGTGTCCTTTGCAGAGGACACCGCATGGCATATGGATTTCATGTTTTCTCTTGGGTGCCGGTGTTCTGTCAAAATGCGCTACACATAAATAAGAGCTACTAAGCATGAGCACCCAAACAAAATATAAATCAAAACTTCGTACTTTGTGTAGACTTACCTTGTGTTGAATTTGTCACTTGCTAAAAGTAAGTAACTGTTTTACATTATATTTCTTCAATTGTGTCTTCTGACCAGTGAGCATGCAGACACTTACAGCGTGAGGAAGTTCACATTGATGCAAATAATGGTAGCCTACATTTTCATTTTCATCACCATTGTTTGAAGAACAATCAACTGGTAGCTTTGTTTGGTGAATCAGCTCATTTTGACAGAACACCACCAGCACTCATGCAGCCATGCCTAACACAGACACTTTATGGTTGGGTAGGCTCGGTTTAGCAATACGTAGGCCTGAACACGCGCTTAAATTCCTCAGCACACCTGAACATCTGCTTAAACTTCCTTTCTGCTGGCTGCCGACGGAAGGTTGCGCTTTTTTATTGCCATCGCTAATCAGCAGCAGAATCCCTCTGCTCATTAACAAGACACGCGCTAGCCCGAGGCTAACTGCCTCATATGTCAAGCACATATAAAGATGTCATCTTCTGCTTGGCTGGGTAAACAACTATTAAAACTGGATGCAAATGGACGTTCAATGATATTCAAATGAGGAGACAACAGGGAAGCTCCAACCCTGAGGCACTGGGCTTTAACATTGGCCCACATTCCTCCGCCGTGTTAAATGGAAACACTTTTAGACACGGCCCTTCTTTTTAGCCCTGCAAGATATCTGACACAAAATTAAAAGCTATTCTCATGCAGCAGCTTTCTCATACATATTCTTGTTCATGTCTACAATTACTGTAACTCAGTGGTGGGCCAGCAAGGCCTTCTCTGCTGGCCTAACATAACCAGAAATCATGTTCATAATTAAAGATAAAAATATGTTTTTATTTACTTTCCCTAAATATCTAAAAGTATTCATATTCTTTTCATGTCATATTATGCTCTTTCCAGAACTGTTGTTTTTAGGTTAGAGTTTGTATCCAATCAGAATTCAGCTAGCTTATGTTGCCTTCAGAATCAACAATCCAGGCGTTTGTGCACTGTAAGTGAACGGGCACATACAGTTGATAGACAATTGCGATAGCCAATCAGATCACGAGCTGTTGTCAGTAAGACCTTCGAGCTGGCCTTTCGCTGTGATTGTCAATTGTCAATCACAAGTTACAAAAACAGGAAATGGCATCGGAGCCATAGAAAGCCACAGAAAACTCACCGGTACTCACAAATAATGTTGATTAGGTGGCATTTGCAAGGCCATTTGCAAGAAGGATACTTAAGAGAAACTACATCTGTGCGATGAGGTCGGCCGACACTGGAAGCTATCCCGGCGGTGAAATGCCCGTGACTTTCACACGAATCAACCGACTACGACCAACTACGAGCGGTACCACTGGCTTATACGGCGTCAAATGGGTCCTACAAATTGTGAGTTCAAATATTGAATTTCTTAATTTTTTCATGTTTCATTTGTTTTATACAATTCTTTTAATTTTGACAGTACCACGTGAGATATGTTTTAATTTCTGTTTGAATTCATTGAATGTTAAATGCGCCGAAAAATAGACCGTTTTGTACACTCTTGAGGGGGCTCTATGCGCAGTAGTGTGCGAGTGGGTTTTCTGTATAGTATCTCCAGTATCTCCGTGTTCATGTGGTGACATAAATAACAGTATTTTGAGAGGTGAAGTCGGACTAAGTAGGACATCTCTGAAGGCCTAGGTGAGAAACGCACGGCCCGCCACAGCTGTAACTATGAATGTACCTTGGTAATCCCTTCTGTTTTTCAGTCAGTACAGTTTGGTGTCGTGTCGCAGTGTTGTGCCTTACAAACGCAAACATATTTTGTGTTGTTGGAGAAGCAGTTAGCTTATCTCTTGCCGTAGTTAGCTTTTACGGCTAATACCGAAGCACTCCGATGTGTTACTACAATAGAAAAACAGTTCCTCAGTGTTTGCTCTTACAAAAACAATGACAGCTTGGTTATTATACAGTGCAGTTCCCCTTTAAGAGGAGGGCGGATCGATCCATAAATTGATACTACAGTGATACTACACCAAGGGTAGTATCAGTTTTTGTTATTCTTTACCAAGTCGGGGAATAATACCCCAGACACAGGTATCGGCTGATCGCACTCATCGATGATTGGTATCCGAATTGGCAGCATAAAACCCTGATTAGAACATTCCCAAGTTTTACATGCAGAAAACAATGCAAATGACGAATTAAATCAAATATACATTCAATTTACATTTCGGGAAAACTAGGAATGTAGTTTTTTAATTTATATTTTAATTCTATAGATGCTTTGGGAGAGTCATGTCTCCAAAAGTAAAAGCAGTCTAAAAAGTCGCTAAATTGGCAACAGCGACCCATCCTGCTACGTCTTCTTATTCTCTGGCAGACCAGGTGTGTTAAGAAGCAGAGATACAATGCCAGCGACTCTATTGTGTTGTAATGACAAGATACATCATGTGAGGGCAGACTGCTGGTCCAAATGTATTCATTGTGAGCTTCAACAAAAAATGAGTGTATGCGAATAATTGTTCCGTTCTTTTTGTTGGCATTTTATATTTGGCATTTCTTACATTTTTCTGAGTTTCGTGTATCTTTCAAAAGAGCTGTTTGAACATTGTCTTACCTTTGTGTCTAGTATAGGGTCCAAAACCTAGCCGTCACATCAAGTACACTTAAAAAATGAGGGACATCTGCTAGTGCAAAGTGGAGTTCAGTGAGATCGAAGCGCAGCGTCAGCAGTTCTTTCTATTAATATTTTTCTGTATTAAAAGTGCAGCAGAATGTTCCAGTCAAGACAAAGCTCTACCTCGTTATAGGCAATTTAATCATGAGCGGCGTTCGACAACACAATGGCAGAATATCTTTTCACTATCTGGACAGCCTTGGGGGACTGCTGCGTGAGCACTTTTTTTTTTTTTGACCAGACAAAGACTTAAAACCGAATACAGACATTTTCAACAAGCTGTGAACTCGTGTGTCAACCACTTAAAACCAGCAGAACTCCTATTAAAAGAGGCAGCTGAGTTGTGTTTGTGTTGCTATAGTAACTATCAACACACACATGCTATATACATCCACGTAAACAGAAGAATGTCTGCTCAACTGAACCGAATTTTGAAAAAAAAAAAAGCAGAAGATGATTTAAACCACAAAGAGTTATATCGGTGAATGTTAAAATTAAATCAGGGGTGTCAAACGTAAGGCCCGAGGGCCGGATCAGGCCTGCGAACAGGTTTTATCCGGCCCGTGGGATGAGTTTGCTAATTATAAAAATGAGCTGAAATGTTTGAATGAAAGAAACTGCTGTTCTAAATGTGTCCTCTAGATGTCGCAATAGCAATTCTTTGTATTTTTGTAGATTATGTAAAAAAAATAAACCACATGGTGTTAGTGCACCAGTCGAGGAAAATGAGTAAACTACATAAATAACATCCTGTAATTTTATTTTGATATTATTTTTTTATCTTGATGGATTGAAAATTAACACCAATGAGTTGAGTGATGAACATTATCACATACTTTTTCAGAAAGTACAAATAACGACAAATAAAGATAGAATATTATTAACCGCAACATGTAAGTATAAAAAAACAACAACAACATTATGATTTGTACATTTTCAGAATGTGTTTGTTGTATTCTTAAACAAAGAAAACAATCTGAAGTTGTCTTTATTTTTAAGTTATCGTGCCGTGATTTTACCAGTCCGGCCCACTTGGGAGCAGATTTTTTTCCATGTGGCCCCCGATCTGAAATGAGTTTTACACCCCTGAATTAAATAAAGTGCACAATCTGTATAAAAGCTCTATGGAGATGATGATTTCATTTTTCCAGCATGATCCAGCAGTGCCAGTAACTGGTGTACTGACCATGGCATTACTGTCCTCGATTGGCCTGTCAACTCCCCTGACCTGAACCCCATAGAGAATTTGTGGGGTATTGTGAAGAAGAAGCTAAAAGACACCAGACCCAATAATGCAAATAAGCTAAAGGCCGCTATTGAAGCATCCTGGGCATCCATAACACCTCAGCAATGCCACAGGCTGATTGCCTCCATTGCCTCCACTGCACCAAATATCTGCCAGGAACTTTAACTAACTTACTAACTAGGATTGGTGCAACAAGAAAAAATAAATTTACATATGAAACCGTGATTCTTATTTATTACGTTTCTAAATCGATTCGTTTTTTTAAAATAAAAAATTGTTTTTAAAAATATTTTCTTTTTTTTATTCCAAAATAATATATTGCAAGAAAAATATTGGGTTAAAAAAAATTTGGCCGGGGCCCGGGTGGTATATATACAATTATAATGAAAAAAATACTAAATATATATTTTTTAACTTGGGGGGCGGGGGGGGGGGGGGGGAGGGTTTTATTCTGCAGTGCCTGTTTTTCTAGGCTTTATGAGGTTTTAAATGCAAACTTGAGCTATTTGAAAATGTTAAAAGTTATCAAATCTAATTCTAATTGCTTGCTACTGATAGGTCTTTCATAACCTTGATACTACACCGTCTGTGTGAGTGTAATTAGTCAATGAGGGAGTCCCGCTATTAAAGGCTAATGGTTGTGTGTTTACAACGTGATCATTGGCCTCTCTTTGGCCAACAATAAATGAACCAGTGTTGAGCCTCAGCTGTATCATCATGAATATTCATTGGCCTATTTTGTATATGTGTGTGTTTGTGTGTGTGTGTGCGTGTGTGTGTGGCACGCATTAAAGAATTCATCACAATGCTTGACTTTGTCCGTGTAATAAGTCAGGCTGACAACATTTCAAATCCTTGCCAAAACTGCACAGAACAGGTTTTTTGCGACGTGGCAAACCAATTTTTTTTTTTTTTTTAAGTTTGAAAAAATATGCTGTAAAACAAATTCAACTGTGGCAAAATGAAGAGCACTGAATTAAATTCAGTTTCAACCAGATTGTTTTTTTTTAACCTATATAAAACATTTTAAATGTGATAAAACATGTCATACATGGCATTGAAGTCCCTAAGTGAGGCATAAGAAACATTTTGGAGTGGTTGTGACAGTGGTGTCTATCCCAGGATGTTGTATCAGGTACTTGCTCATTTCCAACAGCGTATTTTTCGGCAAAAAAAACCTTTGATATTTGATATCTATTGATTTTAAAGCTTGAATAGGGTGTCAAATATTACAATTAAATTATAGTATGTCTTCAATCAATTCATATAAAACAAGCTATACAAACACTTTGGAGAGGTTGCCATGTGGGTACCCAGGTAAGCTAGCTCATTTCCATAAGCTTATTTTTGGCCATTAAAGCCCATTTTAAAGCCTTATGACAATTTTAATACTTATGTAGAGTGTCAAATATTACAATTAAACTGTTCTTTCTACATTTATTCAATCACTTCATATTAATGAATAAGCTAGAACAATATCTGTTAGCCTTAAAATTGGTACAGAAAGCCTGATCCGTCAAACTAGCACACATTCTAATAAGAAACTCAATAAATGTCACTATTTCAATCAATCAATCAATGTTTATTTATGTAGCCCTAAATCACAAGTGTCTCAAAGGGCTGCACAAGCCACAACGACATCCTCGGTACAGAGCCCACATACGGGCAAGGAAAAACTCACCCCAGTGGGACGTCGATATTTCAATGAACATATGATATTTTGTTCAAAAAAATTAACTTTGAATAAGGAATATATTTACCACGAACAATAAAACATAAGACCACACATATTTGACATATATTAGCATCACATTATTTACATTAAAATTTGTTTTTTAGGTTTATTTAGATTCTACCAGATAATTACAATTATCAATTAATATGACATCTGCCTACTATCTGACACCTGACATGTTAGCTACTTATCTTTGTTTTTAATGTCTATTTTCTATTTCTTGCTGGATCTACTCTCTATTTTATGCTGCTGCTGTCACATATACTGTATATACTGTAATGTTGTATATGGTCATTGTTATATATTGTATATTTGTTATAGACATAATAGAATATATCTGTATATATATTATTCCGTACACACATTATGTATTTATTCGTATATGTTAGATTTTTTTATCGCTAAATTAGTCTATTTATACCTACATTGTCCTTTCCATCCTTACACTTTCCATCATTGTAACTGAGCTACTGTGTTGAACAATTTCCCTTGTGGATAATTACAGTTTTTTTAAGTCTAAGTCTAGTCTAATAGATGAAAAAAAAAAAGATTACCAGTGACGATCAAAAAATTTGTTGGTATAGTGGCCGTGCCAGCAACTTGAGGGTTCCAGGTTCGATCCCCGCTTCCGCCATCCTAGTCACTGCTGTTGTGTCCTTGAGCAAGACACTTTACCCACCTGCTCCCAGTGCCACCCACACTGGTTTAAATGTAATTTAAATATTGGGTTTCACTATGTAAAAGGGCTTTGAGTCACTAGAGAAAATTGCTATATAAATATATTCACTTCACTGTAAAAACAACTACCACAGCTTTTACAGTAATAAAACTGGCAGCTCAGTCGCCAGAATTATACCATAAAAATAAGAGTGGTCCTTTTGTTTAATTCACAGTAATTCAGAGTAAAAACCATCGTAAATTTTACTGCAAAATTCTGGCTACGCAGCAGCCATTTGGTTTTTTTTCAAACCGTAAAATACATTTTTTTATTAGCGTACGCAAATACCTACAGAAAGACCCTAAATTGGAACAAAAACCTGCTATTTTTTTTTCTCCAAACAACACACCTTTCCTAAACCACGCCTTCAGAGCCTGAGTGGAAAAGACTTGTTCCGACTTGCATCACTGTGGTGATTATGGAAAACGGACGTAGATACAGTGCTCATTTGTGTTTCATGGTAATTTGCGCTGGCAAGTGGAGCAGGCAGCGCTGCTGTGTGAGTGAAGCAGAGGGGCCAAGAGGAGGATTAGATAATCAAACAGTGTGCCACTTTAAATAATCTCTGGCTCCTCTGGGGGAGGTGAGACTTAAAACTGGAGCCCTTTCGCTTTAATTGTCTGATTTTCCCATCATTATAGTTGAGGGCCTCAGTAATTCAGGCTTATTAAATATTCAGGAGCCATGCTGGGAAGGACGGCAGAGGAACCGCGGATGAGTGAGAAGCAAATATGGCTATTTAACAGATGAGAACATGATGTTGATATTGGAATTATTTGATTCCTGCAAATCAATAATTTCACTTTTCTTTCGGATATTTCTTATAAACAAACTGCTTAAAGAGAAGGCCATCGTCAGATTTGTGATTCTTAAATAAATGTTCAGTTATATCCGTTTTCTAGGCATTTATTGATGGTACCACACTGTAAAAAAAATACATCTGTAAATTTTACAGAAAAATTCACAGGTTTTTTTATTTTTAATTTTTTACACCAAATTACTATATTTTACTGTTATTTTAAAAAACAGAATCTAATTCTGGTGACTGAGCTGCCATGTTTTTTCACCATAAACCTTTTTTATTTTTTTACAGTGAAGTGCTGTAAATTTAAAAACACTGCCGCTTTTATTTTTACATTGAAATTCTGGCAACTGAGCTTATGTCTTTATTTTTATTTATTTTTTACCGTAAAATATATGGTTGTTGTTTTTACCATAAATTACTGTATATTGAAATAACTGTACCAAATGTAATTTTTGCAGTACAATTTTGGGACTGGGCTGTTTTTTTTAAAGTACTATCTATGGAAGATGTTTTTGCAGTGGAGCGCCAAGCAGTGTTAAATTTGTAGACTAAAAATGTTCATTTTAGCTATCGCCAACAAGCTATTTTCACCTGAATAAAATAGGACGATAACGAGTCAAAACAAATGCATGTTTACGAAAACAATGACGAAATTAATAGACAATTAAGTCGATGAATAAAAGCTAGAGAAAAATAATTGACAGAGAGAAAATCGAATCATATTTAATATTTTCTTTAGGTCGGTGGGGCAAATTAGGAACCTATTCAAGGAAAGTAGCTTGTAGGAGATGGGTGGGGCTAAATCACAGCGGGGATCCAATCAAAACTAGAACTACAAAGACACAGTGTTTAGATTTTTACCGGGAAACAAGACTGTATTGTAGGGATGTAATGATAAACAGTAATAATGATGACGGCGACAACACGTTTTTCCCTGTTAAAAAAACACATACCCAAACCTAAACTTCTATAAACACATTACTGTCTGAGCAACTAAGCTATTTAGTTGTGCACGTTGAACCTACAAGCAGTGTTCTCTTAGCACGGAATTCTGATAATCGATCTTTCCTCAGAGGAAAACAGACGAGGTGTTTTTATGGCGTGTTCACGTACCACTGAACAGAGTAGGACAGACACAACGCCCGCCAGGAGTGACACATACTGTAATTAGAATATATTGTATTTGTTATGCACTTTTCATTTAAATTAAGTGCTACAGTACAAACAAATATTTACAGTACAGCAATAAAAGATTAGCTATTAAAACAGATACAACACTAAGACTAAAACAATTCAGTGAAACATAAACACAAGAAATGCAAAATAGTGTTTTTCCTAACAGTGTGTCTATTTATATTAGTTATGTTTAAAAAAGCTTTTTGGGCATATTAGACATTAATAATGATAACCGTGATCATTTTGGTCACAATAACCGTGATATGAAATTCTCATATCGTTACATCCCTACTGTATTATTACACACATCATTACAATATGTCTTCTACCCCTGGAAGAAAAAGACATTTGGAGACGTTTTACCTTTGCAAGGGAGACAACAAGACACGTTGTAAACCCTGTGGCTCCAATTTCTCTGGTAAAAATACAACCAACTTGAAGTGTCTTCTGCAGGCGTCGATGCAACAGTAAGTAGGCCTTATCTAATATTTCCAAATTACTCATACTGTACTGAATTACTGTTACTATTAAAAAAAGTAGAAAATATTGTTTATTTATGTTACCATTTTAGTCACGTATTATTCAATTGAGTTATTGAAAAATATGCAAAATGTCAGCTAAAACAATAACACACAATAAGGTTTAGTGTGAAATGTACGACTTGAAATATTCATTGTGTGCAGGTCTTGTTGTGAATTTAGTTTTAGAAATGCTCTGAAAAAAATAATAAAAGTGCTTTCAAGACAACTTCAAAGATGCGTTGTCCGCTATACTATATCCATCCATCTATTTTCTACCGCTTGTCCCTTTTGGGGTCGCGGGGGGTGCTGGAGCCTATCTCAGCTGCACATGGGCGGAAGGCGGTGTACACCCTGGACAAGTCGCCACCTCATCACAGGGCCAACACATATTTTAGTCAAAAAAATGTACTGTAATTTTAGTCGACTAAAATGTTGAGGAATTTTCTTGACTAAAACTGGACTAAAACTAAATTAATTTAGATGACTAAAATATGACTGAAACTGAAATACATTTTCATCAAAAGACTAAAACTAAAACTCAATTAAAAACAGCTGTCAAAATTAACACAGTCCCTATTTGACTGTTAGTAGACACAACTGTACCTGGTTGTCAATCAGGAGACACACATGTCCGTGACTGACTATCAAGAGACACACCTGTCCCTGGCTGTCAATCAGGCTACACCTTTTCCTCAGGATATACACGTATCCCTCGTTGTCACTCAAGGGACACACCTGTTCCTGATTGACAATCAGGAGACACACTTGTTCCTGATTCTCTATCAGGAGACGCACATGTTCCCTGGAGACGAGAAGGTTCATTGACTTATTATCCAATGTAAATATTTTAAAATGTGCATTTTTATATCATGATTATGACGATAATTATTCTTATTACAATTGTGTGACCATCACTTACTCAATTATAATAGTTATGTATTTCTGAACCAAAATAATTATTTGTATTATTGTTATTATTTTGGAACATTTCCTGTTCTAACCAATAGTTAGGTCCTTTGGACGCTAAAATTCATTGTTCACCAGAATTACCCATTTCTGGCCCAACAATTCCCATTGAAATTATTGCACATCTTAACCTATTTAGATCATTCCAGCACCAAAAAAGTCAAGCTAACAATTGTACACATCTCCAACATTCCCAGTTTTCCAGAAATTATACATCCCCATAACAAAAAAATATTGTTGATGTTTAAAAATTCTTACTACTTCCACATTCCTCAACAGAGTTTAAACCATTCCAACTTAAAACATTTAACTCATTCAAAATATTCAGGCTATGTTTTTAAACATCCCAGACAAGTCTACTTTTTCTGTAAATACTGAAAATGTCACATTTCTACACAAATTGCCTTCTCTAGTTATTACTATTATTATGCCTACTACTACTATTGTTATCATATTGCAACACACCAGACAAGTGTATAAATGAGATATTAAATGGATTCACATTAATATCCCGGCCAAATTCTAGAATAGAAGAGAAGCGTCAAAATGACAGAGGAGCTATCCATGGTGCTGAATGATACCACTTAGCCACGTCTTCTCATGATGATACCGTACATTAAAAAAATAAATTAAAAAAATGTAACATTTAATTTCAGTCTCTGAATTGAATTTTTAGTGGCCTGAACTTTTTTTTTTTTTTTTTTTAAATCAAAACTTTAACATGTTAGGCACGAGGTGGACAAAAACCCCCAAATATCATTAAAAAAAGGTTTAAACTGCATCAGGATCTTCCAAAGTGTGGTACATTCGTTATATTTACAGGACATCTTTTTTCTGCATCTCAAAATGTTACACTTTTTATCCAAAAAGTTCACATTTTGTACACAAATATTCTCTATGCTGTTGAGAATCCTTAAAGTTCCACATTCTCACAAATGTTCACAATTATCAACTTATTCCAGCACTTCTAAATTATTTTCTGCCCCATCCCCCAGGAAAAAATATATATATTTGGCACCACCACCACAATCTCAATAAATAGTATCATGTGTCTATAAAAAATGTATATAAGTACACCTTTGCATAACATTGTATATCTATTAACATTAAAGAAAACAAAAAAAAAGAAATATAGATCAACTTATTAATAAATTACTTTGTTAACATTGTTTTTTAGTCTGTTTCACAAAATATTTAACATGCATCGATTTGCCTGGAATTCAAAAACAAAAATACTTCTTATTTAAACTTCACAATATTTTTAACCAACTTGAACCATTTGATACTGAAAAATCAAATTATAAATAATACATTCAAATTAATCAGCAACATTAACACAGGAACACAATATTTAAAATGTAACAAAATGAGAATGTCAGGATTAATAGCTACAATGAGTACACGTTGTAGTGCACAGCTTTTCAAAGAGTGTTTCTACTCATAAAGCATGTTCCCTGGGGTCACATTTGCCCCCATGGAATCGTAACCCCCCCGCCCACGCCCCACTATCTAAGAAAAAATGACTTATTCAAACCATACCATTATAACATGAATGTATTGACATAATTCAAAACATACAAGCTAACAAATCTCCACATTTCCATAATGCAGGCCTAAAGTCATTTTCATATTTCTCAACTCAGTTTAAACATTAAAAACAATCAAGCTAACAATGTTCCAAATTCCTAAACTCCTAAATTTCTCACAATCCCACATTCTATCATCCATAAATCCCATTTTAAGTCATTTTGCCATATTTTTAAACCTATCCAAAACATTCCAACATCGAACAATGTATGCTAAGAATGTAACAAACACTATTAATTAGGGCTGTGAATCTTTGGGTGTCCCACGATTCGATTCAATATCGATTCTTGGGGTCACGATTCGATTCAAAATCGATTTTTTTTTTAATTCAACACGATTCTCGATTCAAAAACAATTTTTTTTCCCGATTCAAAACGATTCTCTATTCATTCAATACAAAATATTTCAGCAGGATCTACCCCAGTTTGCTGACATGCAAGCAGAGTAGCAGATTTTTGTAAAAAGCTTTTATAATTGTAAAGGACAATGTTTTATCAACTGATTGCAATAATGTAAATTTGTTTTAACTATTAAATGAACCAAAAATATGACATATTTTATCTTTGTGAAAATATTGGACACAGTGTGTTGTCAAGCTTATGAGATGCGATGCAAGTGTAAGCAACTGTGACACTATTGTTCTTTTTTTTATAAAAATCTAATGATAATGCCAATGAGGGATTTTTAATCACTGCTATGTTGAAATTGTAACTAATATTGATACTGATGTTGATAATATTCATTTTTGTTTCACTACTTTTGGTTTGTTCTGTGTCGTGTTTGTGTCTCCTCTCAATTGCTCTGTTAATTGCAGTTCTGAGTGTTGTTGGGTCGGGTTTGGTTTTGGAATTGGATTGCATTGTTATGGTATTGCTGTGTATTGTTTTGTTGGATTGATTACTTAAAAAATAAAAATAAAAAATAAAAATGTAATAATAAAATAAAAATAAAAATCGATTTCTTAAAAATGAGAATCGATTCTGAATCGCACAACGTGAGAATCGCGATTCGAATTCGAATCGATTTTTCCCCACACCCCTACTATTAATGTATTTATTTTCACATGTTGCAATCCATTTAAGACATTCCAAAATGAAACATTTAAGCTAACATTTTTCCACATCAATTTCTAAGTATTCCCATGATTCCACATTTCTCAACTTGCTCAAAGCATTCCAAAATCAAAACATTCAAGCAAACAATTTTCCACAGTCCAAAAAAATTCAACATGTTCATGTCACTCTATGTTTTCTGTAGCAAATCATTCTTATGTTATGTTCCCACATTTCTCAACTCAATCATTTCGTTATCAAAAGAAAGTCAAAAAAATTACCAATATTCCCATATTTCCATTTATTGGCCTAAACATTCAAATTGAAGTCATTTTTCCAAATTTCCCAAACCATTCAAAACATATACACATCAAAATATTTAAGATACCCCAAAAATAACCAATTTCCCCATCATTCCACATTTCCGGCCTAAAAATTCTCATTGAAGTCATTTTTCCAAATTCCTCATCCCATTCAAAACATTTCATCATTATAAGATTCAAGGCAACAGTTTTTTTATATCCCCCCAAAAATCCCAGTCTTCACATTATTACACATGTGGGGCCTGAAAAAGTATTTTTTACACATCAAAACATTCAAACTAAAAATAAAAATGTTCCCAAAATTCCACTTTACTATCCCAAAAAATCCCATTGAAGTCATTTTCTATATTGTATTTGCACAAAGAAACATGGTTTGTATATCCTCATCTATTGGTATGAAAGTATTCCATTTAGTTATTATTTCAAAGGTTACTAGAGTCAATGACATCTTTAAAACTAACTAAGTCTCCTGGCTGATATATAATAAATATGTCTTAAAGAATGATTATTGTGACCAAATATGGCAATATTATCATTAGTATTTAAGGAATGATAACACTTTGATGAATGTATTTGAGGCCCCAGCGTTAAGAGGAAGTGATGCAGTGTAAGATGTGATTAGTGTTTGAAGATTAGAAGACCGATAGGTGTTGTGCACACAATGAGTGGCTTGACACAAATGTCACACTTCAGTACGTTTGGACCTAAAAGGCTTCAGGCGGCCACAGATATTAATAATAATATCACATGAAATCACATTAAAGCAAGATGACGCATTCTACTTCATAGACTGGAGTTACACGCTGATTAAGAGAGCTCGTTAAAAGCCATAACATGTCTGCACTCGAGCGCCATTAAAACAGTGAGATGCTAAACATGGTTAGAATCTACTATTTGTTTAGGAAGAAAGAGAACTCTATCTGGTGAATAGCACTGTAAGTATTTGACTATACAACATATACAAGTATGGAAGAAAGTCTTTATGGTCACATATACAACATACAGTATCTACAGCATAATGTAGTCTCTGCATTTGACCCATCCTCTCTTAAGGAGCAGTGGATAGCGCCCAGGAATAAAAATAAAAATAAATATATACACTATATAACATCATTTTCAACCAACTGCAAAAAGTCATCTTTTCAAAAACGTTCTTATTTTTAAAGCATGAAATTACTAGCATAATAACAATACATATATATATATATATATATATATATATATATATATATATATATATATATATATATATATATATATATATATATATATATATATATATATATATATATATATATATATATATTTATAATTTCATTAACTGGACCCACTCGGCATCCATTGCATCTGGTCGTCCAGGATGCAAATTGTGATTGATAGAAATAATATCATACAAAATTTACCAAATACTATCTATTATATACTTATCTAGTCGTTACAATGTTACTGTGAAGTTTTATCTATAATATTATTTACAGGGGTTAGTGCATCTGCCTCACAATACGAAGGTCCTGAGTAGTCCTGAGTTCAATCCCGGGCCCGGGATCTTTCTGTGTGGAGTTTGCATGTTCTCCCCGTGAATGCGTGGGTTCTACTCCGGCTTCCTCCCACCTCCAAAGACATGCACCTGGGGATAGGTTGATTGGCAACACTAAATTGGCCCTAATGTGTGAATGTGAGTGTGAATGTTGTCTGTCTATCTGTGTTGGCCCTGCGATGAGGTGGCGACTTGTCCTGGGTGTACCCCGCCTTCCGCCCGAATGCTTCTGAGATAGGCTCCAGCACCCCCCGCGACCCCAAAAGGGACAAGCGGTAGAAAATGGATGGATGGATGGATTATTTATTTATAATATTTATCCATGATAAACTTGGTATTTTTCTGTTATTCAACAATTGTCCTGTAGTTATTATTCATTCTTAAACCATGTATCTACTGTATTGTTAATGGTGATATTGTTTTGATCTTTTGAATATACAATATTGGGATATGAATCGTTCCACCAAATTGTCTCCAGAAAACGTTGAAACGCATGTAAAAAAGGTTAAAAAAAAAAATTAAAATAAAAAAGTAAAACAATTTGATTGCATATTTCATGAATATAATTTGAAAAATGACATTAAACTACTTTGAATTTCTGCGTAATAAAATTAGACTTATTTGTGTTACTCCTGATTTGTCATGACAGTTTTGGACTTGTGTGTTTTTTCTATGTTTCTTGTGTGTATTAATCTTGTTGCAGGGCTCTATTTCCTTGTTTTTACTTCCTGTTTGCTTCCATTTGATCACCATTTTACCTGTGGTCTCACCTGTTTCTGATTGACAATCGGGAGAAACACCTGTCCCTGATTGACCATTAGGAAACGTACCTGTCCCTGTTTGGCAATCTGGAGACAACTATTTTTTTCCGATTGACAATCAGGAGACACACCTGTGTCTGATTGACAATCAGGAGAACTACATGTCCCTGAATGACCATCAGGAGACACACCTTTTCCGGAATAACCATCAGGAGACACACCTGTCCCTAGTAGTCAATCAAGAGACACACTTGTCCCTGACTGACTATCAAGAGACATAACAATCCCTGGTTCTCATTCAGGACACAGTTATCACTGGTTGTCACTCAGGAGACACACCTGTTCCTGATTGACAATCAGGAGACACATTTGTTCCTGCCAAAAGAACTGTAGACACCTTAATATGTATTACTTCCTATACTGTATATACTGTGTATACTGTATATACTGTTATACTATTTGACATTGCACTGGCACTGTATGTAACTACTGTACTTTTACTTGTACTGATACTTCTACCATAACTACTGGGACTTATTGTGCAACTTATTGTCTTGTAATTAATGTACATCAGAGCTATTCAAATTGTTGTATTTTTTTGTATTTAGTGTATTAGATTCAGCAACTAGTGTTTGGATCCCACTGTACGCAATATCTGAAGAGCATGGAAAAAAGCATTTCACGGTGGTGTACTCTGCATGTGACGAATAAAACCCTTGAACCTTGAACCTTGATTGTCTATCAGGAGACGCACATGTTTCTAATTGACAATCAGGAGACAACTTTTTTTCTGATTGACGATTAGGAGTCACACCTGTGTCTGATTGACAATCAGGAGAACCACATGTCCGTGAATGAACATCATGAGACACGGAACAAAATGGCGGCGCATTGATATGCAGCAGCTTGCGGACGCTCTTGGGAGTATAGAGCGATTTGGCAAAAAGCACCCGTCATTTCTGTCAATTTCATGACTGGCTCAAAGCGTGAACACTCTGTGATCACATACGACCGACAGACAATTCTGGATGTGGACAGATCGGGTCGTTATAGACTGAAAGATGCATGCACGGTGGACCTCCTCGCTAGCATGGGAATACTTCGCGGGCTACATCCAGCGGCCTTTGTAGCAGCGGAGTCAAGTGCTAGCGGGGACCGCCAATGGTGGAGACGTAAGCGGTGTGAGCGGAAGCGGAAGCGGGGATGCCGAGCGGGGCTGACAACAAAGAGAAAAGCTAATCCTCAAAGAAGCGTGGAGTGTCCGGGTAAGGAGTCATATAAACTAGAACTAGCCGGCGCCAGGCTGGATAATCCCTGCACACATAGCAATTCTCCTAGAATAAAACACAACTCACATAATGTTTTTTCTTTTGTGACCGTGTCAGAGGCAGACATACATTGTACTGAGGTGGCTAACTATGATGCGTTCAGTTAATCGCAACATCTAGCAAACAATCGGAACATTCCCGTCGTATCAATTCCTAGATATGGTCGAAAATATTTAAAGTGCACTACGCATAATAAACGCAACATTATTAATATTGCTACTTCGGATAATTTCAACAAACAATCCTCAAAACAGCCCACTACCTATAATATGGGCTTTTTAAACATAAGATCATTATCTTCCAAAACGTTATTAGTTAATGAGGTCATTAGAGACAACAAACTTGACGTCGTTGTTCTCGCTGAGACCTGGCTCAAACCAGACGATTTTTTTTGCGCTAAATGAGGCATCTCCTCCTAACTATACGAATGCACATGCTGCCCGTCCTCTTAAAAGGGGAGGAGGTGTCGCACTAATATACAATGAAAACTATAATTTTACACCTAACCTAAATAATAAATATAACTCGTTTGAGGTGCTCACTACGAGGTTTGTCACACCGCTACCTCTCGACCTGGCTGTTATCTCAGAGTTTGTTGCTGATCTAGTGACGCATGCCGACAATATAATCATAATGGGGGACTTTAATATCCATATGAATACCCCATCGGACCCTCCGTGCGTGGCGCTCCAGACTATAATTGATAGCTGTGGTCTTACACAAATAATAAATGAACCCACGCATCGCAACGGTAATACGATAGATCTAGTGCTTGTCAAGGGTGTCACCACCTCTAAAGTTACGATACTCCTGTACACTAAAGTAATGTCCGATCATTACCTTATAAAATTCGAAGTTCTGACTTATTGTCAACAAGCTAATAATAATAATAATAACTACTATAGCAGCCGCAACATTAATGCTGCCACAACGACGACTCTTGCTGACCTACTGCCTTCGGTAATGGCACCATTCCCAAATTATGTGGGCTCTATTGATAACCTCACTAACAACTTTAACGACGCCCTACGCGACACCATTGATAGTGTAGCACCGCTAAAGCTAAAAAGGGCCCCTAAAAGGCGTACCCCATGGTTTACAGAAGAAACTAAAGCCCATAAATTATCATGTACAAAGCTGGAACGAAAATGGCGTGCGACTAAACTTGAGGTTTTCCATCAAGCATGGAGTGATAGTTTAATAACTTATAAACGCATGCTTACCTCAGCTAAAGCTAAATATTACTCAAATCTCATCCACCTCAACAAAAATGATCCTAAATTTTTGTTTAGTACAGTAGCATCGCTAACCCAACAAGGGACTCCTCCCAGTAGCTCCACCCACTCAGCAGATGACTTTATGAATTTCTTTAATAAGAAAATTGAAGTCATTAGAAAAGAGATTAAAGACAACGCATCTCAGCTACAACTGGGTTCTATTAACACAAATACGACTGTATATACGACGGACACTGCCCTCCAAAATAGTTTCTCTCTCTTTGATGCAATAACATTGGAGGAATTGTTAAACTGTGTAAATGGGACAAAACAAACAACATGTTTACTTGACCCAATTCCTGGGAAACTTATCAAGGAGCTTTTTGTATTATTAGGTCCATCAGTGTTAAATATTATAAACTTATCACTTTCCTCTGGCACTGTTCCCCTAGCATTCAAAAAAGCGGTTATTCATCCTCTACTCAAAAGACCTAACCTCGATCCTGATCTCTTGGTAAACTACCGGCCGGTGTCCCACCTTCCGTTTATCTCGAAAATCCTCGAAATTTTTTTCGCACAGCAGCTAAATGAACACTTAGCGTCTAACAATCTCTGTGAACCTTTTCAATCCGGTTTCAGGGCAAATCACTCTACGGACACAGCACTCGCAAAAATGACTAATGATCTATTGCTAACGATGGATTCTGATGCGTCATCTATGCAGAGGTGGATAGTAACGCGCTACATTTACTCCGTTACATCTACTTGAGTAACTTTTGGGATAAATTGTACTTCTAAGAGTAGTTTTAATGCAACATACTTTTACTTTTACTTGAGTATATTTATAGAGAAGGAACGCTACTTTTACTCCGCTCCATTTATCTACATTCAGCTCGCTACTCGCTACTGATTTTTATCGATCTGTTAATGCACGCTTCGTTTGTTTTGGTTTGTCAGACAGACCTTCAAAAGTATTAGCTAGCGCATGCCTGCGTTTCATCAAATCAAATGCAGTCACTGGTGACGTTTGACTCCGTTTCACCAATCACATGCTGGTGACTTTTGACCAATCAAACAGAGCCAGGCGGTCACATGACCGTCACACGCGTACCCCAACTTAAAGAAGTTGAAAAACTTATTCGGGTGTTACCATTTAGTGGTCAATTGTACGGAATATGTACTGTACTGTGCAATCTACTAATAAAAGTTTCAATCAATCAATCAAAAGTGTGAAGGAAAAAAAGACACTTTTTTTATTTCAAACGTACATCCCGTCAAAAGCCTAAAGACTGACCGCACAGTTCCTGTCTTCACAATAAAAGTGCCGCTCCATCGCGCCTGCGCTACCAAATTAAGAGTCTCTGAAAGCCGGTGCAAACAAGCTAGCAAGCTACGGAGTTTGCCGCCAATGTATTTCTTGTAAAGTGTATAAAAACGAATATGGAAGCTGGACAAATAAGATGACAAAAACCAACCACTTTCATGTAGTATTAGACAGAAGGAGGAACTTTTTTCTCCTCCATTTGAAAACGTGGACGTTATCAGCACTACTGTCTAATTTCAATCAATGTAAGGCATCATAATCAGATAATACACCAACTTATATTCTTGTCTTCATGAAAGAAAGGAATCTGTATGTTAAACATGCATGTATATTCATTAAGACACCTTTAACATGTGAACAAAAACGGCAAAATAAATAAACATAAATTATATACTGTATATATAAATGTATGTATGTGTATATATATATATATATATATATATATATATATATATATATATATATATATATATATATAGGCTCCAGCGCCCCCTGCCACCCCGAAGGGAATAAGCGGTAGGAAATGGATGGATGGATGGATATATATATATATAATATGTGTGTGTATGTAGAAAATGGATGGATGGATGGATATATATATATATATGATATGTGTGTGTATGTATATGTATATATGAGGTAGATCACCTCGACTTGGTCATTTATTAAGTAATTGATTAACGTTGAAAAACTTATTGGGGTGTTACCATTTAGTGGTCAATTGTACGGATACAAGTTTCAATCAATCAATCAGTGAATACCTACTGAGCCTATGATGCTGTTAAGTTATTGTGGCTCAATTTGCCTTAATTTTTTTTATGTTAATGTATTATTATTTAAAGGCCTACTGAAATGATTTTTTTTTATTTAAACGGGAATAGCAGATCCATTCTATGTGTCATACTTGATCATTTCGCGATATTGCCATATTTTTGCTGAAAGGATTTAATAGAGAAAACCGACGATAAAGTTTGCAACTTTTGCTCGCTGATAAAAAAAAGCCTTGCCTGTACCGGAAGTAGCGTGACGTCACAGGAGCTAGTATTCCTCACAATTCCCCATTGTTTACAATGGAGCGAGAGAGATTCGGACCGAGAAAGTGATGATTACCCCATTAATTTGAGCGAGGATGAAAAATTCGTAGATGAGGAACGTTACAGTGAAGGACTTGAGAGACAGTGATGGACGTATCTTTTTTCGCTCTGACCGTAACTTAGGTACAAGCTGGCTCATTGGATTCCACACTCTCCTTTTTTTTTATTGTGGATCACGGATTTGTATGTTAAACCACCTCGGATACTATATCCTCTTGAAAATGAGAGTCGAGAACGCAAAATGGACATTCAGTGCCTTTTATCTCCACGACAATACATCGGCGAAATGCTTTAGCTACGAGCTAACGTGATAGCATCGTGCTTTAACTGCATATAGAAACAAAAAAATAAACCTCTGACTGGAAGGATAGATAGAAAATCAACAATACTATTAAACCGTGGACATGTAAATACACGGTTAATGCTTTCCAGGCTGGTGAAGGTTAACAATGCTGTGCTAACGACGCCATTGAAGCTAACTTAGCAACGGGACCTCACAGAGCGATGCTAAAAACATTAGCTCTCCACCTACGCCAGCCAGCCCTCATCTGCTCATCAACACCCGTGCTCACCTGCGTTCCAGCGATCGGCAGAAGGACGAAGGACTTCACCCGATGCGTTTGGCGGCCCGGAGACGTAGGAAGTCAAGGTGAGGTCGGCGGCTAGCGCGGCTAGCGCGGCTAGCGCGGCTAGCGCGGCTAGCGCGGCTAGCGCGGCTAGCGCTCCAACAAAGTCCTCCTGGTTGTGTTGCTGTAGTCCGCTGCTAATACACCGATCCCACCTACAACTGTCTTCTTTGCAGCCTTCATTGTTCATTAAACAAATTGCAAAATATGTCCAAAATACTGTGGAATTATTAAATGAAAACAGAGCTTTTTGTATAGGATTCTACGGGTACCATAACTTCCGTTACTCTGACTTTGTCACGCACATACGTCATCATACCGCGACGTTTCAGTCGGATATTTCCCGGGAAGTTTTAAAAGTCACTTTATAAGTTAACCCGGCCGTATTGGCATGTGTTGCAATGTTAAGATTTCATCATTGATATATAAACTATCAGACTGCATGGTCGGTAGTAGTAGGTTTCAGTAGGCCTTTAATATATATTATTGTTTTAGATGCTTAAGAGATATTCCTGGCTCTGAATTTGCTCATTGCTATTTTTATGTTTTTATGCATTATTTGTTGCCGTCATCATTAAACGAACAGGTTACTCATCAGTTACTCAGTACTTGAGTAGTTTTTTCACAACATACTTTTTACTTTTACTCAAGTAAATATTTGGGTGACTACTCCTTACTTTTACTTGAGTAATAAATCTCTAAAGTAACAGTACTCTTACTTGAGTACAATTTCTGGCTACTCTACCCACCTCTGCATCTATGTTGCTGCTTCTTGATCTTAGCGCTGCTTTCGATACTGTTGATCATAATATTTTATTAGAGCGTATCAAAACACGTATTGGAATGTCAGACTTAGCCTTGTCTTGGTTTAACTCTTATCTTACTGACAGGATGCAGTGTGTCTCCCATAACAATGTGACCTCGGACTATGTTAAGGTAACGTGCGGAGTTCCCCAGGGTTCGGTTCTTGGCCCTGCACTCTTTAGTATTTACATGCTGCCGCTAGGTGACATCATACGCAAATACGGTGTTAGCTTTCACTGTTATGCTGATGACACTCAACTCTACATGCCCCTAAAGCTGACCAACACGCCGGATTGTAGTCAGCTGGAGGCGTGTCTTAATGAAATTAAACAATGGATGTCCGCTAACTTTTTGCAACTCAACGCTAAGAAAACGGAAATGCTGATTATCGGTCCTGCTCAACACCGACATCTATTTAATAATACCACCTTAACATTTGACAACCAAACAATTAAACAAGGCGACTCGGTAAAGAATCTGGGTATTATCTTCGACCCAACTCTCTCATTTGAGTCGCACATTAAGAGTGTTACTAAAACGGCCTTCTTTCATCTCCGTAATATCGCTAAAATTCGTTCCATTTTGTCCACAAGCGATGCTGAGATCATTATCCATGCGTTCGTTACGTCTCGTCTCGATTACTGTAATGTTTTATTTTCGGGCCTCCCTATGTCTAGCATTAAAAGATTACAGTTGGTACAAAATGCGGCTGCTAGACTTTTGACAAAAACAAGAAAGTTTGATCATATTACGCCTATACTGGCTCACCTGCACTGGCTTCCTGTGCACTTAAGATGCGACTTTAAGGTTTTACTACTTACGTATAAAATACTACACGGTCAAGCTCCTGCCTATCTTGCCGATTGTATTGTACCATATGTCCCGGCAAGAAATCTGTGTTCAAAGAACTCCGGCTTATTAGTGATTCCCAGAGCCCAAAAAAAGTCTGCGGGCTATAGAGCGTTTTCCATTCGGGCTCCAATACTATGGAATGCCCTCCCGGTAAAAGTTAGAGATGCTACCTCAGTAGAAGCATTTAAGTCTCATCTTAAAACTCATTTGTATACTCTAGCCTTTAAATAGACTCCCTTTTTAGACCAGTTGATCTGCCGTTTCTTTTCTTTTCTTTTCTACTCTGCTCCCAACCCGGGGGTGGACCGCTAGCCTGTGCATCGGATGGGGACATCTCTACGCTGCTGACCCGTCTCCGCTCGGGATGGTTCCTGCTGGTCCCACTATGGACTGGACTTTCGCTGATGTGTTGGACTTTCACAATATTATGTGAAACCCACTCGACATCCATTGCTTTCGGTCTCCCCTAGAGAGGGGGGGGGGGGGGGGTTACCCACATATGCGGTCCTCTCCAAGGCGTCTCATAGTCATTCACATTGACGTCCCACTGGGGTGAGTTTTCCTTGCCCGTATGTGGGCTCTGTACCGAGGATGTCGTTGTGGCTTGTGCAGCCCTTTGAGACACTTGTGATTTAGGGCTATATAAATAAACATTGATTGATTGATCTTTTCCTGAATGACCATCAGGACACACACCTGTCCCTGGTTGTCAATCAGGAGACACACTTGTCCCTGACTGACTATTAAGAGACATAACTGTCCCTGGTTCTCAATCAGGACGCCTTTTACCTGATTGACAATCAGGATATACACTTATCCCTGGTTGTCACTCAGGGGACACACTTGTTCTTGATTGACCGTCAGGAGACACACTTGTTCCTGATTGTCTATCAGGAGACGCACACCTTTCTAATTGACAATCGGGAGAAACACCTGTCCCCGATTGACCATAAGGAAACGCACCTGTCCCTGTTTGGCAATCGGAAGACAACTTTTTTTTCCTGATTGACAATCAGGAGACACACCTGTGTCTG
Source organism: Entelurus aequoreus (assembly GCF_033978785.1). Classification (NCBI taxonomy): domain Eukaryota; kingdom Metazoa; phylum Chordata; class Actinopteri; order Syngnathiformes; family Syngnathidae; genus Entelurus; species Entelurus aequoreus. Next base: position 52,727,111 of record NC_084735.1, read on the forward strand.
AATGACAATCCGGGGACACACCTACCCCCGATTGATAATAAAGACACACACCTGTCCCTGCTTATCAATCAGGTGACACACCTGTCCCTGGTTGGCAATCAGGAGGTTTCTCATACCCAGCATCGGATGAACGTTGCAGGATCATTGTTGCTACATGCTGGTGAATGGATGTACATTATTATATATTTTGGTCCACTGCTATGTTTATGTAATGTGTTGTAATTGGTGGTTTTAAGGGTGAACCCTAGGAAGTCCATAGCAAGCAACCATTGGAGTGGAGGCTAATGGTTATCAAAACAAATGTTTAAGTGGATTTCACACATGACTGATTTCTCAGACAAACTGCTTTGAATCAAGCAGATAACAAAATAATGTGTGTTTTTGTAATGCCGTCACAACACTGACACTGAACATGTTTCTATTCCATCTTTGCTTTTCCTTTCTCGCCTCCTTGGTGTTTTCCCCTCGTTCCCCTCCCCCATCTCTGCCTGCAGCGGTCAAGCCGCTTGACAGCCGCGCCACCTGACAAACATCAATCAAGGTTGCTACGGAGACCGAATCAGTCCCCCCCTCTTTCATGTATTCTGCTCTCTCCCATGCGGTTGTTTGTTGACTGAAGATGATTTAGTGTTTGTTTGCTCCGCTGACGAGTAAACGCATCATTAAGCTCGCACCAGGTGTGAATATATAAATGTGATTCAACTCATTGAAGCAATCTATTAAAGGGGCGCTCTTTGGGATTATTGCCGAGGTAGCGGACGCAAACCCCGACATGTCTTCAGATGAGGCAGGCAGACAAGCGTAGGATGGAGGTGTCCATCACTGCTAACCCGCAACAGAAAAAAATAAGCGGTGTGCAAATCGGGCTGCTCAGTAATGGAGTACAAATAATCAAGACTAAGACTAAGACTCCTCTGCTGATGTGTGAGGAAACATACCGTGGTGATACACAATGAAATAAAATAAAATTTTTGCAAAAAACTTTGTCCTGGTTTACGTATTAACTCTCGGTTATCATTGGACTAGTGTTGTCCCGATACCGCTACCGGTACCAAAATGTATTTTTCTAAATAAAAGGGACCCACAAAAATTGCATTATTGGCTTTATTTTAATACAAAACTGTGCGGTACATTAAACATATGTTTATTATTGCAAGTTTGTCCTTAAATAAAATAGTGAACATACAAGACAACTTGTCTTTTAGTAGTAAGTAAACAAACAAAGGCTCCTAATTTAGCCTGCTGAACATATTGTGTCATTTATCATTCTATTATTTTGTCAAAATTATTAAGGACAAGTGGTAGGAAATGTATTATTAATCTACTTGTTCATTTACTGTTAATATCTGCTCACCTTCTCTTTTAACATGTTCTATCTACACTGCTGTTAAAATGTAATAATCACTAGTTTTGGATGATACCACAAATTTAGGTATCGATCAGATACCAAGTAGTTGCATGATCATACGTTGGTCATATTCAAAGTCCCCATGTGCCCAGGGACATATTTCCTGAGTTTATAAACATAATATTAAAAAAAAAAAATTAATAGATTGTGTGATGCTAAAAAATATTGATGTAATCATAGTATTATCGACTAGATACACTCCTGTACTTGGTATCATTACAGTGGATGTCAGGTGTAGATCCACCAATGGCGTCATTGGCGGTGATGCCGGTGAGCTACGGTGTGTAGTGAAACATGTTTAGCTATCCCTCGTCCTGCAGTGATAATGCTACTTGTAAGAAACTTAATCAAATTAAAACAAATTAGGATGGCACCAGACCTCAATAGAACCCCCAAACTGATGGAAATAATTGAGGTTAAACATAATCAAAATGTGTTACAAATAGCTTGGCCCCTCAGACAAAAAAGGAGAAAGAACCCATAGGGTAATAGGGATTACAGAACGAAACAAAAAAATTAAATAAAATAAAAATAAAAATAGTCACGACCGTCCATGTTGGAAATTATGTGACCACCGTTAGCCAGCGTGTGAATTGCCACACTCAAACATTGCTTCCTATTATGAGTACACATTTAAAGTGGTGGTCAGGGCTTAGAGCAGCAAATTCAACAAAGGCCCACAGTGTCCCCAGTGAATGCAACGTTGTCATAAGTCAGGCCTCTAAAAAAGTTGAACTTAAGTATTTATTCCAGGAGCTGCACAGTCAAGGTGCAAATTGTTGTCATGTCCAGCCGTTTTGTAGGGGTAAATAGCCGTCCAAGCACATCAGGTATCTTGCGTGCGGATTGATGTCAAGAAGTCCTTGGCCTCTGTAACCGATCCGAATCTCTTCTTACCATCATCCTTTGTTACTATAACAAGCCTGGCTGGGAACAATAATGCTGGTCATAGGCCCATTTGGTAGAGCTCCGACATCACATTGCGGTACTTTTGGCGTTGTTCCACCACTTCAGGTGTGTAGTCCTCGTAGATGGCAACGGGGTACCCTCGGTATTGTAGCTTGCCTCTCCTGGCCCTGGCCTTGCAGATAATTTTCTCCTTCACCTGGTACTTGTGTGGCTGTATCAGAACGGGCCTCGGTCTCTGGTCTGGCTTCGGCTTGCTAGCGAGTGTCCGAAGGGCCCGGTCGCACTCCGGCGGTGATTCAAAGAAATCCTCGTCAAAAATCTCCTTCAGTAGCTCCGCAAAAAAGGTAGTTGGACGTGGCCCCTCCACGGACTCTGGTATGCCGACCACTCGGATGTTATTTCGCCGACTCCGGGATTCGAGGTCGCTAACTTTAGCCCGTAGCTTACCTTCGATCTCCATTAGCTTAGCACATGTTGCTTTCAATTCTAACAGGCGTTCGTCTTGCAAGGTAGCATTTTCCTCGAGTTAAGTAATTTTCTGAGAGTGTTCAAAGACCTTGGTGTGTACATTATCAATCTTTGTCTCGAGTGTAGAAATTGCTGTCCTGAAGTCCACGGAGAGGGCCTGGCGGTGTTCTTCCAGAAGACTAGCTATAGCCGACATGTTGACTTCGCCGGCACCCCCGTCAAAGGAATTAGGGCCGGCACCGGTATCTCTGGCGCTCTGCTTCGTCGAGTGAGTTGGCATTTCTTGCCGGTTGCAACTCCGGAGTAATATAATCAACCGCTCCCCGGTGTAGTTTATGGAGTTTTAAAGGAGTGGCAATGTAAAAAGTTGTGGGAGGGAGACTCAACACGTGTCTACTCTATCTTGCCCAAACCGGAAGTCCGACTATATTTATTCTTAATTAAATGTATTTGGTGTTTATATGGTCAGTTGTCTGCAACATACTAATTGGAATTAAATGTTTTCTTTTGTGAAACATTGATTTCTTATGATTTGTCCCTTTTGGATCGGATTCCTAACAAAAACCGAGGTACTGTATTTATACCTTCTGAGGTAATTTTATGATAAAACTCAAACTTGTATTATTTAGCAAATTGGTTAGGTTTGTATCAACATTTCCTCATGCGTATTGGATGTCAGGAGACCAATCAGTTCTTTTATTCTTTTTGCAGCTTCTTTTCTTTTCCATACACCACCAAATCACAACAGACATAATTCAATATAAAACAGGCTCAACTAAATATTCTTATTGTATTTATGCTGTTTAAATAGCCGCGTAGTCACATTTACAATTTATCATCTGCTGTCTGCATTACATGCAAAGGAGCGCTCGCATCGTTGAAATGACACATTTTATCTTGACTCTGTGGATTATTCTGGTGTCTTCCTATGGCTATGCTGGGTATGGTCACTGCATACTTGACATGAACACTTTCAGCAGCCAGCACTCCAGTAGCTGCTAAACAAGATGCTAACCAGGGAGATGACTCCCCACAGACTCGTCGTTAGCGTCATTAGTGCCACACCAGCTAGCAGAGGGTTAAATAAATATTGGGCGAAGCAGCTGCTTTTGCAGTCTGCCCGTGTTCCTGCCTGGTCCCAGCCTGATATCAATCACATGCATCAATTAGTGCCACACTCTCCCGCTACGCTCGTTAAACCGACTTCAATGGGGAAGACACAACTCCATATAATGGTGAGTGAGTGAGTGAGTGAGTGAGTGAGTGAGTGTGTGTTTGAACAGCAAGTTGAGAAGGTGCCAATGAAAAAGTATATTGATGGATGGATAGGCAGACGAGTTAATTGGATGAGTGAGTGAATGAGCGACTGGATGATGGGGAAATGGATGTATGAGTAGATGAGGTGGGTGGGTGAGTAAACAGGGGATTAAATGAGAATATGATGGATGATGTGAGCCGAGTGAGTGAGTGAGTGAGTGAGTGAGTGAGTGAGTGAGTGAGTGAGTGAGTGAGTGGGTGCGATAGGTGGATTAGAGAGTGAATCAGTGTTTTAATAGCAAGGTGAGGGTGTGCCAGTGAGGAAGTGTATGATGGATGGATGAATGCATGAGTAAATTGGATGAGTGAGTAAATGAGCGACTGGATGATGGGGAAATGGATGAATGAATAGATGAGGTGGGTGGGTGAGTAAACAGGGGATTAAATGAGAAGATGATGGATGATGTGAGCCGAGTGAGTGAGTGAGTGAGTGAGTGAGTGAGTGAGTGAGTGAGTGAGTGAGTGAGTGAGTGAGTGATATAGGTGGATTAGAGAGTGAATCAGTGTTTTAATAGCATGATGAGGGGGTGCCAGTGAGGAAGTGTATGATGGATGGATGAATGCATGAGTAAATTGGATGAGTGAGTAAACGAGCAACTGGATGATGGGGAAATGGATGAATGAATCGATGAGGTGGGTGGGTGAGTAAACAGGGGATTGAATGAGAAGATGATGGATGATGCGAGCCGAGTGAGTGAGTGAGTGAGTGAGTGAGTGAGTGAGTGAGTGAGTGAGTGAGTGAGTGAGTGAGTGAGTGAGTGAGTGAGTGAGTGAGTGATATAGGTGGATTAGAGAGTGAATCAGTGTTTTAATAGCAAGGTGAGGGGGTGCCAGTGAGAAAGTGTATGATGGATGGATGAATGCATGAGTAAATTGGATGAGTTAGTAAATGAGCGACTGGATGATGGGAAAATGGATGAATAAATAGATGAGGTGGGTGGGTGAGAAAACAGGGGATTAAATGAGAAGATGATGGATGATGTGAGTCGAGTGAGTGAGTGAGTGAGTGGGTGATATAGGTGGATTAGAGAGTGAATCAGTGTTTTAATAGCATGGTGAGGGTGTGCCAGTGAGGAAGTGTATAATGGATGGATGAATGCATGAGTAAATTGGATGAGTGAGTAAATGAGCAACTGGATGATGGGGAAATGGATGAATGAATAGATGAGGTGGGTGGGTGAGTAAACAGGGGATTAAATGAGAAGATGATGGATGATGTGAGTCGAGTGAGTGAGTGAGTGAGTGAGTGAGTGAGTGAGTGAGTGAGTGAGTGAGTGAGTGAGTGAGTGAGTGAGTGAGTGAGTGGGTGATATAGGTGGATTAGAGAGTGAATCAGGGTTTTAATAGCATGGTGAGGGTGTGCCAGTGAGGAAGTGTATAATGGATGGATGAATGCATGAGTAAATTGGATGAGTGAGTAAATGAGCAACTGGATGATGGGGAAATGGATGAATGAATAGATGAGGTGGGTGGGTGAGTAAACAGGGGATTAAATGAGAAGATGATGGATGATGCGAGCCGAGTGAGTGAGTGAGTGAGTGAGTGAGTGAGTGAGTGAGTGAGTGAGTGAGTGAGTGAGTGATATAGGTGGATTAGAGAGTGAATCAGTGTTTTAATAGCAAGGTGAGGGGGTGCCAGTGAGAAAGTGTATGATAGATGGATGAATGCATGAGTAAATTGGATGAGTTAGTAAATGAGCGACTGGATGATGGGGAAATGGATGAATGAATAGATGAGGTGGGTGGGTGAGTAAACAGGGGATCAAATGAGAATATGATGAATGATGTGAGCCGAGTGAGTGAGTGAGTGATATAGGTGGATTATTGAGTGAATCAGTGTTTTAATAGCAAGGTGAGGGGGTGCCAGTGAGGAAGTGTATGATGGATGGATGAATGCATGGGTAAATTGGATGGATGAATTAACGGATGAAAAGATGAGGTGGGTGGGTGACTAAACAGGTGATTCAATGAGCGGATGATGGTGTGAGTGAGTGAGTGAGTGAGTGAGTGAGTGAGTGAGTGAGTGAGTGAGTGAGTGAGTGAGTGAGTGAGTGAGTGAGTGAATGGATAGCAAGGTGAGAGGGTGCCAGAATGAGTGAGCGGACAGCAAGGTGAGAGGGTGCCACTGAGGCAGTAGATGATGTATGGAAAGGCGAGTAAGTTAGATGAGTGAGTCAATGACTGAATGATGCATGGATGAGGTGGGTGGGTGACTAAGTGAGTGAGTGAGTGATGCAAGTTGATGAGTGATTAAATTATGATGAATTGATGACGGGTGTGAGTTAGTGAGTGAGTGAGTGAGTGAGTGTTTGGATAGCAAGGTGAAAGTGTGACATTGAGTAAGTAGGTGAATTTGGGTGAATGAGTGACTTGGAGGATGAATGGATAAATAGATGAGGTGGGCAAATGAGCAAGGGATTGAACAATGATGAATGGATGATAGTAGCTGGTAAGTAAGTGAGTGAGTGAGTGAGTGAGTGGATAGCAAGGTGAGAGGGTGCCAGAATGAGGGAGTAGACAGCAAGGTGAGAGGGTGCCAGTGAGGCAGTAGATGATGGATGAATGAATGGATAGGCGAATACGTTGGATGAGTGAGTCAATGACTGAATGATGCATGGATGAGGTGGGTGGGTGAGTAAGTGAGTGAGTGAGAAAGAGAGTGAGTAAGTGATGCAGGTTGATGAGTGAGCAAGTGATTAAATGATGATATATTGATGATGGGAGTGAGTGAGTGAGTGAGTGAGTGAGTGAGTGAGTGAGTGAGTGATTAAATGATGATGAATTGATGATGGGAGTGAGTGAGTGAGTGTTTGGATAGCAAGGTGAAAGTGTGACATTGAGTAAGTAGGTGATAGATGGGCAAGTAATTTGGGTGAATGAGTGACTTGGAGGATGGATGGATGGATAAATAGATGAGGTGGGCAAATGAGCAAGGGATTGAACGATGATGAATGGATGACAGGAGCTGTTGTGAGTGAGTGTGTAAGTGAGTGGAGGATGGTTAGACAAACTACAAGGTGAATAAGTGAGTGGATGATGGATGGCTAGATGAATAGATGGTGGGTGAGCAAGTGATTGGATGATGGTTAGATGAATGATGGGAGCCAGTGTAGGAGTGAGTGAGTCACTGGTAAATAGATGGGTGATTGAACTGATGAGTGAGTGAGTGAGTGAGTGAGTGAGTGAGTGAGTGAGTGAGTGAGTGAGTGAGTGAGTCATAGTCAGCATTTGCATGTTCATTCAAACGAATGTAGCTGCACGCATGCTGGTGTGATGGAAAGTGTACATAAAACCAAACAGCTGCTAATAGAACAATGAACAGTAATATTATGAACAGTAAATCAAATCATCACGTTCCAAGATTTCCAAGGTAGAAATGTCCAAGGTACAAGAAATCAAATAAACTGAAAGTCAATTTCATATGAGAACCATGATAAAAAAAAATAAGCATATTCATGAAAAAAGCAGCAGCAGTGCGGTGATTGTGTCCCGCTGTTCTCATTTAGCTTATATGAATAAACCAGCATGAGACAATGACGACCTGAGCCGGCTCTAAAAGGTGATAATCAATGATTACCGAGCTGATTTACATCATTTATCGTCTGATGCCTGCGATCTTAAACAGCCAATTAAACCTTCAATGTAATTTAGCTGACAACAGCCCCATGAAAGGAGAAAAAAATTCCTGGCTGGCGAGAGCAGCAAAGTAGCCACAAGTGCCACCATCTTGCACTAAATTAACCCGGCAATAAACGTGCTGTCATCTCAGGAAGAATACACAGTGCCGCAAATAACTGATTTACATTCTATACTCGCTCTGAATTGTGCTACCAGTTGCTGTCGTGTCCATGCTAATTAGCAGGTAATGAGAGCATAATTGAGGAGCGGGGCAACGAGAGGAGAGATTCAGGTGCGGAATAGCTGGATGAGATGCTGAGACTGTATCACACCGGCCCGTCCCTCCTCCACCACTACAATGAGGGGGGTGCACGCAGAGGAGGGGGATGGGGAGCAGGTGCATAAGAGAAGAAGTCCATCGCTTTGTATGGGTGTTGCTCAACCTTCAACGCCGTCCTCTGCAATGGACAATTTTTTTATTTTTTTTTGCAGGTATGTAAACCACACATGTCCACTACAGAGGATGGTGCTTTATGCCAGGTTATTCTAGAATATAGCACAAAAATAGAGGTAGCAATAAGCATGTAAAATACTAACCCCCCTTCAATTGTGAACATCTCTTCAGTTTAGGTGCTTTACGAGAGAGCGGTGAGCTGGTTACTGTGGCAACCAGGAGAGTGACTCCTGGCTTTATGCATATAAAGGGAGGTGGAGGGAGAAACCAGAGTGCTGCTGAGGGGATGGATCAGAGGGAGGTGTCAGTAGGTTACAGCGCATACACAGCTTTGCCTCTTTTTTCACTTCCCTTTTTTCTTTCTCTCTCTCTCTCTCTCTCTCTCTTTTTTTTTTTTTATGGTAGCACAGAACAAAAGATGCTGTCCTCTGAATGGCGGCTGTGCCGGATTGAACTGTCAGCGCGCCTGACTAACAACCTCACTCCCAGACGCCTCCTCACTGCACGTCTGTGCTTCTCCTTCACTGCACAGTCACCACACACTTTTAAGACAAGGCCAACTATAAACATGCTCTTCACATAATATTCCTGAATGTAAAAAGAAAAAAAATCATTTAAACTACTTTGAAATCTGGAAATAATAGATTTTCTCGCCTTTTTATGCGTCCTAACGTTAGACTTAGGTGCAGCTGAGACAGGCTCCAGGGACAAAAGCGGTAGAAAATGGATAGATGGATGGTCACAGCTGGTGTTAAAACTTTTGACGACTCGAAGTTCATTCATTGGGGGTCCCCACATCTGCGGTCCCCTCCGAGGTTTCTCATTGTGCCCATTGGGTTGAGTTTGTTCTTGCCCTGATGTGGGATCTGAGCCGAGGATGTCGTTGTGGTTTGTGCAGCCCTTTGAGACACTTGTAATTAAGGGCTATATAAATAAACTTTGATTGATTGATTGCTTGATTGACTGAAGGAGTTAATACTGCTGAAGCAGTTTAAGGATTCTATTTCTGAGCACGTTTTATATTGGTGGACGTGGAGTTAAAACTGTTGCAGCGGCTGCTTATCACCGGACACATTCTAAGAACAATAATGATGGTTTTGATTCCCGTGACAGTATTTTTAAAAAGCCACCTGAAGTGGGGGTTGAAAATGTAATTAGAAGAGTGAACATTGGAAAAGTGGCTGCAATGCACTTGAATTTCGTTGTAATCAGGCGCTACCCACTCGTTAACCAGCCATGTGTACGTTTGGCGTAAATGTGTAAATTTTGCGTGACACCGGGGCAGTTGATTCATTTATCGTTGCTTTTCTTTTGCCGTTTTCAGGTCAAACTTTTACTGGCTCAGACATTCCTTTTGTAGGAATGGAGTGAACAGTTTTGAATGTGCCACGTCATAAAATGGTACTGCACTATGATTTCTTACAGTGAGGATGGGGTCACTATGATTTCGGGTAATGATGTTGCAGGTACAATAAAACATGCTTTTATTTCATTAAAATAGTACATATGATAATAATTTTGGGGCAATTATGCATCCATTTTTGAAGCACTCTACCGCTATTCATGCAGTGTTTAGTGACCAAAGGCCCGCTAATACACTCCCGCCAGCGAAATGTTCTTCCGAAATACACAACGACCAAAAATAAACGCATTACCCTCATTTTGCCAAAATCCTCAGTAGCTTTGGACCAACGATTACGGAAAAATTATGACTTTTATTTGAAGTATGTCAACTGTGGTGTCTGCCTTCAAGCTAGACATAGGGAATAGGTCTCCTTAATTGAACAATATTGCAGTCTAAAACAGGACACCTGTCAACATAAACAAGTATCGCATAATAATAGTTGTTACTCACACATACAAAGTCTCCAAAGCAAAAGCGTATTAGAAAGTATCCAGTAACAAACGTGTCCGCATCATTCAATTTACTGCAAAATTAGTTCGACTTAATAAATTATTGTGACCAATAGGTGTCACCAAAAAAACAATTACCACTCCACTTCGACTTAAAGACTGGATAAGTGCCTTCTTGACGGTTAAGAATAAATAGGTTAGTATTTTTCATACCTACCATTGTTCTCTGTTTGACTAACATTTTTTTTTGTAACATTCCACACACAAAAATATTTAAAGTATGTACTATGATTCATGCTGATATCGTAAAGGATTAATATTGGTATTGGCCGATAAATGCTTTAAAATGTAATGATCGGTATCGGTTCGGAAATGATCGGTATCGGTTTCAAAAAGTAAAATTTATGACTTCTTAAAACGCTGCTGTACGGAGTGGTACACGGACGTAGGGAGAAGTACAGAGCGCCAATAAACCTTAAAGGCACTGCCTTTGTGTGCCGGTCCAATCACATAATACCTACAGCTTTTCACACACACAAATGAATGCAATTCATACTTGGTCAACAGCCATACAGGTCACACTGAGGGTAGCCGTATAAACAACTTTAACACTGTTACAAATATGTGCCGCACTGTGAACCCACACCAAACAAGAATGACAAACACATTTTAGGAAAACATCCGCACCGTAACACAACATAAACCCAACAGAACAAATGCCCAGAACCCCTTGCCGCACTAACTCTTCCGGAACGCTACAATATACACCCCCCGCAACCCCGCCCACCTCAACCTCCTCATGCTCTCTCAGGGAGAGCATGTCCCAAATTCCAAGCTGCTGTTTTGAGGCATGTTAAAACAAATAATGCACTTTGTGACTTCAATAATAAATATGGCAGTGCCACGTTGGCATTTTTTTCCATAACTTGAGTTGATTTATTTTGGGAAACCTTGTTACATTGTTTAATGCATCCAGCGGGGCATCACAACAAAATTAGGCATATACTGTATATATCGGTATTGGTTGATATCGGAATCTGTAATTAAGAGTTGGACAATATCGGAATATCGGATATCGGCAAAAAAGCCATTATCGGACATCTCTAGTATTGGTCAATCCTCAGGTCTAATATTGGTATTGTATCAGAAGTGAAAAAGTTGTATGAGGACACCCCATTTTTTTGCCTTTAAACACAAAATATATGCACATACGCCATGGCCAATTATGCACATAAGACATTTTATTAGCATATGACGCAAAAGATAAGTTATAAAATAAACCCCGAAAACAATGTTTTTGTTCCATTTTGGTGGGAATATACCGATTAACTTATCTTAAAAACAATTTCAACCGTGATTTTGTGTAAAATAAGTAGCCTATTATTTTGCTTTATTGGAGCCAATTTGCATGTTCTCCACTCTTCGAGGCGTTGTGACGTTTGAAGCCCATCGTGATGACAAGTTAGGACGCCAGTGTGTGGCCTTTGACCTTCTGGCAGGAACTCGCAGAGAAACAGACTGCCAGAGACATGCCATGGGGTGTGTGTAATGACTCTACTGCCCCCTGTGGTGGGCTTGACCTTATAAACAACAGCAGTGCCTGCTGGGAGATGCCCTCCGTGGAAGTTCAAATGGCCGCAATCGCAAAGATTCAGCATATCTATTGCGTAAGAACAGTGCCCCGAGTTTGTGTGCACTTTGATTGGCCATTAACTTTAAGGAAGGCATTTGTCCTTCTGGAGGGTATTTGTGTGGTTATACTGTAGTTATAGTTTATTTTGAACATGCGTACAGTTACACTATGGTACATCACATACTTCCCTATTCTCATTACAAGTTTGAAATGGGATGGGAAAAAGCAGACTATAAAATTATAAATGTTGCCTTGGTTGCTAAAAACCTAATAATCTGAGTGAGGAAAGATCAAATTGGGGCGGTATAGCTCGGTTGGTAGAGTGGCCGTGCCAGCAACTTGAGGGTTCCAGGTTCGATCCCCGCTTCCGCCATCCTAGTCACTGCCATTGTGTCCTTGGGCAAGACACTTTACCCACCTGCTCCCAGTGCCACCCACACTGGTTTAAATGTAACTTAGATATTGGGTTTCACTATGTAAAGTGCTTTGAGTCACTAGAGAAAAAGCGCTATATAAATATAATTCACTTCACATCAAATGTAAAATATATTACTAATATACTGTATTTATTTTTTTTAAATACTGTAATTTTCGGACTATAAGATGCAACTTATTTGTCACCCTTTGAAAATTGCAGCTTACAAAATGACAAATGACTAATAATTAATAAAAAAAATTCCGGGTTCCCCTGCTTCAAGCCGCCAATACATTTAGCCTCGTCACATCTAGAAATGGCTACCATTTGAATCGATACGATGCCATTTCCCGATACATGGTAATCAATACCAGTAATCAACACTCCCAATTTTCTGTACTTTTGTGTGCCTTCAAATGTGTTGTTAAATGTTAATTGTTTAAAAAAAATGTTTTTTAAATTTCACATTCAACATTGAGCTCTGTTGTCCAGTTACCGTATTTTCCGGATCATAGGGCACACTTGATTACAAGGCGCACTGCCTTTGAGCGGGTCTAGTCAGGTGTATTTTCATACAAAAGGCGCACCGGATTATAGGGCGCATTAAAGGAGTCATATTATTATATATTTTTTCTAAATGTAAAACACTTCATTGTAGTCTACATAACATGTAATGGTGGTTATTTGGTCAAAATGTTGCATAGATGATGTTTTACAGATCATCTTCAAACCGCTTTCTGAAAGTCGCTTCAAGATGCGCTATTTTGTGGGCGGTCTTATTTACGTGGCTCACCTTCAGCAACGTCTTCTTTGTTGTAGCGGTGTAGCGTGCAAGGACGGGAGTGGAAGAAGTGTCAAAAGATGGAGCTAACTGTTTTAATGACATTCAGACTTTACTTGAATCAATAACGGAGCAGCATCTCCTCATCCGTGGCTCACTAGTGCAACAACAATGCCGGAAATGTTTCCCCTGTAAAACTCTCTAATAACTAAAGTTCCTTGGGTGAATAATGTAAACCCACTGCACCGGTATGTTTTAGCGCTTTTATGGCGAGTTTACTGACAGATATAAGTAAGAACTTTACACTACTTTATATTAGAAATGGCAACAGCGGAGGATGAATGTCCCATAACAAGAAGATAGAGAAAAAGAAGAAGCTTATCGACTACGGTGTCGGCACGGACTACAAAGGCGGACGCGCGCAAATTTTCAGGAATTATGCAGATCCCAAATACAGATCAGCACGTACCAGAACGTAAAAAAAGTTGCTTTTGCATAATATTGCGAAACAAAACGCAACATAATATGTCTTATCTTATACATACCATAATAATACCTGTATGTTGAAGCACAGTACAATCCATCAAACAGTGCAGCTTCATAGCTTACCAAAGTCGTACTAAAATATTTTGATAGATTTTTGAGAACCATGTGTAATGTTCTATATTTTCAATGGAACATATACCATTTTGGTGTTGTTTACTTGAGTCATATTGCAGTCTACACTATCTGTTATGTGTGACTGCCATCATATTGCAGTCTACACATACAGTATCTCTTATGTGTGACTACCATCTACTGGTCACATTTATCCTTTCAACATGTACCAAATAAAATAGCTTCGAGTTCGGTAAGCACAACCAAAATTATTCCGTACATTAGGCGCACCAAGTTATTAGGTGCACTGTGGAGTTTTGAAAAAAACTTAAGGTTTTTAAGTGCGCCTTATAGTCCGAAAATACGGTATCTTGTTTTTTTTACACTTGTTTTCTTAGACTTTGCATGTAGTTGCAATTTCAAAACATTAGATGGCAGTAATCTATAGATTACAATGTGTTGCCTTGGACAGGTAGTAGTTTTTGCTATTAAGTTGAATGTGCCTGTCTTGTCTTTTGTAAGTATTGTACTTATTACACTCCAAATTTTTGTAACAATAATTTTTTTGTGGTTTTGATTACAAAATTTGAAGGTGTTGAAATAGTCATGTAAAATCGCTAATGCTAATTGGTAGCATATGTACGGCAAATCCAATGTAATGAGGCTGAGAAAATGCCGGACGGAGGAATTCTGAAGTCTGTTCAACTCTGACACCGACGAAGACGACTTCAGCTGTTTCAGTGCGCAGGATGAGGATGAAGATAGCGCTCAATGACTTTTCCGCTAGTCTACTGTATGCCGTGTTACAGGCACTGCCTGTGTAAATATGTCATGTTTCAATGTGTACACCTGCGGCCTGTAGGCGTGTCAAGCTATGTATGTACAAAATAAAATGAAGTGTGTGCGGCTTACATTTACTTTGAAATTACGAGGGACATTTTAAACACCACTGATCTGAGCCCACAGTTCTTTTGGTGAACTGAAGTTGTTCAAAATTGGGTCAGTGTAAAAGGCCTTCCTGTGAATTGTGTATTTTGTATTCCATATAAAGCAAAGCATTCTCTGTTGTTACCATGTCCTTCTGACAACCACCATCCTGTGCAGTGAACTTTGTGGGCACCCCAGGGCTAAATGTAGCCAAAATGTGTAACTCTGACAAACCATAAACATGTTTACACTGTAGAGGACATTGGTTCTCAGGAGGATAGCTGACTTATATGGGGAAACCATCACAAAAGTAGACTTTACTCACTAACTGTACTGCAGATAATTTAGGATAATCCATAATGCTGGTGATAGTGAACCTTCAAATCCCTTGTTTATTTCATCAAAAATATTGCCTTCACAGACTTGGTGCATTTCCAAACCACCAAAACCATGCAGACCGCAAACAATAGGCAACCAAATAATCTATGACAATTCCTCAACGAGAGAGGAAAAATGCAACCCTTGGGGTAAACTAAATCCTAAGTATTTGTACGCTCAAACAACACTGAAAACGATTATTATATCTGTATGTAGGAAATAGCCTAAATGTAAAACTTACAGTTCCTTCAATTAGTACAAATAACATGGACAACCAAGTAGCCTTGGAGACGAGAGCTGCAGCTATCGATTATTTTAGTAGTAAAGTGAATTATATTTTATATAGCGCTTTTCTCTAGTGAATCAAAACGCCTTACATAGTGAAACCTAATATATAAGTTACATTTAAACAAGTGTGGATGGCACTGGGAGCACGTGGGTAAAGTATCTTGCCCAAGGACACAACAGCAGGGACTAGGATGGTGGAAGCAACAATCAAACCTGAAACCCGCTAGTTGCTGGCACGGCCGCTCTACCAACCGAGCCAAGTCGCCCCAATAATAAGTAAGTGAGAAATCTAAACTTTTTGTCCAATTATTTGGGTAATCAGACAAAATACACTTTCTAGTCTAAAAATAGTTGAACTAATCTCGGATTTTTCGAATGACGTTTGAGTGCACATAGCACTGAAGTTGGACTTTTACCGCGGCAGCATCACTATATCGGAATCAGAGGGGGAAATAAAAAAATATTTAGTCAAAGGCTGGACTCCAGGGAGGGGGTCCAGACTGAGGCCAAGGGAAAAAAAACCTTGTAGCCATAGCACACATAAACAAGTTACATAGAATCAACAAAACTTGCAACAGAGGGGAGGGTTTAGGAGCTACGGTGGCCGGCTGCTGCTGTATAAGTGCTACACAGCCGTCCATCGCCCCTTAGGGAAATCAAGCTGTGGTGAAGGCGTGAGTTGGGGGTGGGCGGTGGTGTGTGTGCATATGCCCATTGTCAAGGGGTGTAGTGTTATTGTGTCTATAGGCCTGGCCTATTTGGGGCTGTCAAAATTAACAAGTTAACTCATGTGATTAATCACAAATAAAATATCACATTAATCATCAACACACTTAGATTAATCACGCAAATGATTTTTGACCGTACAAGCTCTTTAACCTTAACTGCTATACGGTCAGATTAATGCATACATCAGTACAAACAGGAGTAAGAAGACAGGTGTGCTCGCTGGCAAATTTCACTTCAAATACAGCCTGGAAGAACTTTAAATACAACTGTTGTGTGCAAATAAGTTGCATGCAATCAAGTAAAATGTTTAAAAATGTTCCTGGATGACATTCTGACAATAAAATTGCATTTGTATACAAATATTGGGGTCTTTCCTTAAGCAAATGTTAATTATGCGAGTACCGGTAATCACCTGTGATTAATCATGATTTATCCAATTTCCAAAATGTGTTTAATCTGATTTAGAATAATTTGACAGCCTAATATTTATTATATATATGTTTTCAATAAGTAAAAAAACAGTCCCCACTTGGGGCACCTCTGATTGGATGTAAGTTTCTGTGGGTGAACCTGTGGAAGGTTCATTACCATCGCCAGAGGGGAGCAGTGAGGGAGCGAAGTGGTCGAAGCTACACCCCCATTTCCATTTCTCGCCAAGTTCGACCAGGGCCGATGGTGGGATTCTGCTCGCGCTTGGTGTTACGTCATGCTACGTGTCCAACAGGGGGCGCCGTTCTGGCGGTGGAATGGAACGTTCTGATGTTGCCCACGTTCCTCACATTCTCCATCTTAAAAACATCCTACCCACACACCCGTTGTCCGACAATTCTTCTGAATTGAATCGTCAAACAGTTGACTATTCACAGTGACCTCGGCACTCTGACCCCGTATCTCAGCGACTGTGTCACAAACCTGGGGGTAAAGTTCGACTCAGATTTTAAATTCGAAAAACAAATCAGCAGCGTCGTTCAAAAAAGCTTTTATCAATTACGCCAAATAGCGAAAGTGAAACCGCTTCTATCAGGACATGATCTCGAGAAATTAATCCACGCCTTTATCTCGACTCGTCTTGACTACTGCAATGCCCTGTATGTAGGCATTAGCCAGGCCTCCCTCGCCCTCTGCTGCTCGTCTGCTAACACAGACCCGCAGACGTGAGCACATCACCCCTATATTAGCGTCCCTTCACTGGCTCCCTGTGCGTTACCGAATCAATTTTAAACTCCTTTTATTTGTTTTTAAATGTCTAAACAACCTCGCGCCAACATATCTCTCCGACCTCCTTCAGCCTTACTGCCCCACCCGATCCCTAAGATCAGCCGATCAGCTGCTACTGACGCTCCCTGACACAAGGCTGAAGCTTAGAGGTGACAGAGCTTTCGCCGCTGCTGCTCCCAAGCTCTGGAACGACCTACCTCTTAGTGTTAGACAAGCCTCTTCTCTTCCTGTTTTTAAATCTCTCTTAAAAACATACTTTTATTCCATGGCTTTTAACACTGAGTGATATCCATCCTGCAATGGCGCCCCATAATACACCTGCAGTGAACCTGTTTTTGTTTTATTTATTTTATTTATTTATTTTTTATCGTGTTCTGTCTGTGTTGTGTTGTGTTGTGTTTGCTCGGTTCTCGTATTATCTTTTAACCTGCCCATTGTACAGCACTTTGGCTACCCCTGTGGTAAATTTTAAATGTGCTTTATAAATAAAGTTGATTTGATTTGATTTGATATTCGAAGACACACCTAATATTTACAATGTCATTTGAACAATATTTATTAAATAAAACAAAGAAGCACCACTGCTGATTTGCATTCAATATTTGAGTGTAAACAGTTTAACGTGATCTAATTAAACGGCTTGTGTGATTGAAGCATTCATTTACTTCAAGTTATTCGCTAGATCTTCCCAGTGATGCAAGTGTGGTTCATGTAACGACACACACACCTACACACACGCACACCCAGCCTATGTCACGTAATGCTAAATGACTGCTTTGATTATAGCAGACAAGCTTTGCCTGCAACCGCTGTGATCTCAGCCAGGCACTCTAAATCAGACAGAGGTGGAGACGCGTTCTCGTTCCATGGGGGGAACTTTCATGTCACCATGAAGAGACCGGGGGTAGAGGCGGGTTAGAAGTCAGAACAAGGCATATGGCGTCTTGAATTTTGGGCGATGAGACCTGACAGGTTCACTGAACATTGGGTATGGAGGTTAGTGAGCGGGAGGGGGCTGCACGAGCAGCAAAAGGGGGATATTGGAGCAGAGCAGGTGTGTGTGTGTGTGTGTGTGTGTGTGTGTGTGTGTGTGTGTGTGTGTGTGTGTGTGTGTGTGTGTGTGTGTGTGCGCATTCTGGTACTGATGTGTGTTTTGGGTTATAGGGGCAGAATGGTACGTTTACTAAACCCTCCCATCTGTTCGTATCCTGAAGCTCTACTCAGGCAGTTAGCCAATGTGTTATGCAGATGAGGTGTCCTTACGCGTCTATTTCAATATATTTGAATAAAGGACTGACAGCACCAAGCAAGCTGTTTCCAAGGGTGTGTTTACTTTTCACCTGCCTAAGATCACAAAACTATTCCCTCATGACGGTTCACCTGTCCCTGGAGAGATGTTGGCATACAAGAGTCCTAACACTTATTTCCTGTGACTATAAAAATGGGACCCATTACCTCCCTGCTTGGCACTCAGCATCACGGGTTGGAATTGGGATTTAAATCACCAAAAATCATCCTCGGGCACGGCCACCGCTGCTGCTCACTGCTCCCCTCACCTCCCACGGGGTGAACAAGGGAATGGGTCAAATGCAGAGGTTAATTTCACCACACCTAGTGTGTGTGTGACTATCAGTGGTACTTTAACTTTTCTGTATCATTTCCTGTCATGGTGCTCTTATTTTGGTTCTAACTCCTGTTGAACTCCTGGTTTTGCTTGTTCTGCCAGGAACTCGCACGGCGGTAGTTGGAGTGACCCCAGGATGCGGGAGGCAGGAATTGACGCGCGGGTAATTAAGGAGGTTTAATGAACAAAAACACCAAAAGGCACAGCATGAACATTAGTCATAATAGACAACAAATCAGTGTCATGACGGAGGCGTCACGGACCGATAAACCCTCCTGATTAGTAATCGGAGGCAGGTGGGTTCCCTGATCACTAATCAAGAGCAGGTGTGGAGAGCAGCGTTCAAAAACAATGGTGAAGACATAAACAAAAGAGGAAGTAAAACAAAAACAAGAGCGATAGATAGGAAGAAACACTAAACACAAGATAAAATAGGGACCATGACATTATGGATGTATTGTACTAGAGATAGTCTGCATAGTAGCTGTAGTAGTAATGCAGCTGTAACTTAGTTTTCGAAGCCCCATTTTTTGTATTATTTGGTTACCACAAAAATGTGGTAGTGTGGAGTCTAACGTGTGCGTTAAAGACCACACCGCTGTTATTAAAAAGCTACACAACACACTGTTTTGCTGGTCTCCTTGCAAGGCTGAAAACCAACATTGAATGCCCATGACCTTCAATCCCTCAGGCGGTACTGCATCAAAAAGCGACATCAGTGTGTAAAGGATATCACCACATGGGCTCAGGAACACTTCAGAAAACCACTGTCAGTAACTACAGTTGGTCGCTACATCTGCAAGTGCAAGTTAAAACTCTACTACACAAAGCGAAAGCCATTTATCAACAACACCCAGAAACGCCGCCAGCTTTGCTGTGCCCGAGCTCATCTAAGATGGACTGATGCAAAGTGTAAAAGTGTTCTGTGGTCTGACGAGTCCACATTTTAAATTGTTTTTGGAAACTGTGGACATCGTGTCCTCCGGAACAAAGAGGAAAATAACCATCCGGACTGTTCTAAGCGCAAAGTTCAAAAGCCAGCATCTGTGATGGTATGGGGGTGTATTAGTGCCCAAGGCATGGGTAACTTACACATCTGTGAAGGTACCTATAATGCTGAAAAGTACATACAACATATGTTGCCATCCAAGCAACGTTATCATGGACGCCCCTGCTTATTTCAGCAAGACAATGCCAAGCTACATGTTACAACAGCGTGGCTTCATAGTAAAAGAGTGTGGGTACTAGACTGGTCTGCCTGTAGTCCAGACCTGTCTCCCATTGAAAATGTGTGGCGCAAAATGAAGCCTAAAATACCACAACGGAGACCCCCGGACTGTTGAACAACTTAAGCTGTACATCAAGCAGGAATGGGAAAGAATTCCATATGAAAAGCTTCAAAAATTGGTCTCCTCAGTTCCCAAATGTTTACTGAGAAAGAAGAAAAGGCCATGTAACACAGTGGTAAAAATGCCCTTGTGACAACTTTTTTGCAATGTGTTGCTGCCATTAAATTCTAAGTTAATGATTATTTGCAAAAAAAAAATACGTTTCTCAGTTCGAACATTAAATATCTTGTCTTTGCAGTTTATTCAATTGAATATAAGTTGAAAAGGATTTGCAAATCATTGTATTCTGTTTTTATTTACGATTTACACAATGTGCCAACTTCACTGGTTTTGGGTTTTGTATGATAATAAAGCATATACTGTATTGTTTATGTGTTGAAGTACCCTTTATAATGCTGAAATCAACCCCCAACAACAACTTATGGATGCCAAAAGTCATTCATAGTAATATTTTGATATTGACACATCTCATCTGTGCATTTCCTAACGGTAGTCTAGTAATTTATGCACAGATGTGATGTGTCAATATCCCAAAATTGCTTTGAATCCCCTTTTGGCAGGTAAAAATACATTGATTTAAGGAATACTTTATTAATATTTATATTTGTTTATTTATATTATATTTATATTTTGCATCAGAAGAAGTATCTTTACAACAATCATGTGCGTGAACAAATAACAGTTAATATTGTATGTAGCTTTTAAACAAGACATACTTTTAGCACATCGACATCGGATCAAGACCCGTCCTTTACAATCTCATTAATACCATAAAAATGGCCAACTCTATAATTTTTCAGACATGATAAAGTATTAAATAATTTCAAACATTTACCGTTACAATAACCACAAATATAAGTGTTTGTTTTACATGTAGTAATCAGCTGTGGACAGACAAAGTCTCAGCAGTGAGGGTTTTGGAGAGCGATGCGCGCTCACGCAGCGGCGGGAATAACAGATTTAATTTACATTTGTGTTGTCACGATCGATGACTCACCTGCTGATGGCATCATAGGAGGAAAAATCAAATGTGTCCTCTTCACTTTATCCCAAGTGCACACATATTACGATGTGGAACAATGTTAAAGCCACACATTTTGGTTTGGTTTTTGGACGATACTACTGACTTCCTCATTTGAGAAGAAAAAGCATTTGATTGGCTGACCTTTATAAGTCACCCCCAACCCTCTTTCAATGCAAGCCGTTATAGAGCTGGACGAAGTCCCAGTAGTGCAGCTTTAGCAAGCATGCACACTTACGTGGCGGGAATCAATTTTTGTAGGGGCACCCCTGAAAAATATTTAATCTCCCCCTCCCCCCCTTAAATGTATTTCTACAGCTGGGTCTGCTTCCGCCCGAGTGCAGCAAGATAGGCTCCGGCCTAAAGTTGCTTATTTTAAAGGCCTACTGAAACCCACTACTACCGACCACGCTGTCTGATAGTTTATATATCAATGATGAAATCTTAACATTGCAACACATGCCAATACGGCCGGGTTAGATTACTAAAGTGCAATTCTAAATTTCCCGCAAAATATCCTGCTGAAAACGTCTCGGTATGATGACGCCTGCGCGTGACGTCACGGATTGTAGAGGACATTTTGGGACAGCATTGTGGCCAGCTATTAAGTCGTCTGTTGTCATCGCAAAATTCCACAGTATTCTGGACATCTGTGTTGGTGAATCTTTTGCAATTTGTTCAATGAACAATGGAGACAGCAAAGAAGAAAGCTGTAGGTGGGAAGCGGTGTATTTCGGCTGGCTGCAGCAACACAAACACGTAGCCGGTGTTTCATTGTTTACATTCCCGAAAGATGACAGTCAAGCTTTACCATTGGCCTGTGGAGAACTGGGACAACAGAGACTCTTACCAGGAGGACTTTGAGTTGGATACGCAGACGCGGTACCGTGAGTACGCATGAGCTGCGGCTTCCAAACATTTGATCGCTTGCCCGTACTTGCGTGCCGCTATGTGCATGTCACGTACGTAACTTTGGGGACTTTGGGGAAACACATGTGCTGTATGAACTTTGGGGAGGTGAACGGTACTTTGGGCTGTGGGATTGAGTGTGTTGTGCAGGTGTTTGATTTGTATTGGCGGGTTATATGGACGGGAGGGGGGAGGTGTTTGTTATGCGGGATTAATTTGTGGCATAATGAATATAAGCCTGGTTGTGTTGTGGCTAATAGAGTATATATATGTCTTGTGTTTATTTACTGTTTTAGTCATTCCCAGCTGAATATCAGGTCCCACCCGCCTCTCACAGCATCTTCCCTATCTGAATCGCTTCCACTGCCCTGTAGTCCTTCACTCTCACTTTCCTCATCCACGAATCTTTCATCCTAGCTCAAATTAATGGGGAAATCATCGCTTTCTCGGTCCGAATCGCTCTCGCTGCTGGTGGCCATGATTGTAAACAATGTGCAGATGTGAGGAGCTCCACAACCGGTGACGTCACGCGCATATCGTCTGCTACTTCCGGTACAGGCAAGGCTTTTTTATCAGCGACCAAAAGTTGCGAACTTTATCGTCGATGTTCGCTACTAAATCCTTTCAGCAAAAATATGGCAATATCGCGAAATGATCAAGTATGAAACATAGAATGGACCTGCTATCCCCGTTTAAATAAGAAAATCGCATTTCAGTAGGCCTTTAAGTGAACTTGGCAACACTGCTGCTGCTAGCAACTACGAGCAAAGCTGATAACTCGACTCACAGCGACAGTGAATAAAAATAACTTTGGTCTTGTGGTGAGAGCAACCTGGCAGGGCTTCCAACCTAAACTTGCCATTCAGTACATTTTTTTTTGTCCATTTATGCTCTCTAGTTGTTCCTGTGACTCTAAATCAGCTGGAACACCGCTGCTTTACCACCGCTACAATATGGAAATAGGGTCACGTAGGATGCACGTTAATCAAGCAGTTTAATAAAATTGTGCTGTTAAGGGACACTTCCGTTAACTTTGACAGCCTTGATACTATATACTTTGATATGTGACAACTTGAACTGCAATTTTAAAACGTTTCCCAGCATGTTTCGTGGTCACTAATTTGAACCCACACTTTGAATCTTCCATAATGGGCGTTTTTGGGGGTAATTGAGCGAGACTCATGCACCACCCACGACCCTCTTCTTAGACACTTGCATAAGTGGGTGCGTGTGTGTGTGTGCGTGTGTGTGTGTGTGTGTGTGTGTGTGTGTGTGTGTGTGTGTGTCTGTGTGTGTGTGTGTGCACACGCGTGTGTGTGTGTGTGTGTGTACTAAATGATCGCATATTTAAATGACAATAAGGAGCTTTTGATTGAGAGAGTGGGAAAGGCTCTGAGAACTTGATGGAAGACGTGGAGGGAGGAAAGCAAAGCCTAGACTGATTTGAATCTGGTAAACTGTCAGAGAGAAGGATTACTCCACCAAATCCCGGGCGAAAATAGAGGCCCCGAGTTATTTACTAGCCTTACAACCAGATGCAAACCATCTGCACTTAATTGTAAGACACAAACTTTATGAAGATCAACCGAGGATTAAGGCGCAAAGCCTCTTACGCCGTAGAATTGGTGTCCCTGCTTCGAGGGACAGCATGGGAGGCAGATCGAGACATGTCACATGTTCTCTGGAGGATGTGAACTTCAGCACTCCTGTTTCTACCAGAAAGTAAGTCAGGGTCGTGTTGAAATGCAATTTTGCTTGCTTGTGAACGGTTCAACACAATCAATACGGTTTGGGACATCCTCTGTTTTAGGGTCGCCTTTGCGTTCATTTTGGGTACAGTAAGAGTAGAATACATAAAACTGCTTAATCTCAGGGCATTCAATCAATTGCAACTGGACTGTTTGGTTTGTCTTAGAAGACGTTTCGCGTCTCATCCGAGAAGGCTTCATCAGTTCATGCTCATAGACTTAGATTGGTCAAATCTAGTCTTAGACTTAGACTGGTCAAATCTAGTCTTGGATTTAGATTGGTCAAATCTAGTCTTGGATTTAGATTGGTCAGATCTAGTCTTGGACTTAGATTGGTCAGCTCTAGTCTTAGATTTAGATTTGTGGGGGTTTTGGCACCAGCCGATTGATTGAATTCCCTAAGATTACAATGACCTGGTTGAATGAGAACATTCAACTGCTTGGATTGAATGATTTTATATGCAATTTGCTTGTTGTAACTCTCTCAAAATAAACTAAAATGTTTGTCTTATCTCACCTTTAAATGTGAATTATAGTGAGTTACATTTATATAGCGTTTTTTTTTCTATAGCAACTCAAAGCGCTTTACAATGTGAAACCCATTATCTACATATTTAAGCTACATTTAAACCAGTGTGGGTGGCACTGGGAGCATGTAGGTAAAGTGTCTTGCCCAAGGACACAATGGCAGTGATTAGGATGGCGGAAGAGGGACTCGAACCTGGAACCCTCAAGTTGCTGGCATGGCCACTCTACCAAAATGTTCAGAAGGGGTAATGTGTTTGTGTTTTAGTGCAGCAAAAAATAACAAATTTAATATAATGCAAACCTAAATTTGCAAGCCTTCCAAACACAGCTCCGACCGGGGATCAAACTCGGTACACCTGCCTTATTTTTAATGCTGCACACCTCAAGGGACAATAGAATGTTGATAGAAATGTGCCATGATATTATTATAATGAGCAACAAGGGGCTAGGAAAAAGTTTGCAGTAAAACGTCATATGACTTCATTAATTTACAATTTTGTTTGAGCTTATTCACGCAAAACGTAATGCATTTATGCGTGATCTGCGTAGGGAGGCGTGGCATTTTGTGTTACAAAACAGAATCTAGTATAAACCTAGGAACATGGGACTTTTAACTAAATTGCTATTGTTTTGAAAAATATATATATTTAACATACAGTTGCGATAAGGAGTAAATCAACATGTTTTGTACGATTTCAATGATTATATTTCATGTTAAAGGCCTACTGAAATGATTTTTTTTGTTTAAACGGGAATAGCAGATCCATTCTATGTGTCATACTTGATCATTTCGCGATATTGCCATATTTTTGCTGAAAGGATTTAGTAGAAAAAATCGACGATAAAGTTCGCAACTTTTGCTCGCTGATAAAAAAAAGCCTTGCCTGTACCGGAAGTAGCGTGACGTCACAGGAGCTAGTATTCCTCACAATTCCCCATTGTTTACAATGGAGCGAGAGAGATTCGGACCGAGAAAGTGATGATTACCCCATTAATTTGAGAGAGGATGAAAGATTCGTAGATGAGGAACGTTACAGTGAATGACTTGAGAGGCAGCGATGGACGTATCTTTTTTCGCTCTGACCGTAACTTAGGTACAAGCTGGCTCATTGGATTCCACACTCTCCTTTTTCTATTGTAGATCACAGATTTGTATTTTAAACCACCTCGGATACTATATCCTCTTGAAAATGAGAGTCGAGAACGCGAAATGGACATTCAGTGCCTTTTATCTCCACGACAATACATCGGCGAAATGCTTTAGCTACGAGCTAACGTGATAGCATCTTGCTTTAACTGCATATAGAAACAAAAGAAATAAACCCCTGACGGGAAGTATAGATAGAAAATCAACAATACTATTAAACCGTGGACATGTAATTACACGGTTAATGCTTTCCAGGCTGGCGAAGGTTAACAATGCTGTGCTAACGACGCCATTGAAGCTAACTTAGCAACCAGACTGCACAGAGCTATGCTAAAAACATTAGCTCTCCACCTACGCCAGCCAGCCCTCATTTGCTCATCAACACCCGTGCTCACCTGCGTTCCAGCGATCGGCAGAAGGACGAAGGACTTCACCCAATGCGTTTGGCGGCCCGGAGACGTAGGAAGTCAAGGTGAAGTCGGCGGCTAGCGCGGCTAGCGCTCCAACAAAGTCCTCCTGGTTGTGTTGCTGTAGTCCGCTGCTAATACACTGATCCCACCTACAACTGTCTTCTTTGCAGCCTTCATTGTTAATTAAAAAAATTGCAAAAGATGTCCAGAATACTGTGGAATTATGAAATGAAAACAGAGCTTTTTGTATAGGATTCTACGGGGTACCATAACTTCCGTTACTCGGACTTCGTCACGCGCATACGTCATCATACCGCGATGTTTCAGCCGGATATTTCCCGGGAATTTTAAAATGTCACTTTATAAGTTAACCCGGCCGTATTGGCATGTGTTGCAATGTTAAGATTTCATCATTGATATATAAACTATCAGACTGCGTGGTCGGTAGTAGTGGCTTTCAGTAGGCCTTTAAAGTCTAATTTTAGGAAGTGAAAAAGGACAACAAATGCTTTTTTCCCAGTTTAAAATAATATTTTGAAGTGTGCTTATTAAATATGCAATCAGAGCACACACATCGCTTGGAAAAAAACAACTTAAAAATGTGTTAATGCATTTATACACTAAGGGCCTTATTTACTAAAGAGTTGCATGCACTAAAACACGTGCAAACCTGATAGCACATGCAAAGCTGATCTACAAAACGTGTGCAAAGTGGATTGCGTCTGTTAAGTAAGCGGAACAAGGCGTGCAATTCCTTTTGCGTCTCTGTCTTCATTAGCATGCAAAATATATTCTGATCATTAAAACGCCCACAATACTGGGAGGACAAGATGCAAACATAATTATTTAATGTGCGCAATGTGGTTCATCAACACTCACCACCGTTTTGCGAGCACTATTTTGTGTTTTATTTAGCACGTGTCAGAAGGACGTGCAAACTGACTGTTCCACACACGACAGCAGGATCAGTGCACAGATGACCAGATGAAAATCCTCCGTCCTCGGTGTGTGTTGCAACATATTGGACCGTCAGAAATACAAAATATTAGACATAGTCTATTCATTATAATGTCATTTTAGTCATTTTATCATTTTATAACTGCTAGAGCACTTAAGGAGCAGATTAAAACAAATTAAATTAATGCGTTTTGGTGTCCTTTAGTATTTTTTATTTTTTATGTTTTTTTTACATAAATTATATATTATTGAAATATTTCTTATATGTTCATATTATTTGCTCCAAACTTACCGACTGACACAGTTTTAGATGCTTTTTTGACGCCACTTCAAAATTTAAAAGGATCAATTACATGTATTTGCAATACAATTTTTCATTTACATCCTGAGTCTTTGAATTCAATCAAGTCACTTTGGGAGGGTGACTTAGGAGTGATCCTATCTGAGGAGAGCTGGACAGAGATTTTAAGT